>NC_041384.1:379220713-379259091 GCF_002162155.2 Triticum dicoccoides
TAGCGCATGCGCGTCGCTGCCCTGAGTCGCCTCCACCTGCCGTGACCGGCCGGCGAGCCGCGCCGCGACCACACGCCTGGCGCTGGCGCTCTGGCGCACACACGCGCCCGCCCCGTCGCCTCGGGTCCGCCCCGATGGGTGCCTGCGCCGCGGCCCATTACGCCCAAACCCGCCAAGACCCCCCTGCCAATGACACAGGGGGCCCACGCCCCAGAACGTTAAAAAATATATAATAAATAATAAATAATAAAATTAATTAATTAATTAACTAATTAATTAACTTAATTAATTCTGATTAAATTAGCTAATTACGATTAATTAACCTAATGACTAATTAATCTAATTAACTACTGTTAATTAGCTAACAGAGTATGACAGTGGGTCCCACCCACCTAATTAATACTAATTAGGTTAATTAAAATGCTTAATTAAAATGTGTCACTGACCAGTGGAACCCACTGGTCAGGTTGACCAGTCAACCTTGTTGACTGCTGATGTCAGCATGACATCATGCTGATGTCATAAATTCATTTTTGAAATTAAATTAAATAATTAGTTAAATTCCAGAAATTAATAAAATCTTTAGAAAATCAAATCTTTTAATCCGTAACTCGGATTAAAATACTTTCAACATGATAGTTGCTCAGAACGATGAGACGAATCCGAATACGCAGCCTGTTCATCCGCAACGCATCCCTAGCATAGCGAACACGCAACTTTCCCCCTCTGGCTCCTCTGCCCGAAAACGCAAAACACCGGGGATACTTTCCCGGATGTTTTCCCCCTTCACTGGTACCACCTCGTACCGCGTTCGGGCACACCTAGCATCACGCTTTGTCATGTCATGCATCGTCATGCATTTGTTTGCATTATATTTATTGTTTCTTCCTCCTCTTCTCTCGCTAGACACCGAGACCGACGCCGCTGCTACCCAGTATGACTACGGTGTTGACGACCCCTCTCTCTTGCGAGAGCAACCAGGCAAGCCCCCCCCCCCTTGATCACCAGATATCGCCTACTCTACTCTCTATACTGCTTGCATTAGAGTAGTGTAGCATGTTACTGCTTTCCGTTAGTCCTATCCTAATGCATAGCCTGTCCTTGCTACTATTGTTGTTACCTTTACCTGCAATCCTAATGCTTAGTATAGGATGCTAGTTTACCATCAGTGGCCCTACATTCTTGTCTGTCTGCCATGCTATACTATCGGGCCGTGATCACTCGGGAGGTGATCATGGGTATATACTATATACTTTATACATGATACATGTGATGACTAAAAGACGGGTCAGTTCGTAGGTGTACCCGCGAGTGGATCTTTATGGTGAAGCGACAGGGCAGGTTGAGACCACCTAGGAGAGAGGTGGGCCTGGCCCTAGTCGGCGTTTGTGGTTATTTTAAAATAACACATTTAACGAGATCTTGGTATTTGATCTGAGTCTGGCTACTGGCCTATACGCACTAACCATCTACGCGGTGACAGTTATGGGCACTCGACGTCGTGGTATCAGCCGAAACCTTCGTGACGCCAGCGACTGAGCGGCGCGTGCCAAGTTGGAACGTAAGCCTGCTCTTGTATTAAGGGGGCTAGTTCTGCTTTCGGCCGCCCTCCCAACATGCAGGTGTGCAATGGGCGATGGGCCCAGACCCCTGCGCCATAGGATTTAGACCGGCGTGTTGACCTCTTTGTTCTGCCTAGGTAGGGCTGTGACGTGTTGATCTTCCGAGGCCGGGCATGACCCAGGAAAGTATGTCCGGCCAAATGGGATCGAGCGTGTTGGGTTATGTGGTGCACCCCTGCAGGGAAGTTAATCTATTCGAATAGCCGTGATCTTCGGTAATAGGACGACTTGGAGTTGTACCTTGACCTTATGAAAACTAGAACTGGATACTTAATAAAACGCACCCTTCCAAGTGCCAGATACAACCAGTGGTCGCTCTCTCACAGGGCGATGAGGGGAGGATCATCGGTTAGGATTATGCTATGCGATGCTACTTGGTGAACTTACCATCTACTCTCTTCTCCTACTGCAAGATGCAGGTTACCAGAAGCGTAGTCTTCGAAAGGACTAGCTATCTCCCTCTTATTCCGGCATTCTGCAGTTCAGTCCACATATGATACCCTTATTCCATTTGATACCTATGCATACATATGTAGTGTACCTCCTTGCTTGCGAGTACTTTGGATGAGTACTCACGGTTGCTTTTCTCCCCCTTTTCCCCTTTCTTATATCCGGTTGCTGCAACCAGACGATGGAGCCCAGGAGCCAGACGCCACCGTCAACGATGACTACTACTACATTGGGGGTGCCTACTACTACGTGCAGCCCGCTAACGGCGACCAGGAGTAGTTTAGGAGGATCCCAGGCAGGAGGCCTACGCCTCTTTCGATCTATATCCCAGTTTGTGCTAGCTTTCTTAAGGCAAACTTGTTTAACTTATGTCTGTATTCAGATATTGTTGCTTCTGCTAACTCGTCTATGATCGAGCTCTTGTATTCGAGCCCTCGAGGCCCCTGGCTTGTAATATGATGCTTGTATGACTTATTTTATTTGTAGAGTTGTGTTGTGATATCTTCCCGTGAATCCCTGATCTTAATCGTACACGTTTGCGTGTATGATTGGTGTACGATTAAATTGGGGGTGTCACATCTCAGCAAAGAGCCTTTATGACATCATGCATACGCACCTTTCAACTATTCAACCCTGCAAGTGGCTTTGGCGGAGTAGATGTACTATGAAGATTAAAGTTTTTGGCTGGCTCCTTTTCTTTGACAAGCTCAACACGAAGGACATGTTGGTCAGAAGGCGTTGGTGATCTCCTTTGGATGATAACATATGTGTCATCTGCAATGCTTATGTTTATGAAGATAGAGCCCATCTTTTCTTTGAATGTAACTTCAGTTGCAGGGTTTGGGACTACTTGCAAATTGATTGGAGCAATGGCTCTAATATCCAACAGTGTATATCCCAAGCAAGGCAGAGTTTTGGGCACCCATTCTTCTTTGAAGTGATGCTCACAGCTGCTTGGAATATATGGATTCTGAGGAATGGGAGAACCTTCAGGGGGACAAGGTCTACTTTTGCAGCATGGAGATATAATTTTGTACATGATATTCTCCTGCTGTCTCATAGACTTAAGGATAGTTTTAAGCATAGTCTTGTTGATTGGGTTAATTGCCTTATGTAAAGTAAGATTACTTCTAACTTAGTTTAGGCATGTAATCTTTGAACTCCTCTGTATGGTTTTGTTTGTTTGTTGCAATAACAAGACTATGGGGTTTTTACCCTACAGTAAATATTCAAAAAAAACACATAGTATGTTGCAATAATTGTTAGAAGAAAGAGGGGATGCCACTCGGGGGCATCCCCAAGCTTAGTTGGTTGCTCATTTTTGGATAATAGCTTGGGATGTCGGTGCATCCCCAAGCTTAGGCTCTTCTACTCCTTATTCCTTCATCCATCGTAACATAACCCAAAACTTGAAAACTTCAATCACACAAAACTCAACAAAACCTTCGTGAGATCCATTAGTATAAAATAATATATCACTACTATAAGTGTTGTATCAAACCAATTCATATTTTGTTCTGCATTATATCTACTGTATTCCAACTTTACTATGGCAAAAACTCATCAAAGAAAACCATAGAGCCATCAAAATAAGCACACAACAACAAGAAAACATAATATGTCAAAATAGAATAGTCTGTAGGAATATGACTATTTTGAGAACTTATGTAACTTCAAAAATTCTGAAAAACTAGGACGGCCTGAGAAATTTATATATTGATCTATTGCAAGTGGAATGGGTATTTTATCGCTCTCTGGTAAAAAATGATAATTATTTTCGCGAGCACAAAAGTTTCTATTTTTCAGCAAGATCAAACAACTATCACCCAAGAAGATCCTAAATGCTTTACTTGGCACAAACACTAATTAAAACCTAAAAACACAATCATAACAGTAGCATAATTGTGCTAACGTTCAAAAATAGGAAGCAAAAAGCAAAAATAAATTTTATTCATTGGGTTGCCTCCCAACAAGCGCTATAGTTTTACGCCCTTAGCTAGGTATAATATTTCAACGATGCTCACACAACAGATAATAATCGAAACACAAAGAGAGCATAATGAAACATCAGACAAACACATTTAAGTCTAACATACTTCCTATGCATAGGAGTTTTATAGGAAAACAAATTATCAAGACAAGAAACTTCTAGCATATGCAAAGGAGAGGAATAAAACAATGACAATCTCAACACAACGAGGGGAAATTTAATAACATGTAAATTTCTACAACCATATTTTCCTCTCTCATAATAATTATATGTAGGATCATAATCAAATTCAATAATATAATTATCATATAAAATTTTCTCTTTATGATCACATGCATGCAAAGTTGACACTCTTCCAAAATAGTGGGATTATCATCAAATAAAGTCATGACCTCTCCAAACCCACTTTCATCAAAAATTTCATAATATTGAACACTCTCCAAATATGTGGGATTATTTTTAGCTAAAGTTGACACTCATCCAAACTCACTTTCAGTATTATCACAAACATATTAATCATGAGGCTTAAATAAATTTTCATGACCATAAGAAACATTATCACCCCAATCATGATCATTGCAATAAGTAGCGGACATGACAACACAAGCATCTCCAAGCTTGGGGTTTTGCATATTATTAGCACAATTGACATTAATAGAATTTATACTAAAATTATTGATATCATGCTTTTCATTCAAGGAGCTATCATGAATCACTTCATAAATTTCTTCATCACAATTTTCAGATTCACGATTCTCAAGCAAAGCTTCATAAAGATAATCTAGTGCACTCAACTCACTAGCAATTGGTTCATCATGATTGGATCTTTTAAAAAGATAAGCAAGTGTATGGGGATCCATATTAATAGATTTTTAGCAAGCGAAGATGCAAGCATATAGAAGGCACATGGAAACACAAGCAAAGATAGCACACAAAATTGCAAACAAAAATAGATCTGATGAGAAAAAGGCGAACGAAAAGGAGGGCGGATAAAACGGCAAATTTTTGTGAAGTGGGAGAGGAAAATGGCAAATAATGTAAATTACGAGGAGATGGAATTTCTGATTAGGAACCTGGTATATGTTGAAGATCCTCCTCGGAAACGGCGCCAGAAATTCCTTTTGATGTCGCTTGAAGCTACGTCGGTATTTCCCCAAGGAGGAAGGGATGATGCAGCACAACGGCGGTAGGTATTTCCCTCATATATGAAACCAAGGTTATCGAACCAGTAGGAGAACCAAGAAACACAACGTAAACAACACCTGCACACAAATAACAACTTCTCGCAACCCGACGTGTTAAAGGGGTTGTCAATCCCTTCCAGGGTACGGCGCCTCAAGATAGGCAAACGGATGTGAGGTAAATTTGTAGTAGGTTGATAGATCGAACGCCAAATAAATAAATAAGAATAAATTGCAGCAAGGTATTTTTGGGTTTTTGGTTTAGTAGATCTGAAAATAAACGCAAAGGAAAATAGATCGCAAAGGCAAATGATATGAGAAAGAGACCCGGGGGTCGTAGGTTTCACTAGTGGCTTCTCTCGAGAAAAATAGCAAAGTGGTGGGTGAACAAATTACCGTTGGGAAATTGATAGAACTTCAAATACTCATGACGATATCCAGGCAATGATCATTACATAGGCATCACGTCCAAGATTAGTAGAACGACTTCTGCCCACGTCCACTACTATTACTCCACACATCAACCGCTATCCAGCATGCATCTAGTGTATTAAGTTCATGGAAAAAAAGAGTAATGCAATAAGGACGATGACATGATGTAGACAAGATCTATCTATGTAGAGATAGACCCCATCGTTTTATCCTTAGTAGCAACGATACATACGTGCCGGTTCCCTTCCTATCACTGGGATCAAGCACCGTAAGATCGAACCCACTACAAAGCACCTCTTCCCATTGCAAGATAAATAGATCAAGTTGGCCAAACAAAACCCAAAATAGAAGAAGAAATACGAGGCTATAAGAGATCATGCATAAAAGAGATCAAAGAAACTCAAATACTTTCATGGATATAAAAAGAGATAGATTTGATCATAAACTCAAAGTTCATCGGATCCCAGCAAACACACCCAAAAGAGTTACATCATATGGATCTCCAAGAGACCATTGTATTGAGAATCAAGAGAGAGAGAGAGGAAGCCATCTAGCTATAACTACAGACCCGAAGGTTTACAAAGAACTACTCATGCATCATCGGAGAGGCACCAATGGAGGTGGTGAACCCCATCCAAGATGGTGTGTAGATTGGATCTGGTGGTTCTGGACTCTGCGGTGGCTCGATGAATATTTCGTCGACTCCCCTACGGTTTCTGGAATATTGGGGTATTTATAGAGCAAAGAGGCGGTACAGGGGCACCCGAGGTGGGCACAACCCACTAGGGCGCGCCCTGGTGGGTTGTGCTCCCCTCGGGGCACCCTCCAGGGGCAACCACGGCCTGTTGTGTTCCTTCTGGCCCATAAAAATTCTCCGTAAAGTTTCGTGGCTTTTGGACTCGGTTTGATATTGATTTTCTGCGATCTAAAAACATGGAAAAAAACATCAACTGGCACTTGGCACTATGTCAATAGGTTATTACCAAAAAATGATATAAAATGATTATAAAACATCCAAGATTGATTATATAACAGCATGGAACAATCAAAAATTATAGATACGTTGGAGATGTATCAGCATCCCCAAGCACAACTCCTACTCGTCCTCGAGTAGGGAAGTGATAAAAACAGAATTTTTGATGTGGAATGTTGCCTAACAGGTGATATCATATTCTTTTCTTTATAGCATGGACATTTGGACTTTTATATTGTTCAAAGCAATATTCTAGTTTTGACATGATAATTTAAATACTCAAGCATATCAACAAGCAACCATGTCTTTCAAAATATAAACGCTAAAATAAGTTATCCCTAGCCCATCATGCTCAACCATTGATCCATTCATGAAACACACTCGCATATTAGCTACACCCAATACTCAAGTATGATCATATTGCCTCCTAGTTGGTGCTTTTATAAGAAAGATGGAGACTCAAATTCAAAAATAAAAATTGCATAAAGTAAAAGAAAGGCCCTTTGCAGAGGGAAGTAGGGATTTGTAGAGGTGCCAGAGCTCAAAGCGAAAAACTTAGAGATAAAAACATTTTGGGAGGTGTATCCATCCCACCAACGAAAATGACCTAGAGTTCCCAATACTTTCCATGCTTAGATATATCATAGGCGGTTCCCAAACGGAAAATAAAGTTTATTCCTTTTTCCACCATACTTTCACTTTCCATGGCTAACCGTATCCACGGCTGCCCTCCATACCAACACTTTCCAAGGAATTTATTATTTGACAACATAAACTAAATTCATTTTTTTCATTTCGGGACTGGGCATCCCTAATACCTTTGCCTTACTCTCATGCAATGACAAGTGAATAAACACTCATCTTGAGAATAACACATCTAGCATGGAAAATATTAGCCACCCCTCACTGCTCCACGAGCGAAACGAACACACAAAAGAGAATGTTATTTTTGAACATTAGAGATGGCACATGCAAATTTGCTTAGAACGGCGAAAGAATACCTCATATAGGTAGATATAGTGGACTCATGTGGCAAAACTGGGTTAAAGGTTTTTGGATGCACAAGTAGAGATCATACTTAGTGCAAAATGAAGGCTAGCAAAAGATTGAGAAGCGACCAACCAAGACACAAATAATCTCATAAGCGAGCATTAAGCATAACTAACACCGAATAATGCACCACAAGTAGGATATAATTTCATAGCATAACTATTGACTTTTGTGCTTGCATAGGGAATCACAAACCTTAACACCAATATTCTTACTAAAGCATAATTACTCATAAAGATGACTCACATATCACATCATCATATCTCAAAACTATTACTAAGAATCAAGTCTATTTTGTCCAATGATCTTTATGAAGTTTTTATTATATCCTTCTTGGATATCTATCACTTTGGGACTAATTTTGATGTTTTGCTTTTCATAGGCTCAAACAAATATAAGTGAAGATCATGAGCATAATATTTCTTTATTTTTCTCAAATTAATTTAAGTCAAGCAGGAGAGAATTTTCGTGAAAATTTTACTAACTCTCAACTAAATCTAGGTGAAGCAAGAGAGCATTTCTTCAAAAATACTAAGCACACTGTGCTTAAAAAGATATAAGTGAAGCACTAGAGCAAGTCCATAGCTCATGAAAAATTTATGTGAAGCATAGAGAGCAATTTTAACAAGTCATGACATAATTTTGGCTCTCCAAAATAGGTGTGTCCAGCAAGGGATCAAGACTTAAAACACAAAATAAAACAAGCAAAGACTCATATCATACAAGACACTCCAAGCGACTCATATCATACAAGACGCTCCAAGCTAAACACATAGTATGTCTATCTCAATGGCTCCCACCTCCACCCCGCCGCCACCTTAGCCCTAGCCACGCACCCCACCGGCGATTAGCCCACCTGACCATGGGTTTTCACATCCGATCGCACCATTCTCTCCTGTGCTCGTGGCTCTCTCTGTTGGTTGTCTCCATGGCGGTACACGCTTCCATCTCCTTGGGCTTGGACTTTGGCCCGAGGATGGACTTGGCGGATGAGATCAAGCGCACGTTCCATAGATCTATGCAGTCGACCTCTGACTCAGGCCATTTCACGATGGTGGTCTCTTTTGCCCGGCATTCCTTTTGCTTGGATGAGGATAATGTTGGTCTCACTCTTGAATCTGCCATTGGTGGTTATTGCTCTCATCTCAAGGTACCACACCTTAATGATCAGGTCTTTTCATTCACTGTTTCTTGCAAGCAAGTGGGGTTTTTTATTCTACATCAATGTATATTTGTTTGCAACCAATTGAAGTGTTATTTTCATCTCTGGGGGCATGGCGGCCCCGACTGGGAAAAAGAATTTCTCCTTTGGGAGGTTGAATGCCAGCAGGAATGGACATAATTTTAACAAGTCATGACATAATTTTGGCTCTCCCAAATAGGTGTGTCTAGATAGGGATCAAGGCTTAAAACACAAAATAAAACAAGAAAAGACTCATATTATACAAGACGCTCAAAGCAAAACATATAGTATGTGACGAATAAAAATATAGCTTCGAGTAAAATACCGATGGTTGTTAGAAGAAAGAGGGGATGCCACTCGGGGGCATCTGCAAGCTTAGTTGGTTGCTAATTTTTGGATAAAGCTTGGAATGCCGGGGCATCCCCAAGCTTAGGCTCTTCTACTCCTTATTCCTTCATCCATCATAAGATAACCCAAAACTTGAAACCTTCAATCACACAAAACTCAACAAAACCTTCGTGAGATTAGTTAGTATAAAATAATAAATCAATACTATAAGTGTTGTATCAAACCAATTCATATTTTGTTCTTGCATTATATATAATATATTCCAACTTTTCTATGGCAAAAACACATCAAAGAAAACCATAGACCCATCAAAATAAGCACACGACACAAAGAAACAGAATCTGTCAAAACAGAACAGTCTGTAGAAATATGACTATTTCGAATACTCCTGTAACTCCAAAATTCTGAAAATTAGGACGACCAGAGAAATTTGTATATTGATCTACTGCAAGTGGAATGGGTATTTTATCGCTCTTTGGTAAAAAATGATAATTATTTTTGCGAGCGCAAAAGTTTCTGTTTTTCAGCAAGATCAAACGACTATCACCCAAGAAGATCCTAAAGGCTTTACTTGGCACAAACACTAATTAAAACATAAAAAACAAATTGCCACACATGCTTTGGCCCGGCCTAAAATGCTAGGGGCTATATCCGGCTATGCATATTTTCAAAAGTCCGAACACCTATAGGGTACTCTTCGGCGTCCAAAATATTGCATTATATGCATCAGCTCTGAATCATGTCTTTGATTCATAGCTGTGTTGCCCGGCTCCTATGATTACCACCTTACGTTCCGCTAGTTCGGCTAAGGTAGTAAAGGGAGAACTACTGTGATTGTGTTTCCGGTTCGTCCGGTCAAATACCTCAGTAGAGAAAGCCGAAAACTGACTGTCATGATACGGCGAGAGCTGGTCGGCAATTCGGCGACTTACTATGAATCACTAGTGATTTACTCCGTGTTATACGAAGGGCCGGTCTTCGCCCAGTCATGCAACAAAGGCATCCTAGTTCGGATTGCCACATACGCACCAGGGGCTAGTACTTAGCCCCACAGTCAAACTCCTATGGCTAAGTGAAAGTGATAAAGCCGCATAGTCCGATTGCCTAGTTCACTGCGTGAACACCTCCTTTACGTACCAAGACGTTGGATAAAGTGTGATCAAGCGCTATACCGAACACCTCTGTAGCATCTATGTGGGGGCTGAAGCCGACGACTGGCAAACTTTCAGAATTAAACAGCCGCACAAGAGGAAAATAACCAAAGATAAAGACATAAATATATGACAAGGCCTTGGTTCACAAAACAAAGTTTTGACAGCCCAGATACATTTACTCAAACATAACATCCTTTGAGCATTGGCCCTCTACTATTCGGGCACCCGCTAGGACATCTTCAAAGTATCTCTTCGGCTTGTGGTGGTCCTTGCCTCCGGCCGGGCCTGCGGTCGCCACATTGGTGGCCTTCATCGTTGCCCATGCATCTTGACACAGGCAAAGGCCATCCGCGCACCCTCTATGCACGTGGAGCGCTTCACAGCTTCAACTCGAGGCAGCACATCGACAAGTCGCCTCACCAAGGTGAAGTAGCTGCTAGGAATTGGTTCGGCTGGCCAAAGCTGGACTATGAGATCCTTGATGGCCAAGCCGGACACCCTATGCAGCTCCGACAGCTGCTTCATCTGGTTGTCCAGAGGCATTGGATGCTCCGGCGCTAGGAACTGTGACCAGAACATCTTCTCAGTGGAGTTCCCCTCCTAGGCTTGGAAGAACTATGCGGCGTCGGCGGCACTCCTTGGAAGATCCGCAAAGGCGTCTGGAGAACTCCACAGTCGAGTGAGCAAGGCATATCTTTGACCCCCAAATATACTCTTCAAGAGAAAGGGCCTACCAGCCGCTATCTGTTCGGCCTGGCGGATCTCTTCATGAGCACTCTGGGACTCGATCCGCGCCTCTTTAGCCTCCTGGAGGGCTTTGGCGAGTTTGGTTGCTTGGGCCGAAGTCTTATCCTCCAAGGCCTCGCACTTGCCGATGGCATCCTTCAGCTCTTGCTTCACTTCGGCCACCCTATCTTCATGTTGATGGCGGGCGACCTGTTTGGTCTTTAGCTCTGTAGCTGCTTTGTCAATGGCTGCTTTATTCGCCTTTGCCTCCTCCTTGTCCTGGGCAAGGGCGCTCTTGAGGGTCTCGGCCTTGGCCACGCCAACTGTGCTCATAATCACAGCAGTACATGAGTTAAACTCTGAATTCACATATCACTTCAGATATATAAACTCTTTAATATACATGCATACCTTGTGTCTCGTCGAATCGCTTGTTGATGTGATCTATCTCATTATCTGCCACCTTCAGTTTTTGATTGAGTTCGGAAACTTCAGCGGCCTGGGCAGTTGCTGCCAACAAGGAAGCCTATTATGCAATAGAAAAGTATGTCACCTCTTCTGAATACTATGTGATCCTTTGTCCACTTTTTCAAAACCAGACAGAGTCTCAGGGGCTACTGTCTATGCACCGGTCTATTCCTTTATAAAAAACATTTAGAGCATTACGTCCCATACCTCGAAGCCTGTCAATAGGTTGGTGAAGGCTTCACTCAGCCCGCTCTTGGCAGACTGAATCTTCTCTACCACCACACCCATCAGGGTGCGGTGCTCCTCTGATGACCCACGAGTATAGGGGATCTATCATAGTCCTTTCGATAAGTAAGAGTGTCGAACCCAACGAGGATCAGAAGGAAATGACAAACAGTTTTCAGTAAGGTATTCTTTGCAAGCACTGAAATTATCGGTAAAAGATAGTTTTGTAATAAGGTAATTCGTAACGGGTAACTAGTAGTAAAAGTAAACAAGGTGCAACAAGGTGGCCCAATCATTTTTGTAGCAAAGGACAAGCCTGGACAAACTCTTATATAAAGGAAAGCGCTCCCGAGGACACATGGGAATTATCATCCAGCTAGTTTATATCATGCTCATATGATTTGCGTTCTTTACTTTGATAATTTGATATGTGGGTGGACCGGTGCTTGGGTACTACCCTTCCTTGGACAAGCATCCCACTTATGATTAACCCCTCTCGCAAGCATCCGCAACTACGAAAGAAGAATTAACGTAAACCTAACCATAGCATGAAACATATGGATCCAAATCAGCCCCTTACGAAGCAACGCATAAACTAGGGTTTAAGCTTCTGTCACTCCAGCAACCCATCATCTACTTATTACTTCCCAATGCCTTCCCCTAGGCCCAAACAATGGTGAAGTGTCATGTAGTCGACGTTCACATAACACCACTAGAGGAAAGACAACATACATCTCATCAAGAAATCGAACGAATACCAAATTCACATGACTACTTATAGCAAGACTTATCCCATGTCCTCAGGAACAAACGTAACTACTCACAAATCATATTCATGTTCATAATCAGAGGGGTATTAATATGCATAAAGTGAAGAAAATATGTTGTAGAGGCAATAATAAAGTTGTTATTTATATTTCCTTATATCATGATAAATGTTTATTATTCATGCTAGAATTGTATTAACTAGAAACTTAGTCCATGTGTGAATACACAAACAAATAGAGTGTCTCTGTTTGAGTCTACTTAACTAGCTCGTTGAATCAATGATGGTTATGTTTCCTAACCATAGACATGAGTTGTCATTTGATTAACGGGATCACATCATTAGAGATTGATGTGATTGACTTGACCCATCCGTTAGCTTAGCACGATGATTGTTTAGTTTGTTGCTATTGCTTTTTCCATAACTTATACATGTTCCTATGACTATGAGATCATGGAACTCCCGAATACCAGAGGAACACTTTGTGTGGTACCAAACGTCACAACATAACTGGGTGATTATAAAGGTGCTCTACAGGTGTCTCCGATGGTGTTTGTTGAGTTGGCATAGATCGAGATTAGGATTTGTCACTCCGATTGTCGGAGAGGTATCTCTGGGTCCTCTTGGTAATGCACATCAATATAAGCCTTGCAAGAGATGTAGCTAATGAGTTACTTACGAGATGTAGCATTATGGAACGAGTAAAGAGACTTGCCGGTAACGAGATTGAACTAGGTATTGAGATACCTACGATCGAATCTCGGGCAAGTAACATACCGATGTCAAAGGGAACAATGTATGTTGTTATGGGGTTTGACCGATAAAGATCTTCGTAGAATATGTAGGAACCAATATGAGCATCTAGGTTCCGCTATTGGTTATTGACCGAAAATGTGTCTCGGTCATGTCTACATTGTTCTCGAACCCGTAGGGTCCGCACGCTTAACGTTCGGTGACGATCGGTATTATGAGTTTATTTTTTTGATGTACATAAGGTAGTTCAGAGTCCCGGGTATGATCACGGACATGATGAGGAGTCTCAAAATGGTCGAGACATAAATATCGATATATTGGATGACTATATTTGGACGTCGGAATGGTTCCGGGTGAGTTCGGGCATATACCAGAGCACCGGGAGGTTACCGGAACCCCTCAGGAGGTATATGGGCCTTATTGGGCCATAGTGGGAGAGAAGAGAGGGAAGCCTAGGTGGGGGCGGGCCCCCTCAAGCCCAATCCGAATTGGGTGGGGGCCGGCCACCCTTTCCTTCCCCCTCTCTCCCCCATCCTTCCACTCCTAGTCCAACTAGGAAGGGGGGAAATCCTACTCCCGGTGGGAGTAGGACTCCCCATGGGGCGCGCCATAGGAGGGCCGGCCGTCCCCTCCTCCACTCCTTTATATACGGGGGAGGGGGGCACCCCATAGACACACAAGTTGATCATTGATCTTTTAGCCGTGTGTGGTGCCCCCCTCCACCATAATCCACCTCGCTCATATCGTAGCGGTGCTTAGGCGAAGCCCTGTTCCGGTAGCATGATCATCACCATCATCACACTGTCGTGCTGACGAAGCTCTCCCTCGACACTCTGCTGGATCATGAGTTCGTGGGACGTCACCGAGCTGAACGTGTGCAGATCGCGAAGGTGTCATACCTTCGGTACTAGGATCGGTCGATCGTGAAGATGTATGACTACATCAACCGCGTTGTCATAACGCTTCCGCTTACGGTCTACGAGGGTACGTGGACAACACTCTTCCCTTCTCGTTGCTATGCATCACCATGATCTTGCGTGTGCGCAGGATATTTTTTAAATTACTGCGTTCCCCAAGAGTGGCATCCGAGCAGGTTTATGCGTAGACGTTATATTCACGAGTAGAACACAAAGGAGTTGTGGGCATGGGTATATACATATTGCTAGCCGTCACTAGTTGATTCTTGATTCGGTGGTATTGTTGGATGAAGCGGCCCAGACCGACATTACGCCTACGCTTACGCAAGACTGGTTCTACCGACGTGCTTTGCACACAGGTGGCTGGTGGGTGTCAGTTTCTCCAACTTTAGTTGAATCGGATTCAATGACCAGGGTTCTTTCTGAATATCAAAAAGCAATCACTATACTGTGTTGTGGTTTTTGATGCATAGGTAAGAACGGTTCTTGCTCAACCCGTAGCAACCACGTAAAACTTGCAACAACAAAGTAGAGGACGTCTAACTTGTTTTTGCAGGGCATGTTCTGATGTGATATAGCCAAGACATGATGCTAAATTTTATTGTATGAGATGATCATGTTTGGTAACATAGTTATCGGCAACTGGCAGGAGCCATATAGTTGTCGCTTTATTGTATGAAATGCAATCGCCATGTAATTGCTTTACTTTATCACTAAGCGGTAGGAATAGTCGTAGAAGCAATAGTTGGCGAGACGACAATGATGCTTTGATGGAGATCAAGGTGTCAAGCGGGTGACCATGGTGATCATAACGGTGCTTTGGAGATGGAGATCAAAGGCACAAGGTGATGATGGCCATATCATATCACTTATATTGATTGCATGTGATGTTTATCCTTTATGCATCTTATTTTGCTTAGTTCGACGGTAGCATTATAAGATGATCTCTCACTAAATTTCAAGGTATAAGTGTTCTCCCTGAGTATGCACCGTTGCTACAGTTCGTCGTGCCGGGACACCACGTGAGACCGAAAGGTCAAGCGTGAATCATATAGTAGATATGATCAACATAGTGATGTTCACCATTGAAAACTACTCCATCTCACGTGATGATCGGACATGGTTTAGTTGATATGGATCACGTGATCACTTAGATGATTAGAGAGATGTCTATCTAAGTGGGAGTTCTTAAGTAATTTGATTAATTGAACTTTAATTTATCATGAACTTAGTACCTAATAGTATTTTGCATGTCTATGTTGTTGTAGATAGATGGCCCGTCCTGTTGTTCCGATGCATTTTAATGCGTTCCTAGCGAAAGCTAAGTTGAAAGATGATGGTAGCAACTACACGGACTAGGTCCGTAACTTGAGGATTATCCTCATTACTGGACAGAAGAATTACGTCCTGGAAGCACCGCTAGGTGCCAAACCTACTGCAGGAGCTGAACTAGATGTTATGAACGTCTGGCAAAGCAAAGCTACTAAATACTCGATAGTTCTGTGTGCCATGCTTTACGGATTAGAACCTGGACTTCAACGACGTTTTGAACATCATGGAGCATATGAGATGTTCCAGGAGTTGAACTTAATATTTCAAGCAAATGCTCGGATTGAGAGATATCAAGTCTCCAATAAGTTCTACAGCTGCAAGATGGAGGAGAATAGTTCTGTCAGTGAACATATACTCAGAATGGCTGGGTACCACAACCACTTGACTCAACTGGGAGTTAATCTTCCTGATGATAGTGTCATTGATAGAGTTCTTCAATCACTGCCACCAAGCTACAAGAGCTTCATGATGAACTATAATATGCAAGGGATGGATAAGACGATTCCTGAGCTCTTCTCAATGCTAAAGGATGCGGAGGAAGAAATCAAAAAGGAGCATCAAGTGTTGATGGTCAACAAGACCACCAGTTTCAAGAAAAAGGGTAAAGGGAAGAAGGGGAACTTCAAGAAGAACAGCAAGCCAGTTGCTGCTCAAGTGAAGAAACCCAAGTCTGGACCTAAGCCTAAGACTGAGTGCTTCTACTGCAAAGGAACTGGTCACTGGAAGCGGAACTGCCCCAAGTATTTGGCAGAGAAGAAGGATGGCAAAGTGAAAGGTATATTTGATATACATGTTATTGATGTGTAACTTACTACTGCTCGCAGTAGTGCCTGGGTATTTAATACTTGTTCAGTTGCTAACATTTGTAACTCGAAACAAGGGCTACGGATTAAGTGAAGATTGACTAAGGACATGGTGACGATGTGCGTGGGAAATGGTTCCAAAGTCGATGTGATCGCCGTCGGCACGCTACCTCTACATCTACCTTCGGGATTAGTTTTAGACCTAAATAATTGTTATTTGGTGCAAGCGTTGAGCATGAACATTATATATGGATCTTGTTTGATGCAAGACGGTTGTTCATTTAAATCAGAGAATAATGGTTGTTCTATTTATATGAGTAATATCTTTTATGGTCATGCACCCTTGATGAGTGGTCTATTTTTACTAAATATTGATAGTAGTGATGCACATGTTCATAGTATTGAACACAAAAGATGCAGAGTTGATAATGACAGTGCAACTTATTTGTGGCACTGCCGTTTAGGTCATATTTGTGTAAAGCGCATGAAGAAACTCCATTCTGATGGACTTCTGGAATCACTTGATTATGAATCACTTGGTACTTGCGAACCATGCCTGATGGGCAAGATGACTAAAACTCCGTTCTCCAGAACAATGGAGCGAGCAACAGAGTTATTGGAAATCATACATACTGATGTATGTGGTCCAATGAACATTGAAGCTCATGACGGATATCGTTATTTTCTCACCTTCACAGATGATTTGAGTAGATATGGGTATATCTACTTAATGAAACATAAGTCTGAAACATTTGAAAAGTTCAAAGAATTTCAGAGTGAAGTGGAAAATCATCGTAACAAGAAAATCAAGTTTCTATGATCTGATCATGGAGGTCAATGTTTGAGTTATGAGTTTGGACTTCATTTGAAACAACATGGAATAGTTTCGCAAATCACGCCACCTGGAACACGACAACGTAATGGTGTGTCCGAACGTCGTAACCGCACTTTATTAGATATGGTGCGATCTATGATGTCTCCCACTGATTTACCGCTATCATTTTGAGGTTGTGCTTTAGAGATGGTTGCATTCATGTTAAATAGGGAACCATCTAAATCCGGTGAGATGACACCTTATGAATTGTGGTTTGGTAAGAAACACAAGTTGTCGTTTCTTAAAGTTTGGGGCTGTGATGCTTATGTGAAAAAGCTTCAACCTGATAAGCTCGAACCCAAATCGAAGAAATGTGTCTTCATAGGATACCCAAAGGAGACTGTTGGGTACACCTTCTATCACAGATATGAAGGCAAGATATTCTTTGCTAAGAATGGATCCTTTTTGGAGAAGGAGTTTCTCTCGAAAGAAGTGAGTGGGAGGAAAGAAGAACTTGACGAGGTAATTGTACCTTCTCCCTTATTGGAAAGTAGTTCATCACTGAAATCAGTTCCAGTGATTCCTACACCAGTAAGTGAGGAAGCTAATGATGATGATCATGAAACTTCTGATCAAGTTACTACCGAACCTCGTAGGTCAACCAGAGTAAGATCTGCACCAGAGTGGTATGGTAATCCTATTCTGGAAGTCATGTTACTTGACCATGACGAACCTACGAACTATGAGGAAGCGATGATGAGCCCAGATTCCGCAAAATGGCTTGAGGCCATGAAATCTGAGATAGTATCCATGTATGAGAACAAAGTGTGGACTTTGGTTGACTTGCCCAATGATCGGCAGGCCATAGAGAATAAATGGATCTTCAAGAAGAAGACTGAAGCTGACGGTAATATTACTGCCTACAAAGCTCGATTTGTTGCAAAAGGTTTTCAACAAGTTCAAGGAGTTGACTACGATGAGATCTTCTCACCCGTAGCGATGCTTAAGTCCGTCCGAATCATGTTAGCAATTGCCGCATTTTATGATTATAAAATTTGGCAAATGGATGTCAAAATTGCATTCCTTAATGGATATCTTAAAGAAGAGTTGTATATGATGCAACCAGAAGGTTTTGTCAATCCAAAAGGTGCTAACAAAGTGTGCAAGCTCCAGTGATCCATTTATGGACTGGTGCAAGCCTCTCGGAGTTGGAATATACGCTTTGATAGTGTGATCAAAGCATATGGTTTTATACAGACTTTTGGAGAAGCCTTTATTTACAAGAAAGTGAGTGGGAGCTCTGTAGCATTTCTGATATTATATGTGGATGACATATTGTTGATCGGAAATGATACTGAATTTTTGGATAGCATAAAATGATACTTGAATAAGAATTTTTCAAAGAAAGACCTCGGTGAAGCTACTTACACATTGAGCATCAAGATCTATAAAGATAGATCAAGACGCTTGATAAGATTTTTCAATGAGTACATACCTTGACAAGATTTTGAAGTAGTTCAAAATGGAACAGTCAAAGAAGGAGTCCTTTCCTGTGTTGCAATGTGTGAAGTTGAGTAAAGACTCAAAACCCGACCACAACAGAAAATAGAATGAGAATGAAAAGTCATTCCCTATATCTCAGTCATAGGTTCTATAAAGTATGCTATGCTATGTACCAGTCCTATTGTATACCTTAGCATGATTCTGGCAAGGGAGTACAATAGTGATCTAGGAGTAGATGACATATTGTTGATCGGAAATGATACTGAATTTCTGAATAGCATAAAAGGATACTTGAAGAATTTTTCAATGAAAGACCTCGGTGAAGCTACTTATATATTGGGCATCAAGATCTATAGAGATAGATCAAGACGCTTAATTGGACTTTCACAAAGCACATACCTTGATAAAGTTTTGAAGAAGTTCAAAATGGATCAGGCAAAGAAAGGGTTCTTGCCTGTATTTCAAGGTATGAAGTTGAGTCAGACTCAATGCCCGACCACTGCAGAAGATAGAGAGAAAATGAAAGGTGTTCCCTATGCTTTAGCCATAGGCTCTATCATGTATGCAATGTTGTGTACCAGACCTGATGTGTGCCTTGCTATCAGTTTAGCAGGGAGGTACCAAAGTAATCCAGGAGTGGACACTGGACAACTGTCAAGAATATCCTGAAATACCTGAAAAGGACTAAGGATATGTTTCTCGTATATGGAGGTGACAAAGAGCTCCTCGTAAACGGTTATGTCGATGCAAGCTTTGACAATGATCTGCATGACTCTAAGTCACAAACTGGATACGTATTTTTATTAAATGGTGGAGCTGTCAGTTGGTGCAGTTCCAAGGAGAGCTTTGTGGCGGGATCTACGTGTGAAGCGGAATTCATAGCTGCTTCGGAAGCAGCAAATGAAGGAGTCTGGATGAAGGAGTTCATATCCGATCTAGGTGTCATACCTAGTGCATCGGGTCCAATGAAAATCTTTTGTGACAATACTGGTGCAATTGCCTTGGCAAAGGAATCCAGATTTCACAAGAGAACCAAGCACATCAAGATACGCTTTAATTCCATCCACGATCAAGTCAAGGAGGGAGACAGAGATTTGCAAGATACATATGGATCTGAGTGTTGCAGACCGTTGACTAAGCCTCTCTCACGAGAAAAACATGATCAGCACCAAGACTCCATGGGTGTTTGTCGGTGGGAACGACACCTATGGGATCACAAGAATCCCTACTGTGGTTAGCGGGGCGCGGGGTCGTGATAAGAGCGGATCAAACAGATAGCACACGGTTTGTTTATCCAGGTTCGAGCCGCGAGGATGCGTAAAACCCTACTCCTGCTTTGGTGGATTGTATATCTGTGTTCTTGAGCTAGCTATGGGGCGTGAGGAGCTCCAAAAAGCCGAATCCTTCCTCTGGTCGCCTCGGGCCTCCTTTTATAGAAAAAAGGGGTTGCCACAGTGGCACACAGGAGGTGGAAAGGTACAGTGCTGCGAGGTTATCCCTCGCATCACATGACAAGGCGCATTTAATGCGTCTTGCTTAGGTGTCCTCGCTTTATCGGGGACGGGGGAGAAACCTGTCTCGTCCGTCACCGCTCCTTCTTGTGTCGACACGCGCCCTGGCCAGCGACGCCTACGATGCCATGTAGGTAGGTAGGCAGCTGAGGTGGCGCAGTGGTGGGTCTTCACGAAGATCTGCATGCCGCCACGCAGGTGCCTGCCCAGCTGGTTGGGTCGGCAGCTGCATGCATGCGGTGGTGGAGGTTTAGTCGGCGTGGGCCTGATGGTGGCCCTGCAGGTGTCCTCGGTAAGGTCCTTGCCGGGGCCCCGGCAAGGGTCTTGCCGAGGCGCCTACTGTCATCCCCAGCAAGGCGCTTGCCGGGGGCCTTGTGGTCTTCCTCAGCTGGGATCCCGCCAAGGGTTGTCGTCTCCTTAGTGCGTATCTGATCTTGAATGTCTTCACAAAGATCTGCATGCCGCCACGGGGATGTCTCCCGAATCCTTGCCCTTTGGGGGAAGTGGACTCAAGGGTGATTTGCTCCATAGGCGCGGGATGAGTCGCCGCGGCAAGGGTCTTGCCGGGGCTGCTAGAACTGTCTCCCGGCAAGGATCTTGCCGGGGGAGTCTGCTTCGTCCCCTTTGCTCTTCGTGGTCTTGGCCTTGGCGTCGTTCTAGTTCTCTTGAGCTTCGGTCTTACCCTGGCTCACCTCCCTTGCCTTGCTTGGTGTGGTGGTATCCGCGGCTCAGACTGCCCGTGCATAGTTATAGGGGTACAAAATGAAGGAAATATGCCCTAGAGGCAATAATAAAGTTATTATTTATTTCCTTATATCATGATAAATGTTTATTATTCATGCTAGAATTGTATTAACCAGAAACATAATACATGTGTGAATACATAGACAAACAGAGTGTCACTAGTATGCCTCTACTTGACTAGCTCGTTAATCAAAGATGGTTATGTTTCCTAACCATGGATAAAGAGTTGTTATTTGATTAACGGGATCACATCATTAGATGAATGATCTGATTGACATGACCCATTCCTTTAGCTTAGCACCCGATCATTTAGTATGTTGCTATTGCTTTCTTCATGACTTATACATGTTCCTATGACTATGAGATTATGCAACTCCCGTTTACCGGAGGAACACTTTGTGTGCTACCAAACGTCACAACGTAACTGGGTGATTATAAAGGTTCTCTATAGGTGTCTCCAAAGGTACATGTTGGGTTGGCGTATTTCGAGATTAGGATTTGTCACTCCGATTGTCGGAGAGATATCTCTGGGCCCTCTCGGTAATGCACATCACATAAGCCTTGCAAGCATTGCAACTAATGAGTTAGTTGTGAGATGATGTATTACGGAACGAGTAAATAGACTTGCCGGTAACGAGATTGAACTAGGTATTGAGATACCGATGATTGAATCTCGGGCAAGTAACATACCGATGACAAAGGGAACAACGTATGTTGTTATGCGGTCTGACCGATAAAAGATCTTCGTAGAATATGTAGGAGACAATATGAGCATCCAGGTTCCGCTATTGGTTATTGACCGGAGACGTGTCTCGGTCATGTCTACATTGTTCTCGAACCCGTAGGGTCCACACGCTTAAGGTTTCGATGACAGTTATATTATGAGTTTATGAGTTTTGATGTACCGAAGTTTGTTTGGAGTCCCGGATGTGATCAAGGACATGACGAGGAGTCTCGAAATGGTCGAGACATAAAGATTGATATATTGGAAGCCTATATTTGGATATCGGAAGTGTTCCGGGTGAAATCGGGATTTTACCGGAGTACCGGCAAGTTACCGGAACCCCCCGGGAGGTATATGGGCCTTAGTGGGCTTTAGTGGAAGAGAGGAGAGGTGGCCAGGGATGGGCCGCGTGCCCCTCCCCCCTAGTCCGAATAGGACAAGGAGAGGGGGGCGGTGCCCCCCTTCCTTCTCTCTCTCCTCTTTCCCCCTCCCGAATCCTATTCCAACTAGGAAAGGGGGGGAATCCTACTCCCGGTGGGAGTAGGACTCCTCCTGGCGCGCCAACCTCCTGGCCGGCCGCACCCCCCTCTTGATCCTTTATATACGGGGGCAGGGGGCACCCCTAGAGACACAAGTTGATCCACGTGATCATATTCTTAGCCGTGTGCGGTGCCCCCTTCCACCATAGTCCTCGATAATATTGTAGCGGTGCTTAGGCGAAGCCCTGCGACGGTAGTACATCAAGATCGTCACCATGCCATCGTGCTGATGGAACTCTTCCCCGACACTTTGCTGGATCGGACTCCGGGGATCGTCATCAAGCTGAACGTGTGCTAGAACTCGGAGGTGCCGTAGTTTCGGTGCTTGATCGGTCGGGCCGTGAAGACGTACGACTACATCAACCGCGTTGTGCTAACGCTTCCGCTGTCGGTCTACAAGGGTACGTAGATCACACTCTCCCCTCTTGTTGCTATACATCACCATGATCTTGCGTGTGTGTAGGAATTTTTTTGAAATTACTACGTTTCCCAACAGTGGTATCCGAGCCTAGGTTTTATGTGTTGATGTTATATGCACGAGTAGAACACAAGTGAGTTGTGGGCGATATAAGTCATACTGCTTACCAGCATGTCATACTTTGGTTCGGCGGTATTGTTGGACGAAGCGGCCCGGACCGACATTACGCGTACGCTTACGCGAGACCGGTTCTCCCAACGTGCTTTGCACAAAGGTGGCTAGCGGGTGACAGTTTCTCCAACTTTAGTTGAACCAAGTGTGGCTACGCCCGGTCCTTGCGAAGGTTAAAACAGCACCAACTTGACAAACTATCATTGTGGTTTTGATGCGTAGGTAAGATTGGTTCTTGCTTAAGCCCGTAGCAGCCACGTAAAACTTGCAACAACAAAGTAGAGGACGTCTAACTTGTTTTTACAGGGCATGTTGTGATGTGATATGGTCAAGACATGATGCTAAATTTTATTGTATGAGATGATCATGTTTTGTAACCGAGTTATCGGCAACTGGCAGGAGCCATATGGTTGTCGCTTTATTGTATGCAATGCAATCGCGCTGTAATGCTTTACTTTATCACTAAGCGGTAGCGATAGTCGTGGAAGCATAAGATTGGCGAGACGACAACGATGCTATGATGGAGGTCAAGGTGTCGCACCGGTGACGATGGTGATCACGATGGTGCTTCGAAGATGGAGATCACAAGCACAAGATGATGATGGCCATATCATATCACTTATATTGATTGCATGTGATGTTTATCTTTTATGCATCTTATCTTGCTTTGATTGACGGTAGCATTATAAGATGATCTCTCACCAATTATCAAGAAGTGTTCTCCCTGAGTATGCACCGTTGCGAAAGTTCTTCGTGCTGAGACACCACGTGATGATCGGGTGTGATAGGCTCTACATTCAAATACAACGGGTGCAAAACAGTTGCACACGCGGAATACTCAGGTTATACTTGACGAGCCAAGCATATACAGATATGGCCTCGGAACACGGAGACCGAAAGGTCGAGCGTGAATCATATAGTAGATATGATCAACATAGTGATGTTCACCAATGAAACTACTCCATCTCCCGTGATGATCGGACATGGTTTAGTTGATTTGGATCACGTAATCACTTAGAGGATTAGAGGGATGTCTATCTAAGTGGGAGTTCTTTAAGTAATATGATTAATTGAACCTAAATTTATCATGAACTTAGTACCTGATAGTATCTTGCTTATTTATGTTTGATTGTAGATAGATGGCCCGTGCTCTTGTTCTGTTGAATTTTAATGCGTTCCTTGAGAAAGCAAAGTTGAAAGATGATGGTAGCAATTACACGGACTGGGTCCATAACTTGAGGATTATCCTCATTGCTCCACAGAAGAATTATGTCCTGGAAGCACCGCTGGGTGCCAGGCCTGCTGCTGGAGCAACACCAGATGTTATGAACGTCTGGCAGAGCAAAGCTGATGACTACTTGATAGTTCAGTGTGCCATGCTTTACGGCTTAGAATCGGGACTTCAACGACATTTTGAACGTCATGGAGCATATGAGATGTTCCACGAGTTGAAGTTAATATTTCAAGCAAATGCCCGGATTGAGAGATATGAAGTCTCCAATAAGTTCTATAGCTGCAAGATGGAGGAGAACAATTTTGTCAGTGAGCATATACTCAAAATGTCTGGGTATAATAATCACTTGATTCAATTGGGAGTTAATCTTCCAGATGATTGTGTCATTGACAGAATTCTCCAATCACTGCCACCAAGCTACAAGAGCTTCGTGATGAACTATAATATGCAAGGGATGAATAAGACTATTCCCGAGCTCTTCGCAATGCTGAAAGCTGCGGAGGTAGAAATCAAGAAGGAGCATCAAGTGTTGATGGTAAACAAGACCACTAGTTTCAAGAAAAAGGGCAAAGGGAAGAAGAAGGGGAACTTCAAAAAGAACAACAAGCAAGTTGCTCAAGAGAAGAAACCCAAACCTGGACCTAAGCCTGAAACTGAGTGCTTCTACTGCAAGCAGACTGGTCACTGGAAGCGGAACTGCCCCAAGTATTTGGCGGATAAGAAGGATGGCAAGGTGAAGAAAGGTATATATGAGATACATGTTATTGATGTGTACCTTACTAATGCTCGCAGTAGCACCTGGGTATTTGATACTGGTTCTGTTGCTAATATTTGCAACTCGAAACAGGGACTACGGATTAAGCGAAGATTGGCTAAGGACGAGGTGACGATGCGCGTGGGAAATGGTTCCAAAGTCGATGTAATCGCAGTCGGCATGCTACCTCTACATCTACCTTCGGGATTAGTATTAGACCTAAATAATTGTTATTTGGTGCCAGCGTTAAGCATGAACATTATATCTGGATCTTGTTTGATGCGAGACGGTTATTCATTTAAATCAGAGAATAATGGTTGTTCTATTTACATGAGTAATATCTTTTATGGTCATGCACCCTTAAGGAGTGGTCTATTCTTATTAAATCTCGATAGTAGTGACACACATATTCATAGTGTTGAAGCCAAAAGATGCAGAGTTGATAATGATAGTGCTATTTATTTGTGGCACTGCCGTTTGGGTCATATCGGTATAAAGCGCATGAAGAAAGTCCATACTGATGGGCTTTTGGAACCACTTGATTATGAATCACTTGGTACTTGCGAACCGTGCCTTATGGGTAAGATGACAAAAACACCGTTGTCCGGTACTATGGAGAGAGTAACAGATTTGTTGGAAATCATACATACAGATGTATGTGGTCCGATGAATGTTGAGGCTCGTGGTGGATATCGTTATTTTCTCACCTTCACAGATGACTTAAGCAGATATGGGTATATCTACTTAATGAAACACAAGTTGAAATGTTTGAAAAGTTCAAAGAATTTCAGAGTGAAGTTGAAAATCATCATAACAAGAAAATAAAATTCCTACGATCTGATCGTGGAGGAGAATATTTGAATTACGAGTTTGGTTTACATTTGAAACAATGTGGAATAGTTTCGCAACTCACGCCACCTAGAACACCATAGCGTAATGGTGTGTCCGAACGTCGTAATCGTACTTTACTAGATATGGTGCGATCTATGATGTCTCTTACTGATTTACCGCTATCGTTTTGGGGATACGCTCTAGAGACGGCCGCATTCCCGTTAAATAGGGCACCATCAAAATCCATTGAGACGACGCCTTATGAACTGTGGTTTGGCAAGAAACCAAAGTTGTCATTTCTGAAAGTTTGGGGCTGCGATGCTTATGTGAAAAAGCTTCAACCTGATAAGCTCGAACCCAAATCGGAGAAATGTGTGTTCATAGGATACCCAAAGGAGACTGTTGGGTACACCTTCTATCACAGATCCGAAGGCAAGACATTCGTTGCTAAGAATGGATCCTTTCTAGAGAAGGAGTTTCTCTCGAAAGAAGTGAGTGGGAGGAAAGTAGAACTTGATGAGGTAAATGTACCTGCTCCCTTATTGGAAAGTAGTACATCACAGAAACCGGATTCTGTGACACCTACACCAATTAGTGAGGAAGCTAATGATAATGATCATGAAACTTCAGATCAAGTTACTACCGAACCTCGTAGATCAACCAGAGTAAGATCCGCACCAAAGTGGTACGGTAATCCTGTTCTGGAAGTCATGCTACTAGATCATGATGAACCTACGAACTATGAAGAAGCGATGGTGAGCCCAGATTCCGCAAAATGGCTTGAAGCCATGAAATCTGAGATGGGATCCATGTATGAGAACAAAGTATGGACTTTCGTTGACTTGCCCAATGATTGGCAAGCAATTGAGAATAAATGGATCTTCAAGAAGAAGACTGACACTGACGGTAATATTACTGTCTACAAAGCTCGACT
Source organism: Triticum dicoccoides (assembly GCF_002162155.2). Classification (NCBI taxonomy): domain Eukaryota; kingdom Viridiplantae; phylum Streptophyta; class Magnoliopsida; order Poales; family Poaceae; genus Triticum; species Triticum dicoccoides. The sequence continues at coordinate 379,247,264 of NC_041384.1, forward strand.
TGTCGCAAAAGGTTTTTGGCAAGTTCAAGGGATTGACTACGATGACACCTTCTCACCCGTAGCGATGCTTAAGTCTGTCCGAATCATGTTAGCAATTGCCGCATTTTATGATTATGAAATTTGGCAGATGGATGTCAAAACTGCATTCCTGAATGGATTTCTGGAAGAAGAGTTGTATATGATGCAACCAGAAGGTTTTGTCGATCCAAAGGGAGCTAACAAAGTGTGCAAGCTCTAGCGATCCATTTATGGACTGGTGCAAGCCTCTCGGAGTTGGAATAAACGCTTTGATAGTGTGATCAAGGCATTTGGTTTTATACAGACTTTTGGAGAAGCCTGTATTTACAAGAAAGTGAGTGGGAGCTCTGTAGCATTTCTGATATTATATGTGGATGACATATTACTAATTGGAAATGATATAGAATTTCTGGATAGCATAAAGGGATACTTGAATAAGAGTTTTTCAATGAAAGACCTCGGTGAAGCTGCTTACATATTAGGCGTTAAGATCTATAGAGATAGATCAAGACGCTTAATTGGACTTTCACAAAGCACATACCTTGACAAAGTTTTGAAGAAGTTCAAAATGGATCAAGCAAAGAAAGGGTTCTTGCCTGTGTTACAAGGTGTGAAGTTGAGTAAGACTCAATGCCCGACCACTGCAGAAGATAGAGATAAAATGAAATATGTTCCCTATGCTTCAGCCATAGGCTCTATCATGTATGCAATGTTGTGTACCAGACCTGATGTGTGCCTTGCTATAAGTCTAGCAGGGAGGTACCAAAGTAATCCAGGAGTGGATCACTGGACAGCGGTCAAGAACATCCTGAAATACCTGAAAAGGACTAAGGATATGTTTCTCGTTTATGGAGGTGACAAAGAGCTCATCATAAATGGTTACGTTGATGCGAGCTTTGACACCGATCCGGACGATTCTAAATCGCAAACCGGATATGTGTTTACATTAAACAGTGGAGCTGTCAGTTGGTGCAGTTCTAAACAAAGCGTCGTGGTGGGATCTACGTGTGAAGCGGAATACATAGCTGCTTCGGAAGCAGCAAATGAAGAAGTCTGGATTAAGGAGTTCATATCCGATCTAGGTGTCATACCTAGTGCATCGGGTCCAATGAAAATCTTTTGTGACAATACTGGTGCAATTGCCTTGGCAAAGGAATCCAGATTTCACAAGAGAACCAAGCACATCAAGAGACGCTTCAATTCCATCCGGGATCTAGTCCAGGTGGGAGACATAGAGATTTGCAAGATACATACGGATCTGAATGTAGCAGACCCGTTGACTAAGCCTCTTCCACGAGCAAAACATGATCAGCACCAAGGCTCCATGGGTGTTAGAATCATTACTGTATAATCTAGATTATTGACTCTAGTTCAAGTGGGAGACTGAAGGAAATATGCCCTAGAGGCAATAATAAAGTTATTATTTATTTCCTTATATCATGATAAATGTTTATTATTCATGCTAGAATTGTATTAACCGGAAACATAATACATGTGTGAATACATAGACAAACAGAGTGTCACTAGTATGCCTCTACTTGACTAGCTCGTTAATCAAAGATAGTTATGTTTCCTAACCATGGACAAAGAGTTGTTATTTGATTAATGGGATCACATCATTAGATGAATGATCTGATTGACATGACCCATTCCATTAGCTTAGCACCCGATCGTTTAGTATGTTGCTATTGCTTTCTTCATGACTTATACATGTTCCTATGACTATGAGATTATGCAACTCCTGTTTGCCAGAGGAACACTTTGTGTGCTACCAAACGTCACAACGTAACTGGGTGATTATAAAGGTGCTCTAGAGGTGTCTCCAAAGGTACATGTTGGGTTGGCGTATTTCGAGATTAGGATTTGTCACTCCGATTGTCGGAGAGGTATCTCTGGGCCCTCTCGGTAATGCACATCACATAAGCCTTGCAAGCATTGCAACTAATGAGTTAGTTGTGAGATGATGTATTATGAACGAGTAAAGAGACTTGCCAGTAACGAGATTGAACTAGGTATTGAGATACCGACGATCGAATCTCGGGCAAGTAACATACCGATGACAAAGGGAACAACGTATGTTGTTATGCGGTCTGACCGATAAAAGATCTTCGTAGAATATGTAGGAGCCAATATGAGCATCCAGGTTCTGCTATTGGTTATTGACCGGAGACGTGTCTCGGTCATGTCTACATTGTTCTCGAACCCGTAGGGTCCGCACGCTTAAGGATTCGATGACAATTATATTATGAGTTTATGAGTTTTGATGTACCGAAGTTTGTTCGGAGTCCCGGATGTGAACAAGGACATGACGAGGAGTCTCGAAATGGTCGAGACATAAAGATTGATATATTGGAAGCCTAAATTTGGATATCGGAAGTGTTCCGGGTGAAATCGGGATTTTACCGGAGTACCGGGAGGTTACCGGAACCCCCTAGGAGGTATATGGGCCTTAGTGGGCTTTAGTGGAAGAGAGGAGAGGTGGTCAGGGCTGGGCCGCGTGCCCCTCCCCCCCTAGTCCGAATAGGACAAGGAGAGGGGGCGGCGCCCCCCCTTCCTTCTCTCTCTCCTCTTTCCCCCTCCCAAATCCTATTCCAACTAGGAAAGGGGGGGGGGGGAATCCTACTCCCGGTGGGAGTAGGACTCCTCCTGGCGCGCCAACCTCCTGGCCGGCCGCACCGCCCTCTTGATCCTTTATATACGGGGGCAGGGGGCACCCCTAGAGACACAAGTTGATCCACATGATCATATTCTTAGCCGTGTGCGGTGCCCCCTTCCACCATAGTCCTCGATAATATTGTAGCGGTGCTTAGGCGAAGCCCTGCGACGGTAGTACATCAAGATCGTCACCACGCCATCGTGCTGACGGAACTCTTCCCCGACACTTTGCTGGATCGGAGTCCGGGGATCGTCATCAAGCTGAACGTGTGCTAGAACTCGGAAGTGTCGTAGTTTCGGTGCTTGATCGGTCGGGCCGTGAAGACGTACGACTACATCAACCGCATTGTGCTAACGCTTCCGCTGTCGGTCTACAAGGGTACGTAGATCACACTCTCCCCTCTCGTTGCTATACATCACCATGATCTTGCGTGTGCATAGGAATTTTTTTGAAATTACTACGTTCCCAACACAAAAAGTGTACCCCTCTTTTTGTACACCGACGGGAGCCCCCGGGCCTGGGCCACATATAAGCGCAACGCGTTGTTGGGCTAGGCCCAAAAACGGTGCGCGGGCAGGCGGGGCGGTTTTTACCGCGGTAAGATTCTTCGCGCGCTGCGCTTCCCATGATTCCCGCGCGTGGCACGGCATGGGGAGGCGCGTGTGACGTGGGCGGCATGCGTGGGGTTGGTTCCCGCGGGCATGCGTCACATCACAGTTAATGTGAAAGGAGGCGGCCCGTGTTTTCCCCCATAAGAAGGAATAACCGTGGGCGCGCTGCTCACTTTCTCCTCTTTCCTCGTGCCTTTTCCAATCTCAGAGCCATCGTTTCCTCTCTTCCTTCCCTCCTAAGCTTCCGTCGTCGCCCGCCGTCATTGCTTCACCATCCCCCTTCCTCAGTCCTCTAACTTTCTTAGCCGCCATGGCGCCCAAATCCGCCAAGGGCAAGGGGGTGGCTAAGGGCGCTGGGACTGTGGAGCCGCCGGAGAGTGCGCTATTGGGGGACCGGACGAAATCCGCCTTCTTCTTCCCCTTGATGGTTGATGTTCATGAGCTCCGGGCCTCCTTCAGGCCTCTATGGGGAGTGAAGACGGGGGGAGAGAATTCGGGACATCCCGCGACGCATGTCATTCCTGCCGCTTGCGTCGATCCTGCCCCAAATCGGTATCCCTTTTTCGTCGATTATCTTTCTTGCGGGTTATGTCCCCCTTTTTCCGATTTTTTCTGCGACATCATGCACACCTTCGGCTTTCGCCTCTTGGATTTGACTCCGAACGTGGTGGCGTGCATGGCTTTCTTCGTGCATCTTTGCGAAGGCTTTGACGGGGTGCAGCCCAACACGGCACTCTTCCGCCATTATTTCTCCCCTCGGATCCAACCGGGAGGTGCCGTCTCTGGTTGCGTCACATGGATCCCAAGATCCAAGGGGGAGTACCCGGACGGTGCCGTGAAGGAGAGGTGGGAGGAATGGCATGGCCGGTGGTGCTGGATTGAAGATGAAGACCCGCCCGAATTCTGCAAGGACCGCCGAGTGCCGCCGGTCCGCGACAGTGATTGGAGTGATGTCGACGTCGCTGACGGGAGGCTCACTGTCGCCACCACCGGGATTCTCCGGCTCACCCGGGCTGGACTCACCCTTTAGATGATCGGGGCGGACTTCATTCGTCGCCGGATCACCCCGTTGCACAACAAGGGGAGGCCAGCCTGGCTTTTTATGAATCCGGCTGACATTATGCGACTCTACCCCGGCCTCGACCACAATTTCACGGTGATGGCGCATGCCCACTTCTGCCAGCGGCTTTTTCAGCTTGATGTGGGTCGCGATGGCGAGGTCGAACGGACCGGCAAGGCCGCGAGGGCTGCCGCAAAGGTCGGCAAGGCCATCAAGGGGCTGTTTTTCAAGTTGCCAGCGGGGGTGGTCCCGTTGTGCAATAATTCACGTCGGTCCGAGATCATCGCTATGATGCCGGACTGTAACGCGCACGGCCCTGTCCCGAGTTGGAAGGAGCCGAAGGATGCTGATGTGCAGCAATTCTTTGACACCCTGATCGAGGTGTATGTCAATGCTGACGTCGAGCGGTGGCTTGTCATGGACACCACCCAGGCAGAGCTGGACTACATCGCCACTAGGGCGAGGGAGGCACAGCTTGCCATGGAGGCCGGCAGCGTCGGGGGTGTGGAGGACAAGGCCGCAACGGCTGTGGAGGTAGAGGAGCTCACCCGGTGGGCGGCGGCCTCCGGGGAGGTTAGCAGCGCCGACACGGGAGCTCCGCTTGTCGAAGATGCGGCCGACGAGTCGTCGAGGGAGGAGGATGTGGCGGCGGGCTCGACGCCAGCCAGGGGAAGAGGGCGAGTCCTGCGGCGGGCTGGCTCTGGCGAGCCGGTCCGGCCCGGCAGGGCTGCGCGGCCTCAATTGACCCTGGAGGGGTCCAGGCGTCATACGAGGGCCACGGCAGCGAAGAGGCTGATGAAGGCCGCTGAGAAGAAGAAGGAAACTGCCCCTTCCCCATCTGGGCGCGCACAAACCCCGCCTTCTTCACCTCCTCCGGCAGATGTCGACTCGGATGTTGACGCGGAGCTCCCTTTTGATCTTGGGCCTCTCAGCCCGAAGAGGAAAAGGGGAGTGGTGGAAGAGGAGGAGATGGATGACGAGTAAGTACTCCGTTCCTTACTACCATTTCCATTCCTCTAAATTAAGTCACTCATCTTGATCCGTTTTCGCTTTTGCAGGGATGCAGAGACGTTGGCCCAGAGGGTGAAGAGGGCGAAGGCCTCGGCGAGCAGTCAGCCCCCGGCTGGGGCTTCAAAGATGCCACTTGTGGTGTTGAGCAGCCCGGACAGCAGCCCCCGGCACAGCCCCCAGCGTAAGTTTGTCACCCTCCTCTTATTCGACATGTGGTAGGCATTCGATGCTATGGTGTTGACCTTGTCGGGTTTGCAGGAGGGGAGCGGCAGCAGGAGGAGCCGCAGAGGGCTACCCCCAACACACCACCCCCATCAACTATGCCGCCGCGAGGGGCGTCCCCGGCAAGGGCATCAAGCACGGAGCCCACACCCATGGAGGAAGAGGGGAACTTGGGCGCTGGTGACTCTGCCATGGCGTAAAATGCTGGCGGGGAGGGGACTTCTGCTTCACAGCCTGGCACTGGTGAGTCGCATGTCCTCCGTCTCTGTTTTTTCCTTATTCTTTTTCTTGGCTTCAATGCTCCCATTACTACCCAGGCCCTCCTTCAATAGGTATGGAGGACGTGGATACTGTTGTTGGGAATATTGCTGAGGCGGCCGCGGCGGAGGCCGATAGGATTGCCGCCGAGGAGGCCGCCAAAGATGCTGACGAGGCCGCCGCTGGTGAGGCCTCCAAGGATGCTGCCGAGGACACCGCTGCGGGGGCTGCCAAGGCGACCAGCGAGGCTTCTGCCAAGGGCGCTAGCGGTGGGCCTGCCGAGGAAGCCGGTAAGGCCACCACCGAGGAAGAGGTGGTTGATGATCAGCCTCCTTCCTCCTCAACCTCGGGCCCCGGCAGATACCTGAAGGTGGGCGATGATATTTTCGTCCATCTTCCAGGGGCGTTAAGTTCCCGAGAGCCCGCCAAAGGGGAAGTCTTTGACGGCGAGGTGCTTGCCGCCACTGGGCTCGAGGTTGTTGATGAGCCGGGCGTTGGCGGCGATGGTTCTCCAGAAGAGCAGCTTTTTCGTGCCATGGGGGCCAATTTCCGGAAGCTCCAAGCGCTCTACCATGCTTGCCTGGACAAGGTCAAGTCCAGGATGGCAACGGAGGACAACGCGGAGGTGGACTTCAAGGCGCGCATTGCTGAGACGCAGACCTGGTTTCACCAGACTCGTGAGGAGCAGAGGGCCTTTCAGGAGGAATTGGCCGAGCGCGATGTAGATCTCACCATGAAGATGGCTGATATTGAGAAGGCCCAGGAAAAGGCGGCGAACTTGGCTGCCGCGGCCGAGGCCGCCCGGAACCAGCATCAAGCCGCATAGGATTCCCAAGAAGAGGACCTCTCCATGCGTGAGGCGAAGCTTGCCGCAACGCTCCGCGGCAAGGATGAGGAGCTCGAGGCCCTTGTCGTGCGACGGACTCGCGAGCTGGAGCAGAGGCACAAAGAAGCACTCGATGCCCAAGCTCTGGCCCATGCCGGCAAGGTGAAGGAGTTGAAGGTAGAGCAGGACGAGCTGAAGGAGCAGGCCCTCAAGCTGTCCAACAAGAAGAGCACGCTCAACAGCGCCTTGGTAGAGGCGCAAGGAGCGGTCATCAGCAGGGCTGGGGAGCTCTCTGAAGCGCAAAACTCCATCAGAGATCTCAAGCTGAAGCTAGAGAATCTCGAGAAGATGTTGTCGGAGAGCACGGCTCAGGAGGAGACCTTGACCAGGAGCCTGGAGGAGGAGAAGCAGCTGCGGGCGAATGAGGCCGCCTCCCACCAGGAATATGTGGCGGGCGAGAACAGATGGATCAGCCGTCTGGAGGACGTCACCGGCAGGGTCACCTCGCAGTTGGCCACCATGGGGATGCCAAACGTGAGGTATGCCCCTGAGCGCAGCGGGACCGTCAACGCCAAGCTGACCCAATTCTTCGAGGGCGTCCTTGGAGCCTTGGCTTATCTTCACTCCAGCAGAGCGGCCACGTTGGCCGGGGAGGCCCGGCGACTTTGCCGGAGGGTTGTGACCAAGGTCCTCACCAAGATGGCGTACTGGAATCCTGACCTTGACTTCGAGGCCGCGATGGATAGCTTGCCGGATGGTACTGACCTCACGGTGCTCAAGGAGCGCATCAAGCCCATCATCGACTGCATCAACGAAATCAAGAGGGTGGAAGGCCAGCGCCGGGATTAGGCATCCCGTTCTTCTTCGCCGCTGCGGGTTCGCGACCAAGACAAATTTTATCTTTAGTTAGAACCGCAGCAATGATGTGATGTAACATAACTTTTGTAGTACTCTTAATTTCATGCATGTTATTTCCCCGTTCAATTCCTCTTTGTATGCGCGCCCTACGTCGATTGGGTAGGCTCGCCGGCGCGGAAGCCCCTAGCAGCGTTTTGGGGATGGATCCCCATGGGCCTGCTGGGTATGTGTGCTGCCGTACAAGCCACCTTTCCGTTCTGAACGCGGCCGCTCGAACTGTCGAGCTTGACTCGAGTCAGAATCGAGGGCGTTGTTGATCGCGGAAGGCTACTCTGCCATTCTCGACGCAGCCGCTTGAGCTGTTGAGCGGCCTCGAAACAGGGCAAGGGCGTTGCCGATCGTGGGAGAGCCCCCTGGCGTGCAGGTTTCTCATACAAAAGCGTGACATCTCTGGGGGGAATAACCTCATATAAGAAGGATAGAACAAATAAGGGTTCAGTGCAACTTAGCTTCTGTTTGCAATCGCTCGAGTGCTGATCTTCTGGCCTCCTTTCTTCTCCAAGGGTCACGAAGATGAAGGAGTGCCGGGCTAACTGCTAAAGCCGATTCTCACAACTGCGTCCCCCTACCTGGCGCGCCAAAGATGTCGGTGGGAATGACACCTATGGGATCACAAGAATCCCTACTGTGGTTAGCGGAGCGCGGGGTCGTGAGAAGAGCGGATCAAACAAATAGCACACGGTTCGTTTATCCAGGTTCGGGCCGCGAGGATGCATAAAACCCTACTCCTGCTTTGGTGGATTGTATATATGTGTTCTTGAGGTAGCCATGGGGCGTGAGGAGCTCCAAAAAGTCGAATCCTTCCTCTGGTCGCCTGGGCCTCCTTTTACAGAAAAAAGGGGTTGCCACAGTGGCACACAGGAGGTGGAAAGGGTACAATGCTGCGAGGTTATCCCTCGCATCACATGACAAGGCACATTTAATGCGTCTTGCTTAGGTGTCCTTGCTTTATCAGGGACGGGGGAGAAACCTGTCTCGTCCATCGCCGCTCCTTCTTGTGTCGACACGCGCCCTGGCCAGCGACGCCTGCGATGCCATGTAGGTAGGCATGCAGCTAAGGTGGTGCAGTGGTGGGTCTTCACGAAGATCTGCATGCCGCCACGCAGGTGCCTGCCCAGCTGGTTGGGTCGGCAGCTGCATGCATGCTGTGGTGGAGGTTTTGTCAGCGTGGGCCTGATGGTGGCCCTACGGGTGTCCTCGGTAAGGGCCTTGCCGGGGCCCCGGCAAGGGTCTTCCCGAGGCGCCTGCTGTCATCCTCGGCAAGGCGCTTGCCGGGGGCCTTGTGGTCTTCCTTGGCTGGGATCCTGCCAAGGGTTGTCGTCTCCTTAGTGTGTTTCTGATCTTGAATGTCTTCACAAAGATCTGCATGCCACCATGGGGATGTCTCCCGAATCCTTGCCCTTTGGGGGAAGTGGACTCAAGGGTGATTTGCTCCGTAGGCGCGGGACGAGTCGCCACGGCAAGGGTCTTGTCGGGGCTGCTAGAACTGTCTCCTTGCCGGGGGAGTCCGCTTCGTCCCCTTTGCTCTTTGTGGTCTTGTCCTTGGCGTCGTTCTAGTTCTCTTGAGCTTCGGTCTTACCCTGGCTCACCTCCCTTGCGTTGCTTGGTGTGGTGGTATCCGCGGCTCAGACTGCCCGTGCACAGTTATAGGGGTACACAAAGTGTACCCCTCTTTTTGTACACCGACAGTGTTAGAATCATTATGATGTAATCTAGATTATTGGCTCTAGTGCAAATGGGAGACTGAAGGAAATATGCCCTAGAGGCAATCATAAAGTTGTTATTTATATTTCCTTATATCATGATAAATGTTTATTATTCATTCCAGAATTGTATTAACCGGAAACTTAGTACATGTGTGAATACATAGACAAACTGAGTGTCACTAGTTTGCCTCTACTTAACTAGCTCATTGAATCAATGATGGTTATGTGTCCTAACCATAGACATGAGTTGTCATTTGATTAACGGGATCACATCATTAGAGAATGATGTGATTGACTTGACTCATCCGTTAGCTCAGCACGATGATCCTTTAGTTTGTTGCTATTGCTTTCTCCATAACTTATACATGTTCCTATGACTATGAGATCATGCAACTCCCGAATACCGGGGAACACTTTATGTGCTACCAAACATCACAACTTAACTAGGTGATTATAAAGGTGCTCTACAGGTGTCTCTAATGGTGTTTCTTGAGTTGGCATAGATCGAGATTAGGATTTGTCACTCCGATTGTCAGAGAGGTATCTCTGGGCCCTCTCGGTAATGCACATCAATATAAGCCTTGTAAGAAATGTAGCTAATGTGTTAGTTATGGGATGTAGCATTACGGAATGAGTGAAGAGACTTGCCGGTAACGAGATTGAACTAGGTATTGAGATACCGACGATCGAATCTCGGGCAAGTAACATACCGATGACAAAGGGAACAACGTATGTTGTTATGCGGTTTGACCGATAAAGATCTTCGACCGGAAATGTGTCTCGGTCATGTCTACATAGTTCTCGAACCCGTAGGGTCCGCACGCTTAACGTTCAGTGATGATCTGTATTATGAGTTTATGTTTTTTGATGTACCGAAGCTAGTTCGGAGTCCCGGATATGATCATGGACGTGACGAGGAGTCTCAAAATGGTCGAGACATAAATATCGATATATTGCATGACTATATTTGGACGTCGAAATGGTTCCGGGTGAGTTCGGGCATATACCGGAGCACTGGGAGGTTACCGGAACCCTCGGGAGGTATATGGGCCTTATTGGGCCATAGTGGGAGAGAAGAGAGGGAAGCCTAGGAGGAGGCGCACCCCCTCAACCCCAATCCGAATTGGGTGGGGGGGGGCATCCCCCCTTTCCTTTCCACTCTCTCCCCCTTCTTTCCACTCCTAGTCCAACTAGGGAAGGGGGGAATCCTACTCCCGGTGGGAGTAGGACTCCCCATGGGACGCGCCATAGGAGGGCCGGCCCTCCCCCTCCTCCACTCCTTTATATACGGGGGAGGCGGTCACCCCATAGACACAAAGTTGATCATTGATCTTTTAGCAGTGTGCAGTGCCCCCGTCCACCATAATCCACCTCGGTCATATCGTAGCGGTGCTTAGGCGAAGCCATGTTCCGGTAGCATCATCATCACCGTCATCACACCGTCGTGCTGACGAAGCTCTCCCTCGACACTCTGCTGGATCATGAGTTCGTGGGACGTCAGCGAGCCGAACGTGTGCAGATCACGGAGGTGCCGTACCTTCGGTACTAGGATCGGCCGATCGTGAATACGTACGACTATACCAACCGCGTCGTCATAACACTTCCGCTTACGGTCTACGAGGGTACATGGACAACACTCTTCCCTTCTTGTTGCTATGCATCACCATGATCTTGCGTGTGCGTTGGAATTATTTTGAAATTACTCCGTTCCCCAACATAAAGGATCTGAACATATAATCTTCCACCGAATAAACCAACTAGCATCAACTACAAGGAGTAACCAACACTACTAGCAACCCACAGGTACCAATCTGAGGTTTCGAGACAAAGATCGGATACAAGAGATGAACTAGGGTTTTAGAGGAGATGGTGCTGGTGAAAATGTTGATGGAGATTGACCCCCTCCCGATGAGAGGATCGATGGTGACAATTTCCCCCTCCCAGAGGGATGTTTCCCCAGCAGAACAGCTCCGCCGGAGACCTAGATTGGTTCCGCCTCGAGACGGCGGCGCTTCGTCCCGAAAGCTTCCTCCTTATTTTTTCCAGGGCGAAGGACACCTTATACAAGAAGATGGGTGTCAGAGGCCTGCCAAGTGGCCCACGAGGCAGGGGGCGCGCCCAGGGGGTAGGGCACGCCCCACCCTCATGGACGGTGGTTGGCTCCCCTCTAGTGCTTTCTTCGCCCAATATTTTTAATATATTCCAAAACTGACTTTCGTGGAGTTTCAGGACTTTTGGAGTTGTGCAGAATATGTCTCTAATATTTGCTCCTTTTCCAGCCCAGAATTCCAGCTGGCGGCATTCTCCCTCTTCATGTAAACGTTCTAAAATAAGAGAGAAACGGCACAAGTATTGTGACATAATGTGTAATAACAGCCCATAATGCAATAAATGTCGATATAAAAGCATGATGCAAAATGGACGTATCAACTCCCCCAAGCTTAGACCTCTCTTGTCCTCAAGCGGAAGCCCATATCAAAAAATATGTCCACATGTTTAGAGATAGAGGTGTCGAAAAAATAAAATACGGACATGAGGGCAT
>NC_041384.1:379259794-379405261 GCF_002162155.2 Triticum dicoccoides
TAGTCATATGATTTCCTATGCTAAAGTAACAATCTTATTCACAATGTAAAGTATGAATTAGAAACTTCATTGAAAACTAGCAAACTATAATCTCAGTCATTGAGGCAATTGCAATTTATCATAACATCGGAAAGAGTCAATATAAGAGCTTTTCAGCAAGTCCACATACTCACCTATCATTTAGTCTTTCACAATTGCTAACACTCACGCAATACTTGTGGGTATGAAGTTTTAATCGGACACAGAGAAAGATAGGGGCTTATAGTTTTGCCTCCCAACCTTTTACCTCAAGGGTAATGTCAACAATAATGCTTTATGAAAACCCACATCCAATTAGCTATATATATCAGGATATTTCCAACATATCGTGCTTGCCAAAGGATAAAATGTAAAAAGGAAAGGGGAAGACCACCTTGACTCTTGTATAAAGTATGAGACAAAAATAAAAGATAGGCCCTTCGCAGAGGGAAGCAGAGGTTCTCATGTGTTTTTATGGTTGGATGCATGGAATCTTAATGCAAAAGAACGTCACTTTATATTGCCACTTGTGATAGGGACCTTTATTATGTAGTCCGTCGCTTTTATTTCTTCCATATCACAAGCTCGTATGAAGCTTATTTTCTCCACACTAATAGATCATACACATTTAGAGAGCAATTTTTATTGGTTGCAATAATGACAACTTACTTGAAGGATCTTACTCAATCCATATGTAGATATGGTGGACTCTCATGACAAAACTGGGCTTAAGGATATTTGGAAGCACAAGTAGTATCTCTACTTGGTGCAAAGAATTTGGCTAGCATGAGGGGGAAAGGCAAGCTCAACATGTTGGATGGTCCATGAAATATAATTGACTTCGGAAATAAGAAAACATAACCCACTACGTTGTCTTCCTTGTCCAACATCATCTTTTTAGCATGTCATATTTTAATGAGTGCTCACAATCATAAAAGATGTCCAAGATAGTATATTTATATGTGAAAACCTCTCTTTCTTTATTACTTCTTATTAATTGCAACGATGACCAAAACTATGTTTGCCAATTCTCAACAACTTTTATTCATCATACTCTTTATATGTGAAGTCATTGCTCTCCATAAGATCAATATGATCTCTTTATTTCTTTTTATTCTTACTTTTTTTTCTTTTATTCCCTTAAGATCATAGCAAGATAACCAAGCCCTCGACTCAAAACTAATCTTTATTATATATAGCTCACGGACTCGATTACATAGATAAGGATCAACACAAAAAACTCAAAGCTAGATCATACTAAACTTTATTCTACTAGATCAAGATATAACCAAAAGGATCGAACTAAGAAAAATGGTAAAGATAGAAGTGTCATGGTGATACGATACGGGGGCACTCCCCCAAGCTTGGAAGTTGCCAAGGGGAGTGCCCATACCCATGTATTTAGTTCTCCTTTGGTGGTGAAGAAGATGGTGGTGGTGATGACAGTTGTGCCTTCGGCTTTTTCATATTGTAGTTGAGGAGAGCAATTTCCTCCTTTAAATCATCGATCTCCGACTCCAGCTTCAAGATCTTGTGACAAAAATCTACTTTGCTCTTCTGCCAAAATGAGAAGGAATAGATCGGTTATTAGACCAGTTAGCCCTCTTAGAGAGACTAGACTTTTTGAACTTCACGTGCATATGCCCAGGTTGAGGTAAAGGAACATCCTCCTACTCCAAACTTGAATAATCGATGCTCATCAAATGAGCATCCTCCTCATCATCCGTAGTTCGACCATAAGGAGATAGGTCCCCATAGATCTTTGGGTCAGCAATGAGATGTGAGACATAGCTCTCTCCGTCGGAGTCTTGAGATGACATCTTGCTCTAAATCTACTGTAGAAACAACTCAAAACAAAAATAGAGGATTGTGTCATGGTATAGTGGTCAAAACCTTCGGGAGATTATATAATAAATATTTACCAACCAAAAGAAGTATTGTGTAAGAAAACAGAGTCCGGAGGGCACACGAGGTGCCCATGAGGTAGGGGGCACGCCCTCCACCCTCGTGGACGCCTCGTGTCCTTTCCAGACTGCTTCTTATTTTCCTATTTTCTTAAATATTCCAGAACGCAGAAAAATTGCTATTAGAACTGTTTTGGAGTCGGTTTACTTACCGTACCACATACCTATTCTTTTTTGAAGTCTGAAACATTCTGGAAAGTGTCCCTTATGTACTCCTCCGGGGTTACGGTATTAATAACATTGGTTTCAACATTTATGGGATTACCTGAGATATAATGTTTGATTCTTTGACCGTTCACCACCCTCGGATTTGTACCTTCAAAGTTGTTGATTTTTATGGCACCGGAATGATAGATCTCCTTGATAATGTAAGGGCCTTCCCATTTAGAGAGGAGTTTTCCTGCAAAAAAATCTTAAACGAGAGTTGTATAACAGAACATAATCACCTACATTAAACTCACGCTTTTGTATCCTTTAGTCATGCCATCTTTTAACTTTTTCTTTAAACAGTTTGGCATTCTCATAGGCATGGGTTCTCCATTCATCAAGTGAGCTAATGTCAAATAGTCTCTTCTCACCGGCAAGTTCGAAATCATAGTTGAGCTCTTTAATGGCCCAATATGCCTTATGTTCTAGTTTTAGAGGTAAGTGACATGCTTTTCCATAAACTATTTTATATGGAGACATACCCATAGGATTTTTATATGCAGTTCTATAGGCCCATAATGCATCATCAAGTTTCTTGGACCAATTCTTTCTAGACCTATTAACAGTCTTTTGCAAAATTAATTTAAGCTCTCTATTACTCAGTTATACTTGACCACTAGACTGTGGGTGGTATGGAGATGCAATTCTATGATTAACATCATACTTAGCAAGCATTTTACGAAAAGCACCATAAATAAAATGTGAACCACCATCAGTCATTAAGCATCTAGGGACTCCAAACCTCGGAAAAATAACTTCTTTAAGCATCTTAATAGAGGTGGTATGATCAGCACTACTAGTTGGAATAGCTTCTACCCACTTAGTAACGTAATCAACATCAACTAAAATATGTGTGTACCCATTAGAGGAAGGAAATGGTCCCATATAGTCAAAGCCCCAAACATCAAATGGTTCAATAACAAGTGAATAGTTCATAGGCATTTCTTGACGTCTAATAATATTACCAATTCTTTGGCATTCATCGCAAGACAAGACAAACTTACATGCATCTTTGAAAAGAGTAGGCCAATAAAAACCGGATTGCAATACCTAATGTGCATTCTATCTCCAGCGTGGCGTCCTCCATAAGCCTTGGAGTGACAGTTGCGTAGGATCTGTTCCTATTCATGCTCAGGTACACAATGTCTAATAACACCATCTACTCCTTCTTTATAAAGGTGTGGATCATCCCAGAAGTAATGTCTTAAATCATAGAAAAACTTTTTCTTTTGCTTGTATGTGAAACTAGGTGGTATAAATTTAGCAACAATGTAATTAGCATAATCAGCATACCATGGAGCAGTACGAGAAGCATTTATGATAGCTAATTGTTCATCAGGAAAGCTATCATCTATAGGTATTAGGTCATAAAGAACATTCTCTAACCTAGACAAGTTGTCTGCAATGGGGTTCTCAGCTCCCTTTCTATCAATTATATGCAAATCAAATTCTTGTAGCAAGAGAACCCATTTGATTTGTCTAGGTTTAGCATCTTTCTTTTCCATAAGATATTTAATAGCAACATGATCAGTGTGAACAGTTACTTTCGAATCAGCAATATAAGGTCTGAACTCATCACAAGCAAATATAACTGCTAAAAATTCTTTTTCAATAGTAGCATAATTTCTCTAGGCACTATATAGAGTTTTACTAGCATATTGGATAACATTTAATTTCTTATCAACTCTTTGTCCTAGAACAACACCTACAGCATAATCACTAGCAACACAAATAATATGAAAGGGTAAATTCCAATCAGGTGGCTTAACAATAGGTGCAGAAATCAAGGCTTTCTTAAGTATTTCAAATGCTTCTACACAATCATCATCAAAGACAAAAGGAACATCTTTTTGTAAGAGATTAGTCAGAGGCCTATAAATTTTTGAGAAGTCTTTAATGAACCTCCTATAAAAGTCGTCATGACCAAGGAAACTTCTTATACCTTTAATGTCTTTAGGACACGACATCTTTTCAATAGCATCAACTTTGGCTTTATCAACTTCAATACCTCTTTCAGAAACTTTATGCCCCAAGACAATACCTTCATTAACCATAAAGTGGCACTTCTCCCAATTCAAGACAAGATTAGTTTCTTCACATCTCTGCAAAACTCGATCAAGGTTGCCTAAGCAATCATGAAAAGAAGTTCCATACACGGAGAAATCATTCATGAAGACCTCAACAATCTTTTCACAGAAGTCAGAGAATATAGCAGTCATACATCTTTGAAATGTAGCCGGTGTATTACATAAACCAAAAGGCATATGTCTATAAGCAAAGGTACCGAAAGGGCAAGTAAAAGTGGTCTTTTCCTGATCCTCTTTCGACACAGGTATTTGAGAGAAACCAGAATAACCATCTAGAAAGCAAAAATGTGTATGTTTGGATAATCTTTCTAGCATTTGATCAATAAAAGGTAAAGGTTAATGATCCTTTCTAGTAGCTTTATTTAATTTACGGAAATCAATTACCATTCTATAACCTGTAACAATTCTTTGTGGGATCAATTTATCTTTATCATTAGGAACAACAGTAATACCTCCCTTCTTAGGGACACAATGGAGAGGGCTTACCCATTGACTATCAGCAACAGTATAAATTATACCTGCCTCCAGAAACTTTAGTATTTCATGTCTTACCACTTCTTTCATCTTAGGATTTAACCGTCGTTGGTAATCAACAACCAGTTTAGCATCTTTCTCCAATTTTATTTTGTGTTGGAATAGAGTGGGACTAATGCCCTTAATATCATCAAGAGTATATCCAATAGCAGCATGGTGCTTCTTCAGAGTTTTCAATAATTTCTCTTCTTCCTGCTCTAAAAGGTTGGCACTAATAATAACAGGATATATCTTCTTTTCATCAAGATAAGCATATTTAAGAGTATCAGGTAATGGTTTAAGCTCGAACACGGGATCACCCTTGGGTGGAGGAGGATCCCCTAGAATTTCAACAGGCAAGTTGTGTTTCAAAATAGGTCCCTGTTTAAAGAATACTTCATCTATTTCCCTCCTTTCATTCATAAACATATCATTTTCATGGTCTAGCAAATATTGTTCTAAAGGATCATTAGGAGGCACGACAATGGAAGCAACACCAATAATTTCATCATTACTAGGCAATTCTTTATCATGGGGTTGTCTACGGAATTTAGCAAAATTAAAATCATGAGATATTTCCCCTAAACCAACAGTAACATTATCCTTTTTGCAGTCTATCTCAGCATTAACAGTATTCAAGAAGGGTCTACCTAATATAATGGGACAAAAGTCATCTTGTGGGGAACCAAGAACAAGAAAATCAGTAGGATATTTAACTTTCCCACACAAGACTTCAACATCGCTAACAATCCCAACTAGTGAAATAGTGTCTCTATTGGCAAGCTTAATTGTAACATCAATACCTTCTATCTCAGCAGGTGCAATATCATGCATAATTTCTTCATATAAAGAATGAGGTATTGCACTCGCACTAGCACCCATGTCACATAAGCCATGATAGCAATGATCTCCTATTTTAACAGAAACAACAGGCATGCCTACAATAGGTCTATGTTTATCTTTAGTATCGGCTCTAGCAATTCTAGCACCTTCATCACAAAAGTAAATAACATGCACATCAATATTATCGACCAAGAGATCCTTAACCATAGCAACACTAGGTTCAACTTTATTTTGCTCAGGGGGTGTAGGTGTTCTAGCATTACTCTTACAAACCACAGTTGAAGCTTTAGCATGATCCTTTATTCTAACAGGGAAAGGTGGTTTCTTAATATAAGCGGTAGGAACAATAGGATCAACATTGTAAGTGATAGTATTTTCTTCAACTTTAATTGGTTCAACTAATTTTACTTCAATGGGAGGATGATATTTAAACCACTTACCCTTAGAGAGATCAACATGAGTAGCAAATGATTCACAGAAAGAAGCTACTATCTCAGAGTCAAGTCCATATTTAGTGCTAAATTCACGAAAAGGATCGATATCCATGAAAGATTTAATACAATCAAACTTAGGTGTTATAACTGACTCCTTACCTTTGTCGAGTTCCCAATATTTAGAGTTGCGTTTAATTCCTTCCAATAAATCCCATTTGAATTCAATAGTCTTCATCATAAAAGAACCAGTACAAGAAGTATCGAGCATGGAGCGATTATTGAGAGAAAGCCGAGCATAAAATTTTTGAATAATGATTTCTTTTGAGAGCTCATGATTGGGGCATGAATATAACATTGACTTAAGCCTCCCCCAAGCTTGAGCGATGCTTTCTCCTTCGCGAGGCCAAAAATTATATATATAATTACGATCACGATGAACCAGATGCATAGGATAAAACTTCTGATGAAATTCCAATTTCAATCGGTTGTAGTTCCATGATCCAATATCATCACATAGCCTAAACCATGGAAATTCCTTTCCATTCAAAGATAAAGGGAAGACCTTCTTCTTGATAACATCCTCGGGTATACCTACAAGCTTAAATAATCCACAAACTTCATCCACATAGATTAGGTGCATATCGGGATGTAATTTTCGATCTCCTGTAAAAGGATTAGATAGCAGTTTCTCTATAATACCCGAAGGAATTTCAAAGTAAAAAAATTCAGTAGGTTAAGTAGGTTGAGGAGAAACTCTTTGCTCTACTGGTCGGGGTGAAGATACCCCGAACAAGCCCCTCAAAGGATTGTTTTCCATAGTAACAAGTGACAGTTAATTTTAGCACACTATATAAATTTTTCCTTACCAAATTCCACTTACCAAAGACGCTTCACTCCCCGGCAACGGTGCCAGAAAAGAGTCTTGATGACCCACAAGTATAGGGGATTTGGCATAGTCCTTTCGATAAGTAAGAGTATCGAACCCAACAAGGAGCAGAAGGAAATGATAAACGGTTTTCACTAAGGTATTCTCGGCAAGCACTGAAATTATCGGTAACAGATAGTTTTGGGTATAAGGTAATTCCTAACGGGTAACATGTAGTAAAATTAAACAAGGTGCATCAAGGTGGCCCAATCCTTTTTGTAGCAAAGGACAAGCCTGGACAAACTCTTATATAAAGGAAAGCGCTCCCGAGGACATATGGGAATTATCGTCCTAGTTTTCATCATGCTCATATGATTCGTGTTCGTTACTTTGATAATTTGATATGTGGGTGGACCAGTGCTTGGGTAGTGCCCTTCCTTGGACAAGCATCCCACTTATGATTAACCCCTCTCGCAAGCATCCGCAACTATGAAAGAAGAATTAAGGTAAACCTAACCATATCATGAAACATATGGATCAAAATCAACCCCTTACGAAGCAACGCATAAACTAGGGTTTAAGCTTCTATCACTCTAGCAATCCATCATCTACTTATTACTTCCCAAATCCTTCCCCTAGGCCTAAACAATGGTGGAGTGTCAAGTAGTCGACGTTCACATAACACCACTAGAGGAAAGACAACATATATCTCATCAAAATATCGAACGAATACCAAATTCACATGACGACTTATAGCAAGACTTCTCCCATGTCCTCAGGAACAAACGTAATTACTCACAAATCATATTCATGTTCATAATTAGAGTGGTTTTAATATGCATAAAGGATCTGAACATATAATCTTCCACCGAATAAACCAACTAGCATCAACTACAAGGAGTAATCAACACTACTAGCAACCCACAGGTACCAATCTGAGGTTTCGAGACAAAGATCGGATACAAGAGATGAACTAGGGTTTGAGAGGAGATGGTGCTGGTGAAGATGTTAATGGAGATTGACCCCCTCCCGATGAGAGGATCGATGGTGATGACGATGGTGACGATTTCCCCCTCCCGGAGGGATGTTTCCCTGGCAGAACAGCTCCGTCGGAGTCCCTAGATTGGTTCCGCCAAGGTTTCGCCTCGAGATGGCTTTGCTTCGTCCCGAAAGATTCCTCCTTATTTTTTCCAAGGCGAAAGACGCCTTATACCAGAAGATGGGTGTCGGAGGCCTGCCAGGTGGCCCACAAGGCAGGGGGCACACCCGGGGGGTAGGGCGCGCCCCCCACCCTCGTGGACGGTGGCTGCCTCCCCTCTGGTGCTTTCTTGACCCAATATTTTTAATATATTCCAAAACTGACTTTTGTGGAGTTTCGAGACTTTTGGAGTTGTGCAGAATAGGTCTCTAATATTTGCTCCTTTTCCAGCCCAGAATTCCAGCTACCGGCATTCTCCCTCTTCATGTAAACCTTGTAAAATAAGAGAGAAAAGGCATAAGTATTGTGACATAATGTGTAATAACAGCCCATAATGCAATAAATATCAATATAAAAGCATGATGCAAAATGGACGTAGCGTCCTCCATGATGGAAAGCACGTTGTAGTGCTTCCACTAGAGTATTCAACACCTCCGGGTTAGTGGAGGCCGTCGTCAGAGCTGATGCACCCCCCTCTTCGAAGGGGGCTGCTAGCGTGATTCCGGAGCCATGTTTGTCTCCGAAATGATGTTCGACCGGGGGCCAGATTGATCAAGGCCCCCACCGTCGGTCGCCATGGGGGTCCCCCCATGTATTCGGCTGCCATGGTATCACCCTCGGGTGCCTTCTCGGCAGCCTCGCTCGCCCCTCCGCGGCTAGGAGAGGTCCTTCGGAACAACACCTCAGTGTCATCCGCGGTGATTGCGAAAGGGCTCGCAGTGGCGTCTCGCTCTCTGCCATGTCAGGCGACAGAGAACTCCCCTCAGATAGCGAATGGTTGGGGAGGTCGCGAGTAGGGCTGAAGGGCACACGATGTAATAAGTTGCATTATAAAACATAATGGACTGAAGACAAATAATAGAGCTTTTGTTACTTACGATTCGGCTAGGGGCTTCACCCTGGGAAGTCTCTTGGGGACTGGTTCGGCCTCCGAATCCGAACCATCCAAGAGGGCCATCTTCCCCCTCTAGGGCGCCTCCTCCTTCGGGTCCGTGGAGGCCACCCTCTTCTTATTTCTCCCCCTAAGAGGGGAGTCACTTTCCACTTCTTCTTCCTCTTCTTCCTCATCTCCCTTGTGGGAGGAGAGGACTTCGGTCTCTCCGGACACTGCGTCTAAAGGACCCTTGTTGCGGAGGCCACCTCTGGCCTCCTTGCCCTTCTTCTTCTTCTTGGCCTTCTTCCCTGGCGCCTGATATGGCGCCGGAACCAGAATCATTGTTAGTTGGGGTGTGGTTGGGTCTTCCGGCAGTGGTGCCGGACACTTGATACGCTCTGCCTTTGCTATCCAGTCCTGTACGAAAGACAGAAAATTAATTATGTCTGAAAACTTATTGATCGAATAGATATTCTGGAACAACATACTTACCGGTGTGGCCGGATTCTCGACGTCAAGACCGATGTCTTCGTTCTTCTTCGGCCACATTTTTTGGGCCTTGAAGAGCAGCTTCCAGATGTCTTCGTGCGTTGTGTTGAAGAAGCGCTTCAGGGTCCATGGATCTTCTGGATTCAACTCCCACATGTGAGAGGGACAGAGTTTGCAGGAAAGAATCCGGTGGAAGAGCATCACCTGAATCACATTACAGAGACTGGTATTCTTGCCTATCATATTGGTAATACGACTTTCCAGCATCAACACCTCCGTCGTGGATCCCTAGTCCAGACCCTTAGAGGTCCACGAGGTAAGCCACGCAGGAGGTCTGGATCTGAACTCCAGAGTGGCCACCCATTTGGCATCGCGGGGTTCGGTGATATAGAACCACTCCTGTTGCTACACCTTGAAGGTCTCCACAAAGGCCCGCTTGGGCCAAATGGCGTTGGGGAGCTTGCTTACCATGGCGCCACCGCAGTCCGCATGCTGCCCATCTACCACCTTTGGCTTTAGATTGAAGACCTTGAGCCATAGGCTGAAGTGTGGGGGATGCGGAGTAGCGCCTCGCACACGACGATGAACACCGACATGTGGAGGAAAGAATTCAGGGCTAGATCATGGAAATCTAGCCCATAGTAGAACATAAGGCCCCAGACGAAAGGATGGAGGGGAAACCCTAGCCCACGGAGGAAGTGGGGGATGAATACGACCCTTTCATCGGGCTCTAGAGTAGGGGTGGTTTGATCCTTGGCAAGGAGCATGTGTGCGATGTTCGTGGACAGATATCCCACCCCCTGGATCTCCCTGACGTCCTTCTCGGTAATGGAGGAGGCCTTCCACTTTCCCTTTGAGCCAGATCCTAACATGGCTAGGGAGGCTGGTTGTGGTGGGAAAAATTGAAGTTCGAGCACTGGAGATTGAAGATGGGAAGGCAGTAGAAGAAAGAAGGCGTGGGGAAAAAGAGGAATCTTTACCCTCCTATATAGGCAGTGAATATCAAGCGCCCCCTCAAGCCTTAAAACTCGCCTGTTCCCAAGGGGTCGTGCAAGTGGCACGAATGGATTACGCAAAACTGTATTGATGAGAATCCCGTAATAGGCGGGCATGATCTTCATTTTGACAAGACGTGTCAATGAAGGATGTGCCTCGAAACGCAAAGTAGGAGGCATGAAATGGTTTGAAATGTTAAGAGGCTAGACATGATGTTTCACCGAAAAGAAAAGTTGTCAGTGGAAAGACACTGTTTTGTTTGATATATTGCCTTGATGGCTAAGGGTTGTGACAATTATACAGAGCCGGATATAGTTCTTTTGTTTAGAAAATTGCTTTGGAATATTCAGGAGGAGGAACCCGCCTTGCAATTTTGAAGACAATCCGCGTGCCGGACATATCGTCATTGAAGACTAGTTCAGGGGCTACCGAGGGAGTCCTGGATTAGGCGGTCCTCGATCATCTGGGCTATTCGATATGGGCAGAACTAATGGGCCGTGAAGATACAAGGCAGAAGACCTTCCCCCGTGTCCGGTTAGGACTCCCCTATGTGTGGATGGTAAGATTGGTGTCCGAGTATGTAATTTCCTTCCTCTGCAAACCGACTCTATACAACCCTCGGCCCCTCCGGTGTGTATATAAACCGGAGGGTTTAGTCCGTAGGGACAATCAGAATTCACATAGGCTAGACACCTAGGGTTTAGCCTTTATGATCTCGAGGTAGATCAAATCTTGTAACCCCTATACTCATCAAATACAATCAAGCAGGACATCGGGTTTTACCTCCATTAAGAGGGCCTGAACCTGGGTAAACATTGTGTCCCACTTGTCCCTTGTTACCTTCGATCCTCAGACGCGCAGTTCGGGACCCCCTACCCAAGATCGGCCGATTTTGACACCGACACTTGGCTTGATGACACATCATATTAATTAACTGGATCCTGGATGCATGTGTGACCTAGCTCTACACGATCAACAGTGCCAAGGTTATCTTGCTGAAGTCGAGGCCTCGGTCGAGGCCATTCAAGGGCTCCAGCAACGTCTCCCTTACATGTGAGATGATCTAGGGAGCCCTTCCACTTATGTTGTCTCTCCTGCAAGGTCACTTAATTAATTAGGAGTACTTAAGTAGCACTAATTTATTGCTGCCTAATTTTCCTGTCGGGGTTAAAAAAATCTTTAGTAGCACCCTATGCTGAATCATGTATGTGTGTATGTGTGTTTGTGGAGGTGAATCATGTGGTTGAGCAAGGAGGGAATCTTGGTAGTGTCATGACATAATAATGCTATTGTTTTGCATGTCAATTTATTGCCATTGGTTCAATGAGGCAATGTTTTGCGTATTACCCATCAGGAATTTTATGCTACTATTAAAATAATATGTTAATATCTTTCTACCTTTTCTCATTAAGCTAATGAAGGTTTCACCTTGTTCCTACTTGTGCAAACAGGGATCATGTTGTACCAATTGTACATTTTAGTGGAACTGCACACGAGAATACAATGAACTGTAAGTGCTTTAACTCTGCTGGAAGTTCTTGATAATCTTACGATATAATCTCACCACTGGTAAACAAGAGTGATTCCAACCATACATTTGAAGTGCACAAAAATATATACTATTGAGTGATTCCAGTGAGTGCTTTATCATCTCTTCTGGGACTACTTGAATAAGCTTTTTTGCTCAGGTTGGTACCGGCCTAAGGCCTTCATCCATATTAGTTTCTGCCATCTCTATTTGTATCATGCTACTATGTTGCTACTGTCATGATAAACTCCTTTATCTTTGCACGTTAAAGTTTTTCAACCTATGATACATGGCAATGATTTGAGTGTTGAGCTAATTGGCACTGATTAAATAAATTAATACCTCTATTTAAGCAAGACTACTATGTTGCTAACTTTTTCCATTAAGATAATGAGGGTGCTTCTACTTGTTAGTGTATGTTTCATCAACTAGTCCCACTATTACAGTAATCTCACTCTCTCAATATATGTGCCAACAGGGATGCTCGATTTTGGTGGAACTGCACAAAAACTTTGGGTGCTTCATTGCCTCGACTACTTCCTTCCTTTCCTGTTATTCGCTTATCTCGGCTTCCTTCCTTCCTTTCCTGTCATTCGCTTATCTCGGCTTCCAGTCAAAGGAAATAGTAATTGATATGCTACCTCACACAGGTTGGTACTTGTCTTTATCCTGATTATTGTGCTTGTCATATGTATTGGTAATTTGGTATTGTGCTGCTGTTTGCCAATTTCATAAAGGAGTAACTTGGAGCGTGAACTCATAGGCAAATCATTACATTGGGCGATTTCAATAGAACTACACAAAAAGATCAGATGGACATATACTTATGCTGCTGCTATGTACTCCAAAGTTCACTCAGACAAGCATCGATGTTGACAAGAAGAAGTGCCTATATTCATTCGAGTATCAACTGGCGTCAACCAATTGTCAAACTCCAAGTATTAGGAGAGTGAACGCCAAAAATATTGCTTGGCACATAGCCTAGAAAAACACAGTCCAGTCTTTGGTCCCAGCTTGTGCCTTTGGTTATCAGACATATGGTAGCGAAACTGTATGGCATGGAGTCAAAAGATTCCCAACAAGTTGGTTGACGCGTATATTCATCTGGCACTTAATTAGTCTCCACGCTAGGGATGCTCCATTTCAGTTGAACTTCACAAAAAAATTGGGTGGTTCATTTTATCGATCGCATCCTTTCTTGTCTGTAATGTAGAATTTTGGTGAGCTACAGGACCAAGATGAGCCAGTAAAGTAGTTGGATCAAAGTAGTGTCCAAATTTCTCAAATCTCCCTCGGCATCAAGGCCACTATCTCAAGGATAAACCTATAAGCAAAGTTCAGATTGTCTGTGTTGCCTCTTATGTACTCGAAAGTTTACTCGTACAAGCATTAATTTTATCAACAAGTACAACCAATTGAACAACATTTACTAGTCTGTACCCTAGGTAATTAAAGTTTGTCCATGGATGATATTGGTTGTGATCTCAATCATTTGGATGCATAAACATACTGAACATGTGTATATCTGAATCTTTTTGTGAATTATCTATGAATATTGTCTTGTGATCTATCAATCATTTGGATGCATAGACATGCTGAACTTTTGTATATATGAATCTTTTGAGTTGTTGATTGTGAATGTTGGCTATGAATATGAACGTGTCATGTTGATACGTCTCCATCATATCTACTTTTCCAAACACTTTTGCCCTTGTTTTGGACTCTAACTTACATGATTTGAATGGAACTACCCCGGACTGGCGCTGTTTTCAGCAGAATTGCCATGGTGTTATTTATGTGCAGAAACAAAAGTTCTCGGAATGACCTGAAACTCCATGGAGCGTCTTTTTGGAAATAATAAAAAATCCTGGCAAAAGATCAAGACCAGGGGGCCCACACCCTAGCCACGAGGGTGAGGGACACGCCTGCCCCTGGGCGCGCCCCCTACCTCATGGGCCCCCTGAAGCTCCTCCGACCTCAACTCCAACTCTATATATTTGCTTTCAGGGAGAAAAAAATGAGAGAGAAGGATTCATCGTGCTTTTACGATACGGAGCCGTCGCCAATCCATAGAAGCTCTCGGGAGGGCTGATCTGGAGTCCGTTCGGGGCTCCGAAGAGGGGAATCCGTCGCCATCATCATCATCGACCTTCCTCCATCACCAATTTCATGATGCTCACCGCCGTGCATGAGTAATTCCATCATAGGCTTGCTGGATGGTGATGGGTTGGATGAGATTTATCATGTAATCGAGTTAGTTTTGTTAGGGTTTGATCCCTAGTATCCACTATGTTCTGAGATTGATGTTGCTATGACTTTCCTATGCTTAATGCTTGTCATTAGGGCCCGAGTGCCATGATTTCAGATCTGAATCAATTATGTTTTCATGAATATATGTGAGTTCTTGATCCTATCCTGCAAGTCTATAGTCACCTACTATGTATTATGATCCGGTAACCCCGAAGTGACAATAATCGGGATCACTCCCGATGATGACCGTAGTTTGAGGAGTTCATGTATTCACTATGTGTTAATGCTTTGGTCTGGTACTCTATTAAAAGGAGGCCTTAATATCCCTTAGTTTCCGCTAGGACCCCACTGCCACGGGAGGGTAGGATAAAAGATGTCATGCAAGTTCTTTTCCATAAGCATGTATGACTATATTTGGAATACATGCCTACATTACATTGATGAATTGGAGCTAGTTCTGTGTCACCCTAGGTTATGACTGTTACATGATGAACCACACCTGGCATAATTCTCTATCACCGATCCATTACCTACGAGCTTTCCATATATTGTTCTTTGCTTATTTACTTTTCCGTTGCTATTGTTACAACCACTACAAAATACCAAAAACATTACTTTTGCTATCATTACCTTTTTCTACCGTTACCACTACTATCATATTACTTTGCTACTAAACACTTTGCTACTAAACACTTTGCTGCAGATATTAGGTTTCCATGTGTGGTTGAATTGACAACTCAGCTGCTAATACTTGAGAATATTCTTTGGCTCCCCTTGTGTCGAATCAATAAATTTGGGTTGAATACTCTACCCTCAAAAACTGTTGCGATCCCCTATACTTGTGGGTTATCAAGACTATTTTCTGGCGCCGTTGCCGGGGAGCATAGCTCTATTCTTTGAGTCACTTGGGATTTATATCTGCTTATCATTATGAAAAACTTGAGAGATCCAAAAACCAAGATTTATCCCTCAACTACGAGGGGAGGTAAGGAACTGCCATCTAGCTCTGCACTTGATTCACCTTCTATTTTGAGTAAGCTTGCAACACCTAAACCTGCTTTTGCTATTCAATCTGATATGTCGCATGTAATTGATGATGCCAATTCTGCTATGCATGATACTTATGATGAAACTACTTCTATGCTTGATACTATTATGCCACTTGGTGAATTTCTTGATGAACAACTTGCTAGGGCTAGAGAGAATGAAATTGTTGAAACTGATAATATTGATGAAAGTGATGATGAAGACTCTCCCCCTAATAAATATGAATTGCATGTTGTTCCTGAGGGTTATGTTCTGGATGAAGAATCTGCTAGAGCTATTCTTGCTTGCAATGATAGATATGATATAAAGAGGTTATTAGCTAAATGGAAGCAGCAATCCCTTAATGCTAGAATGAAACATGACCCTGCTTTTGCTACTTCATCTAGTTGTGTTACTGATAATGTAGCGACCAGACCTCAAACAGTCTGATCTTTGTGCTCCAGTGTCATCCCTGGATCAGTAATGCTGACACCACACAGTACTCGGAGGATTTATAACAGAGTTGCAATCACACACTTATTACATCGAGTGTCTCAAGAGAGAACATAATACAATAAATATGGCTCAAGGCCATCTAGTAACGATAACAGCGGAAAGCTTGGAAGATAAGTGAGTCCATCAACTCCATCGGCATCACTAAGTATAGAACCACGACCTAAAAATCCTTAATCATCATCTGAAAAGTCTGCAACATTAACGTTGCAGCCCGAAACGGGTCAGCACATGGAATATGCTGGCAATGTAACACATAGAGAGTAATTGAATGGAACAGCTATACTATGCATATTTGGCTGATGGAAAGCTCTATGGTTACAGTTTTGCGTAAAGCCAATTTTTCCCTACTGCAAAGCAATAAATTTATTTAACTATCGTGGTAGTTGTTAAACATTGAGAATGGTTGATAGCATTCTCAATCCCAATTAAACATCATCATTAAACAAAACCCAACAAACTTAAATTTTAGAGTAACATGTTGAGATTCACATGATAATCCAGGTACTAGATACTCAAGATGTCCATAACCGGGGACACGGCTAATCATGATTAGTTTAATACACTCTGCAGAGGTTTGCGCACTTTTCCCCACAAGACTCGATCTCCTCCGTTGGTTTTCTCGCACTGTATGGTGTTTGAGAAACGGATGACCGAGACATAGTCTTTCAGAAGCGCTAGCACCTTATGAACGGGTAGACCGTACCACCTACATCCCCTACATCTGCTAGTCCACCACTGTAAGAGTTCACACGACTTAGTTAACTATGCTAGAGCCCATAATAGCTTGTGGCTGCACACGGAAGTTTCTAGTATGAAAAATCTCATGATCCCTTTGAGCCTGGGTGGCGGTCCAAAAGAAAACAGGCAAGTCCTGGATTACCCAGGTGCCTCAATCCACCCAGATGTGTGTTTAAGTTGCCACCTTAGATAAACCGTTAATTAACAAACTCACATCTGTCATGGATATCACTCACCCAATCCACATCTACTAGCATATCATGGCACAATAAGCAAACGTAG
The DNA here is from genome assembly GCF_002162155.2 of Triticum dicoccoides. NCBI lineage: Eukaryota > Viridiplantae > Streptophyta > Magnoliopsida > Poales > Poaceae > Triticum > Triticum dicoccoides. The sequence continues at coordinate 379,276,623 of NC_041384.1, forward strand.
AAGTAACTCCCAAAGGTTTGATAATAAAACAGGTGATAGGTACTACCTCAACTACTTCCCATCCCACAATTTAATTAGACCCTAATCATGCAATGTTTGAGGATTGATCTAATGCAATAAAACTGGGTAGTAGAAAAGGTATGATCAAAGTGTTACTTGCCTTGCTGATGATCCGGGAAACCTAGCGATTCGAAGTGACAGGCGGTGCACTCCGGGTACTCTATCGCAAACAAACAAACAAAAAAAACATACAATAAGTACTCATCTAATGCATAGGTAAAAGTCAAATAAGAGATCTAACCAGAAAATTCAACTTAAGAACTCCAGTTTGCAAAAAGAATCAAATCAAACGAAGCAACGAAAGTCAAACGGCGAAAGAAAACAACTTCGTTCTACTAAACTGGATCTAAGGCAATTTTTTTATAGTAGCAAAAACTTGTTTAAGTTGGTTAAACGGATAGAGGGTTTCGAGACGAAACTCCACATGCTTGAATCGCCTGATTCTGATAAACAAGCGAAAAGTTATACTAAAATGAAAATCGGATCGGAAATCGCGATCAGAAAAATCGCGGATTTAATCTGAGAAAAAGAAAAACGACGAACGTTCGCTAGAACGAATGAACGGACGAATGCTCGCTAATTAAATAAATCGGAAAAACCGATCTATTTTTAAAAACCGAACCTAAAAAAACCGACGAAAAACCGACGGGTTTTTGAAAAAAATAAAAAAACGACGCGGACTTCGAGGCGACCTCGGGCGGCGTGCGGCGGCGAGGCAGCAGCGCATGCGGGCGGCGGCGGCGGCGCTGGGCTGGGGGCGGCTCGGGGCTGGGGTTAGGGTTTGGCTTCGGCTGGGCCTCCCCCCCGGCTTATAAAGCCTAGCAGGCAAGGAGTCCGGGTCGGACACGGCCCGTTAGGTCGGTTCCTTTTTTTAAATAATTACGCGCAGAAGAAAAAATAAAAAGAAATACTAAACGGACTCCAAAAATCCCGAAATAAATTTTCCCGGGCTTCTAAAATCAAGCCGCACAAGGTGAACATTTATTTGGGGCCTAAATGCAATTTTGGAAAACACACATTTTTCCTAAATTCAAATAAAATAACGAAAAACTCCGAAATAAAATCTTATTTGATTTTATTATTAAATCCTCAATATTTCTTTATTTTGGGAAAGTCATTTTATTCCCTCTCTCATATTTTTTTAATAGAAATAATTGACGATAAAATAATAAAAATCAAATGATCCTATTCTCAAAATTTGAGAAAACTCAAATATGAAAATAAAGAATTTCCCAAGTCTCTCCGTGGGTCCTTGAGTTGCGTAGAAATTTCTAGGTTCAACCAAAATGCAAAATAAAATATGATATGCATTGGTGATCTAATGTATAACATACCAAATTGAAAATTTGGGATGTTATAAACCTACCCCCCTTAAGATGAATCTCGCCCTCGAGATTCGGGTTGGCTAGAAAATAGGTGAGGGTGGTCCTTGAGAAAATCTTCCTCTCGCTCCCAGGTGGCTTCATCCTTCGTGTGGTGGCTCCACTGAACTTTGCAAAACTTGATAACCTTGCTGCGAGTGACTCGGCGGGCAAACTCAAGAATCTTAATTGGTTTCTCCTCATAGGTCAAATTGTTATCCAACTGGATTGCTTCCAATGGCACTGTGTCTCTCAAAGGTATGTCAGCCATCTCCGCGTGGCACTTCTTCAACTGAGAAACGTGGAACACATCATGAACTCCTGACAATCCTTCGGGCAATTTCAACTTGTAGGCCACTTCTCCCATACGCTCCAAAACTCGATATGGTCCTACAAATCATGGCGCTAACTTTCCTTTAACTCCAAAACGCTTTGTTCCCCGAAGTGGAGATACTCGAAGATAAGCTCTACCTCCAACTTTGTAAACAATCTCCTTGCGTTTGGAATTTGCATAACTCTTCTGTCTGGACTGAGCTACCATGAGTCTATCGCGAATTAATTTCACCTTCTGTTCAGACTCTTTAATCAAATCAGGCCCAAACAACTGGCAGTCTCCATCTTTGTCCCATGACAACGGTGTCCTGCACCTCCTTCCGTATAAAGCTTCGAAAGGGGCCATCTTTAAACTGGTTTGGTAGCTGTTGTTGTAAGAGAACTCTGCATATGGCAAATTGTCGTCCCAACTAGATCCATGATCTAGCGCACAAGCTCTCAGCATGTCCTCCAAAATCTGATTGACTCTCTCGGTCTGTCCATCTGTCTGTGGATGAAAAGTTGTGCTGAACTCTAGCCTGGTACCCAAAGTTTCATGCAACTGCTTCCAGAACTTTGAGGTAAACTGGGTTCCTCTATCTGATATGATACTCCTCGGAACTCCATGCAGACATACGATCCTGGTCATGTATATCTTTGCCAACTTAGCACTCGTGTAAGTGGTCTTTACCGGGATGAAATGAGCTACTTTTGTCAATCGATCAACTACAACCCAAATCGAGTCATAGCCTGAACGAGTCCTAGGTAATCCCGTGATAAAATCCATGCCTAACTTATCCCACTTCCATTCGGGTATCGGCAATGGTTGTAACAATCCTGCTGGCTTCTGATGCTCTGCCTTTACTCTCTGACATACATCACAAACTGCTACATACTCCGCAATATCCTTCTTCATCCCGGTCCACCAGAAAATATCCTTCAAATCCAAATACATCTTGGTATTTCCTGGGTGAATCGAATATGGTGAAACGTATGCCTCTTGCAGAATTAGCTTCCTAATCTCTGGGTCATTGGGCACATAAACACGGTCTTCAAACCATAGGGTATCGTGCTCATCCTCACGAAATCCTTTAGCCTTTCCTTCGCTTATTTTCTCCTTTATAGTGGCAATCTCCTTGTCAGTCTTCTGAGCTTCTCTGATTCTATCCATCAAAGTTGGTTGAATTTCCAATGCTGCTACATAGCCTCTCGGAACTATTTCCAAACATAGTTCACGAAGATTTTCTACTAACTCCTTTGGTATTTCTCCCGTCATTAATGTATTGACATGGCTCTTACGGCTTAATGCGTCAGCTACTACATTAGCCTTTCCGGGATGGTAATGCAATCTCATATCATAATCCTTGATGAGCTCCAACCATCTCCTTTGTCTGAGGTTTAACTCCTTCTGTGTGAAAATGTATTTCAAACTCTTATGGTCCGTGTACACCTCACAATGGTTTCCAATGAGGAAATGTCTCCATGTTTTCAATGCATGCACTACGGCTGCTAATTCCAAATCATGTGTAGCATAATTCAACTCATGAGGTTTCAGTTGTCTTGAGGCATATGAAACAACTCTCCCTTCCTGCATAAGCACTGCTCCAACTCCTCGACATGAAGCGTCATAATACACCTCATAATCCTTGGTCTGGTCTGGCAAAATCAACATTGGTGAAGTAACCAAACATTTCTTCAACTCCTGAAAACTAGCCTCACATTCCTCTGTCCATATGAACTTGGTATCTTTCTTCAACAACTCAGTCATAGGCTTCGCAATCTTTGAGAAATTCTCAATAAATCTCCGATAGTATCCTGTGAGTCCAAGAAAACTCCGGATCTCTCCCACGGTGGTTGGCGCTTCCCACTTGGTCACGATATCAACTTTAGTGGGATCAGCTGCTATACCTTCTTCGGATATAACATGTCTGAGGAATCCTACTTCCTTCAACCAAAACTCACATTTGCTAAACTTGGCATATAATTGATGTTCTCTGAGCTTTCCAAGAACCAAACGCAAATGTTCCTTATGTTCCTCTTCATTCTTTGAGTAAACCAGGATATCATCAATGAACACCATGACGAACTTATCCAAGAACTCCATAAACACTTTGTCCATCATGTTCATAAAATAAGCAGGTGCGTTAGTCAGACCAAATGACATAATGGTATACTCGTACAGCCCATACCTGGTGGTAAAAGTTGTCTTAGGAATATCCTGTTCTCGAATCTTCAACTGGTGATACCCTGATCATAGATCGATCTTGGGAAATACCTTAGCTCCTTGCAATCGATCAAACAGATCATTGATCATTGGTAGTGGGTACTTGTTCTTGATCGTTACTTCATTCAATCCTCGATAATCAACAACCATCCTTAATGATCCATCCTTCTTCTCCACTAGAAGTACTGGCGATCCCCAAGGCGAAGAACTTGGGCGAATATATCCTTTATCCAGTAACTCCTCAATCTGCTTCTTAATTTCCACCAAATCCTTTGCAGGCATCCTGTATGGTCTCTTCGATATTGGCCCTGTGCCTGGCAATAGCTCAATCAAAAACTCAATGTCTCTATCTGGTGGCATGCCTGGCAACTCCTTTGGAAATACATCAGGGAAATCCTTCACTACTGGTACTTCCTCCTGCACAACTCCTGTTAAGCAATTTACTTGAGTCCTCTTGGGCACATGTGGGGATACATACTTGATCCTTCTCCCTTCTGGGGTGGTAAGCAAAATTGACTTACTGGCACAATCGATGTTTCCTCCATACCTCGACAGCCAATCCATACCCAGAATTACATCCAATCCTTGTGATTCCAAAATGATCAAATCCAAGGGAAACATATGCCTACCTATACTCAATGGCACTTGAAAACATCCTTGGCTGGCCATATACTCCGCTCCCGGTGAGCTTACTAGCATAGGAGTTCTAAGAACCTTAGTGGGCAGGTTATACTTATCCACAAATCCCCTTGATATGTATGAATGCGATGCACCAGTATCAAAAGGAACGAGTGCAGTAAATGACTTAACCAAAAACTTACCGATTACGGCATCCGGCTGCTCTTCAACCTCCTCCACGTTAACGTGGTTCACCTGTCCCCTGTTGAAAGGGTTCAGCTTCTTCCCGGAACTTCCATTGCCATTCTGGCCTTCAGGACATTCATTGGCATAATGTCCGGTCTTCTGACACTTAAAGCAAGTGACTTGGCTCAGGTCCTTCTTGGCTGGGGTTGATGGGTTGGTGCGATTTTGGCCATTGCTTCCTCCATTGCCATTACCATTCTTGGTGCCATTGTGATTGTGAGAGCTACCTCCTCCATGGGTATGCTGAAAATGTCCTCTCGGTCTAGGGGTAAAACGTGGCTTCTGCTGAGCTCCTGAATTGTACTTTCCTTGTCCATACTTCCTCTTGCGGTTCTCAATTTCCTGCTGCTTGCCTTCAATCATAAGAGCACGGTCTACCAACTCCTGGTAGTTGTTGAAGGTTGCTACCATCAACTGCATGCTCAACTCATCATTCAGTCCTTCCAGAAACTTCTCCTGCTTAGCTGCGTCCGTAGCAACATCATCTGGGGCATAACGTGCTAATTTACTAAAGTCCTCCACATACTGGCCAACTGTCCGTCCTCCCTGGCGCAAGTTGTGAAACTCACGCTTCTTCATGGCCATAGCTCCTACTAAAACATGGGCAGTACGAAAGGCCTGCTGAAACTGGTCCCATGTGACAGTGTCGACAGGGAAAGTGGCTGTGAAATTCTCCCACCATGATGTTGTGGGTCCTTCAAGCTGATGTGCGGCAAACTTCACCTTCTCCGCATCTGTGCATCCTGCTGTGGTCAACTCTCTAGTTGTCTTGCGGAGCAAATCATCTGCTACTATCGGCTAGGTGCTACTAGAAAACACCGGCGGATTCAGCCTAAGAAAACGGGCTAAGTGATCAACAGGTGGTGGTGGTGGTGGTGGGTTGTTGTTGTTGTTCCCCTGATTCTGATTCTGGACTAGCAACTGCATCAATGTGTTCTGCTGCTGGATCAACTGGGTGAGCTCCGGTGGAAAGGTAAATCTGGGGTCACGTCTCGGAGGCATCTGAGGGTTTAGAAAAATGAGATTCAAGAATAGAGGGGGTCTAAAGAGAAAACACTACCCATATGCACATGAGGCAAAAGCAAACAATTCACTTCATTCAATCAAACAAGGGCGTACAATCGATCTAACTATCGCAAAAGTGCTCGGACTACTGTATTTACATGGTGGACTACTACTACTGATGAGGTGGTCTACTAGAGATATTCTTCGGTTGCGGACTCCATGATATCTGCTCCGGCTTCATCAACATAGTCATCATCGCTATCATCTGGATCCGAGTCTGTGTCGTCGATGATGATGTAGTCTTTCGGGCTAATCTCCTTGGGTTCTTCGTCTTCATCTACTGGTGTAGGGCCTCCCATAAATATTGCTAGCTTCATTGTTAGGTCGGCATTCTTATCCACTAGTACTTCTATTTCTTCTTCATAATCTTCACGTGTAGCCTTGAGCTCTTCCTCCAGTTCCGTGATTCTTGTCTTAGCCTTCTTCAGATCTATCATGTCGGCGCACATCTGGTTCTCCTATCGTCGAATGTGCTGGTTTAATTCCTGGATAAAAGCTGCAATTGATCTATCTTTTCTGGTGCTGATCATCTCCCAGTGCTCATCTCGGCACCCACAAATCTGGTAGATAGTATCCTTGAGAAAATTGCGGTAGACTTCTCCAATGCGTCCCATGGCGATGTGAGCTGCCATGCTCTTTCCTAGACTCCAAGTTGGTGCATCAAAAGAAAACTCTATGGGCTCAGTGACTGGCATGAATGTCCTTCCTAGAACTTGAACTTGAAACATCCAGCGCTCTTCTTCAGGTAAAGTGGCGTTGTAGGTTCCGGTGAAGCTTGGTACTCCTATGTTCAGGTATCTAGTGACTTCCTTCAAGTGACGTCCAAAGGGTGTATCGTCATCCGATTGCGTGAACTTGTTCCTTGCATCCGCCATCCTAAAAGAGTAGAAAAGATGAGGAGTGAGAAGAGAAGAGAGTGAATAGTGATCTAGGTCTTTAGCTTAGTGGTCGTGTCCTACAGTCAGCGTGTGCTTTGATACCATCTCTGTAGCGACCAGACCTCAAACAGTCTGATCTCTGTGCTCTGGTGTCATCCCTGGATCAGTAATGCTGACACCACACAGTACTCGGAGGATTTACAACAGAGTTGCAATCACACACTTATTACATCGAGTGTCTCAAGAGAGAACATAATACAATAAATATGGCTTAAGGCCATCTAATAACGATAACAACGAAAAGCTTGGAAGATAAGTGAGTCCATCAACTCCATCGGCATCACTGAGTATAGAACCACGACCTAAAAATCCTTAATCGTCGTCTGAAAAGTCTGCAACATTAACGTTGCAGCCCGAAACGGGTCAGCACATGGAATATGCTGGCAATGTAACACATAGAGAGTAATTGAATGGAACAGCTATACTATATGCATATTTGGCTGGTGGAAAGCTCTATGGTTACAGTTTTGCGTAAAGCCAATTTTTCCCTACTGCAAAGGAATAAATCTATTTAACTATCATGGTAGTTGTTAAACATTGAGAATGGTTGACAACATTCTCAATCCCAATTAAGCATCATCATTAAACAAAACCCAACAAACTTAAATTTTAGAGTAACATGTTGAGATTCACATGATAATCCAGGTACTAGATACTCAATATGTCCATAACCGGGGACACGGCTAATCATGATTAGTTTAATACACTCTGCAGAGGTTTGCGCACTTTTCCCCACAAGACTCGATCTCCTCCATTGGTTTTCTCGCACTGCATGGTGTTTGAGAAACGGATGACCGAGACATAGTCTTTCAGAAGCGCTAGCACCTTACGAACGGGTAGACCGTACCACCTACATCCCCTACATCTGCTAGTCCACCACTGTAAGAGTTTGCACGACTTAGTCAACTATGCTAGAGCCCATAATAGCTTGTGGCTGCACACGGAAGTTTCTAGTATGAAAAATCTCATGATCCCTTTGAGCCTGGGTGGCGGCCCAAAAGAAAACAGGCAAGTCCTGGATTACCCAGGTGCCTCAATCCACCCAGATGTGTGTTTAAGTTGCCACCTTAGATAAACCGTTAATTAACAAACTCACATCTGTCATGGATATCACTCACCTAATCCACGTCTACTAGCATAGCATGGCACAACAAGCAAACGTAGAAGTAACTCCCAAAGGTTTGATAATAAAACAGGTGATAGGTACTACCTCAACTACTTCCCATCCCACAATTTAATTAGACCCTAATCAGGCAATGTTTCAGGATTGATATAATGCAATAAAACTGGGTAGTAGAAAAGGTATGATCAAAGTGTTACTTGCCTTGTTGATGATCCGGGAAACCTAGCGATTCGAAGTAACAGGCGGCGCACTCCGGGTACTCTATCGCAAACAAACAAATAAGCGTACAATAAGTACTCATCTAATGCACAGATAAAAGTCAAATAAGAGATCTAACCAGAAAATTCAACTTAAGAACTCTGGTTTGCAAAAAGAATCAAATCAAACGAAGCAATGAAAGTCAAACGGCGAAAGAAAACAACTTCGTTCTACTAAAATGGATCTAAGGCATTTTTTTACAGTAGCAAAAACTTGTTTAAGTTGGTTAAAAGGATAGAGGGTTTCGAGACGAAACTCCAGACGATTGAATCGCCTGATTCTGATAAACGAGCGAAAAGTTATACTAAAACGAAATTGGATCTGAAATTGCGGTCAGAAAAATCGCGGATTTAATCCGAGAAAAAGAAAAAGATGAACATTCGCTAGAACGAACGGATAGACGAACGCTCGCTAATTAAATAAATCGGAAAAACCGATATATTTAAAAAACGAACCTAAAAAAACCGACGGTTTTTCGAAAATAAAAAATAAAAAAAACCGGCGCGGACTTCGAGGGGACCTCGGGCGGCGAGGCGGCGGCGTCCGGCGGCGGCGGCGCGTGCGGGCGGCGGCGGCGGCGCTGGGCTGGGGGCGGCTCGGGGCTGGGGCTAGGGTTTGGCTTCGGCTGGGCCTCCCCCCGGCTTATAAAGCCTAGCGGGCTAGGAGTCCGGGTCGGACACGGCCCGTTAGGTCGGTTCGTTTTTTTAATAATTACGTGCAGAAGAAAAAAATAAAAATACTAAACGGACTCCAAAAATCCTGAAATAAATTTTTCCGGGCTTCTAAAATCAAGCCGCACAAGGTGAACATTTATTTGGGGCCTAAATGCAATTTTGAAAAACGCACATTTTTCCTAAATTCAAATAAAATAATGAAAAACTCCGAAATAAAATCTTATTTGATTTTATTATTAAATCCTCAATATTTCTTTATTTTGGGAAAGTCATTTTATTCCCTCTCTCATATTTTTGTAATAGAAATAATTGACGATAAAATAATAAAAATCAAATGATCCTATTCTCAAAATTTGAGAAAACTCAAATATGAAAATAAAGAATTTCCCAACTCTCTCCGTGGGTCCTTGAGTTGCGTAGAAATTTCTAGGATCAACCAAAATGCAAAATAAAATATGATATGCATTGATGATCTAATGTATAACATTACAAATTGAAAATTTGGGATGTTACAGATAAGGATTATGAATTCTCTGTTGATCCTGATATAATTACTTTGGTTGAATCTGATCCTTTTTATGGCTATGAATCTGAAACTGTTGTGGCACATCTTACTAAATTAAATGATATAGCCACCCTGATCACTAATGATGAGAGAACTCGTTACTTTTATATCCTTAAAATATTACTGTTCTCATTAAAGGGTGATGCTAAGATATGGTTTAATTCTCTTGATCCTGGTTGTGTGCGTAGTCCCTAGGATATGATTTATTACTTCTCTGCTAAATATTTCCCTGCTCATAAGAAACAAGCTGCATTAAGGAATATATATAATTTTGTGCAAATTGAAGAAGAGAGTCTCCCACAAGCTTGGGGGAGGCTTCTCCAATTACTTAATGCTTTGCCTGATCATCCTCTTAAGAAAAATGAAATACTTTATATCTTTTATAATGGACTAGCCGATGCTTCCAGAGATTACCTGGATAGTTGTGCTGATTCTGTTTTCAGGGAAAGAACACTGGGTGAAGCTAAAATTCTATTGAATAATATGTTGATGAATGAAATAATTGGACACTTCCTGAGCCAGCTCCTGAGCCTATTCCTAAACCAACTCCGAAGAAAAGAGGTGTTCTATTTCTCAATCCTGAAGATATGCAAGAGGCAAAGAAATCTATGAAAGAAAAAGGTATTAAAGCTGAAGATGTTAAGAATTTACTTGCTATTGAAGAAATACATGGTCTTGATTTACCGCCTGTTGAAGAAACATATGATCGTAATCCATTACCTATTGAAGAAATACATGGTCTTGATAACCCGACATAGGTAGTAAAGGTAAATTCTCTCTATAGATATGATAAAGCTGAAACCCCTCTTATTAAGTTTGCTAGCCAATGCTTAGATGAGTTTGATAATTTTATGGTGAAGCAAGAGGATTTTAATTCTTATTTTGGTAGACAATTGAAATACAATTCAAATATGCTTGAACACTTGGGTGATTATATGGCCAATGTCAATGGTGAACTTAAACTTATTAGTAAACATGCTTCTATGGTTACCACTCAAGTAGAACAAGTACTTAAGGCTCAAAATGATTTGCTCAATTAATTGAATAGTAAGAATAATGATTATGTTGTTAGAGTGGCTACTAGAACTGGTAGAATTACTCGGGAACCTCTGTATCCTGAAGGCCACCCTAAGAGAATTGAGCAAGATTCTCAAAGAAATAATATAGATGCACCTAGTCCTTCTAAAAGGAAGAAAAAGAAAAATGATAGGACTTTGCATGCTTCTAGTGAACCTATTGCTGAAACACCTGAGAATCCAAATGATATTTCTATTTCTGATGCTGAAACACAATCTGGTAATGAACCTGAAACTAGTGATAATGTTAATGATAATGTTCATGATGATGCTCAACCTAGTAATGATAATGATATAGAAATTGAGCATGCTGTTGATCTTGATAACCCACAATCAAAGAATCAATGTTATGATAAGGAAGACTTTGTTGCTAGGAAACACGGAAAGGAAAGAGAGCTTTGGGTTCAGAAACCCATGCCTTTTCCTCCCAACACTACAAAAAAAGATACATCCGTGACATTTTGGGCCGAATGAAAAAAAAATTGTCATACATATGACACTTCTATGACGATAATTGTAACAAAACCCGGTATCATCATAGATGTGGTGGGCTCCTACTTCTATGACAAAAAATCATGACAGAAAATGAGCTTTTCGTCCTGGGCGGGCCGGAGACGCAGCTGCATGACATTCTTTGGGCCGTCCATGATGGAAAAAACCATGGTAGAAGCGAGGGGAAGGAAAATTTCGGGGAGTTCCCGGTTGTGGTGGGAGGTCGGGGGCCGAGCGATGCGCGTTGCTCTCGTACACGTACGCGCGTGTGTGCGAGGCGTTGGCTCTAACTGAACCCGAGCGAGGCGTTGGGCTCTAACTGAACCCGAGCGATTGCACTACAGGCTACGTGTTACTGAACCCGAGCGATTGCACTGCAGGCTACGCGTTACTGAACCCGAGCGATCGATCGATGGCTGTTAAATGAACCCGATCGAGCGATTCCTTCGCTACTGCTGCTAAATGAAGCCGGTCGATTGGATGAACAGTGAGAGTTGCGGGGGGGTTTGGATGAACAGTGAGCGGTGGCGTTGCCTCTGGATGAACAGGACCCCGTGGTGTGGAGGGCTGGATAAACAGTAGACGGTGGAGGGGTGCCCGTGGAGGGGTGGTTGAACAGGATCCCTGTGGTGTGGAGGGCTGGATGAACAGTAGACGGTGGAGGGGTGTTTGACCAGTAGCCGGTGGAGTAGCACGCGGTGGACGCCTGATGAACAGGAGCCCGTGGAGGCTGGAGGAGGTCGACAGTAGCCCGTGGAGGCTGGAGGAGGTCGACGGTGGAGATGAACAGTATCCCGTGGAGTCCTGTTTTGCGGTACACCACACCCCTCCCGATGAACAGGACCCCTGTTTCAACCGTAGGAGGTCCGTTTCATCCGTTTTGCGGTACGCCACACCCCTCCCGATCAACAGGACCCCCGTTTCGACCATAGGAGGTATGTTTCGTCCATTTTGCGGTACGCCACACCCCTCCCGATCAACAGGACCCCCGTTTCGACCGTAGGAGGTCTGTTTCCTCCGTTTTGCGGTACGCCACACCCTTCCCGATCAACAGGACCCCGTTCCGAACGTAGGAGGTCCATTTCCTCCGTTTTGCGGTACGCCAGGCCTCGTTTCCATCGCCTGTTCCGTCCAAGCCCTCCTGATGAACACGACCACGCATTCCGTTCCGACCCAGTCGGTTGGCTCCCACGCGTTCTGTTGCCTCCCGATGAACACGACGCATTCCGTTGCCTCCCCATGAACACGACGCATTCTGTTGCCTCCCCATGAACACGACGCATTTCGTTACCTTCCCATGAACACGACGACGACGCTGTTTCTCCGTTCCGACCCAGCCATGTACACGAGCCCTAGCCGTATGTATGCGCGAGTAGGCGTTCGAGACCCCGCCCGTATGTACACATATGTGGCCGTATTTTCTTTCTTGCACCCTGGCCGCTATACGTACGTGTAAATGCTACATGCGCGCCTCTACTACGACACGTGAGCGCCTCTACATCCACCAGTATATATGTACGTACACGTTCGCTACCAGAATGACAACGCTACGTACGCTTCGACCTGGTGGGTCCCGACTGTCAGGCACTTCCTTGCATGCGAAGATGTAGCTGGTGGGTCCCATCAGTCAGGGGGAAATGTTTTTTTGTGAAATACGGTGGCCTGTCCGGTGGGTCCCCGCTGTCAGGTGGAGGAATAATTTCACGTAATAAGGAGTCACTTCCTTGCTGCGGCCATGGACCCAGCTGTCAGCCTCTCCACGTATAGTCCATGTCCGATGGAAGCCGTTCCTTGACCACGTTGACCACGCAGCCCCAAGAGCACCAGGGCGGTGGACGATGGCGAGGCCTAGGAAGGGGACGATGCGGAGCCGGGGAAGACGTGGCAGTGGATGCCCACGCGTAGAGGAGTATGAGGGTTCATTGGTTTGTTGCGGTGTGAGGCTGTCGTCGCTGCAGAATAACAGGGGGTGTGGATGAGTAGAGGGATGGCCTGGCCAGCGGTGGGAGTAGTAGGGGCGGTGAGGCCTCCGCCGCTTCGCAGCCGACCACGGGAGGCAGGAGCACGAGGCACAACCGGCGCTGGTTTGGGCGGCTGGAGCAAGAAGACCAGAGGTTGAAGAAGCACTACGGCTGTTGGATGGACATCGTACGGTCACTGGAGCTAGAATCGTGCATATTGACTAAGTTGACAAAGCCCTCCATCCCCGTCAACTTAGTAGGCCCACAAGTCAGCCTGCCATTATACTGGGTCCCAGCTAACAGGGGGAGTATTCATTTTTTTGTGCGTAATAAGGACGCACTTCCTTGCGTGCGAAGATATAGCTGGTGGGTCCGAGCTGTCAGCGGCGGTAACGTTTTTTTCGCGAAATACAGAGGCCCTTTCGGTGGGTCCCTGATATCAGGTGGAGGAATCATTATTTTGCGTGTAATAAGGATGCATTTCCTTGTGTGCGGCCGTGGACCTAGCTGTCGGCCTCTCCACATACAGTCCACTTCAGATGCATGTCGGTCGTTGACCACGTTGACCAGGCCGTGCCGAGAGAACCAGGGCGGTGGATGACGGCGAGGCCTAGGAAGGGAACGACACGGAGGCAGGGAAGACTCGGCAGTTGTTTCCCACGTGAAGGGGAGTATGACTGTACGAGGGTTTACTGGTTCGTCTGCCGTTGCCGGAGAATAACAGCAGGTGTGGGTGAGTAGAGGGATGGCTCGGCCGGCGATGGGAGTACGGTGGGGCGGTGAGGCCTGCGCGACAGCAGAGCCGGCCGCGGGGAGGAGGGAGCAGGCAGTCCCGCCGGTGCTTGTTTGAGCGGCTAGAGCAGGAAGAGCAGAGATTGAAGAAGCACGATGGCCGTTGGATGGCCATCCAACAGTCACTGCTTGTGCGTCAACCCTTTTTTTAGGGAAGCATCAAATCTGTGGAAAACAGCATACAGCCCATCTGCCATTATTTCTAATAATTTATAGCCCATTTGCTAATTATTAAGGTTCTTTTTGGAACCCATATTCTTTTTGTTAGCATTACAGCCCATATTGTGGCCACGATTAAAAAATTATACAAAATTTTGCATATTTTCGGTGCGATTCGAACTGTTTTTAATCCCGAAATTTCGACTCACATTCAAACTGATTTTAAAAATAAATGTATATCAATATAAAATCCAACAAATTCTCCACGCATAGAAATTAATGTAATTTCAAATCTCGAAATGAAAAAAAGATAATTGAAACTAATTGCCGGTTTGATGTGTTTTAAAAATGTACAGCCCATTTCTCATTACTGATGGGCCATTTTCTCGGCCAGCCGAATGAAAGCTCTCCTCGTCTTGAAAGATTTACAGCCCAACAGGCCTGACAAAGCGACTTACTTGGCAATTCACAAAAAAGTTGGGTTGTGGCCGTGGACCCAGCTGTCAGCCTCTCCACGTACAGTACTCTTCCGATGGAATGTCGTTGACCATGTTGACCACGCCACGCCGAGAGCACCAAGGCGGTGGACGACTGCGAGGCCTAGGAAGGGGACGACGCGGAGCCGGGGAAGACGCGGCAGTGGATGCCCATACGGAGAGGAGTATGAGGGTTCACTGATTCGGCTGCGGTGTGAGGCTGCCATCGCCGCAGGGCCTGGCTAGCGGTGGGAGTAGTAGGGGGTGATGAGGCCTCAACGACAGCACAACCGGCCATTGGTGGCAGGAGCAGGCAGTCTCCCCGGCGCTGGTTTGGGCGGCTGGTGCAAGAAGAGCAGCGATTGAAGAAGCAGCAGGACCGTTTGATTCAAATCCAATGGTTACTGCTGCTAGAATCGTTTGTTGACTAAGTTGACAAGCCCCGCGTACGCGTCAACTTAGTAGGCCCATAGTTCAGCCTCCCCACCGGTGCGCCCCAGATGTCAGTGGGAGGAATCATTTTTTTCGCGTAATAAGGAGGAAGTTGATTGCGTGCGGCCAGGCCAGCAGAGGGAGTAGGGTGGGCCGGGGAAGCCTGCACGGCATCA
The DNA here is from genome assembly GCF_002162155.2 of Triticum dicoccoides. Taxonomy (NCBI): domain Eukaryota; kingdom Viridiplantae; phylum Streptophyta; class Magnoliopsida; order Poales; family Poaceae; genus Triticum; species Triticum dicoccoides. Next base: position 379,291,631 of record NC_041384.1, read on the forward strand.
CAGCGGGCCACAAGAGGAGGGAGCAGGCAGTCCTGTCGGTGCTAGTTTAGGTGGCTGGAGCAGGAAGATCAGAGATTGAAGAAGCACGTCGGCCGTTGGATGGACATCCAACAGTCGCTGCTGCTAAAATTGTGTGTTCACTGACAAAGCCTTGCGTAAACAAGTCAGCCTCGAAATCTGTGGCGTGTACGGCCCATCTGCTATTATTTTTATAACTTTTACTCATTTTCTAATTCATATGGAATTTATTGCAGCCTGTTTTCCATTTTTAGAATTGCTGGCCATTTTCTGGTCAGTACCAGGGTCAAAAAATTAACTAAATATGTGGGAAATTTTGAAAATTCACAAATTTTTGCTGGGGAATGAAATATTCTTAATCCAAAAATTAATAGCCATACTAAAACAAATTTAAAAATAAATTAGTACTATGTCATATTAAATCCAATGAAATACGTATAGGATATCAGTGAAGAACAAAAACAAAAAAAGAAACTTATATCCCATTTGCTATAAATTTTTTGGAATTTTCAACCCCTTTTGGTATTACTTTTAACAGACATTGACCATACTCTTAAGCCAGGCCGGAATGCATCCCTCCTCGTCTTGAAAGATTTGCAGCCCGGTAATTTGGAGAAAACAAATAGGCCTAGCTTGGGTATTCTTCAAAAAGAAATACTGGGCTACCTATTTTCCCAAAGAACTGGTGCATGAGCATTTAGCTTTATTTATTTACTTACTTATGTTTAGGGGACCATGAGCATGTACCTGGGCCGGATTCATGTGAGAGCCTCCCTTCGAGTTAATTATGGGCTTCTCTGTTGGGCCTTCATCAGTGGGTTGCATGTTATCAACAAGTGGAAAATGTGTTCCGTATGAAAAATAGTATGCGCTATGTACGGTACGGGGCACTAAAGGATCGAACCGTGCAACGACTTCCAAAACATTGTGTTTGTCGTTCTAACAACACATTTATTCAACCAACAGATGAAATATACTTCTGATTGTACATTGAAAACAGCAGCAGCAGCACCCAGGGCTGGGGGTGCAATAGAAGCAGTAAGCAGGCCAGAAGAGTGAAGACGCAGCTCTCTCTTCCAAACCAAACATCAGCCATCATTACAAAAGGGCTACCAAAAAAGAACAATTTTATGCATCAAACTAAATAAACATCCTACTACACTAAGTGTACGCATCTAACTAACTGGCTCAGTTAGACGTTACTATTTATTAAGCTGTGGAGATTGGCTGACGGCTTGAACTAGATGGGTGCCTGACGGGGGAAACTCCAGCCAGCAGGTCGAAGTCTGATACTTGCGACCCTCTCTCCTACTCTGGGATGCAGAGCGTGGTGGCACATATCAGGGTATGGTGCATGCAGAGACGCATGGTATGTTGTGTACACACAGTTTTGCCTGATGAATGAAACCGCGCTGCCATCATGATCCTTGCCGTCGGTTATCTCCTGGTTAATCGGATAATTCAGTCCGACAAACAGAAAGCGTGTACCAAGGCTACTTACCAGCCTCCAGTCAAAAATTCCTAAAGGCCCAGAGAAGCTGGGATCCTGCTCAAAGACCTTGCAGTGACTGTGATTGTATTCCGCGAAACAACACGTCTGGTACGTGCAAACGATCATCAATCTTTCGTTGTCGTCTGATCGAGCCAGGAACCACCTGCAACTGCCATGTCGCTTTTCTTTGAAAGGTTCTAGGATTAGGAAGGGTAGGGACACCAGGCGGCCTACAACATCATATCAAGTTGGAGTCAAATAAAGAAGGGCTCTTGATTTAGTCAATCTTAAGAACAACATGTTATGAGCATGAATATTTTTCAGCAAATGTTGACAGTAATATAAGCAAGCCATCATGATATCATAGGAAAGTAACATACTGCTGTAACAGCCGTTTGTAGCGATGACTGGAGTAGGCCAGCAATACGTCCAGCCATAGAAGGAGTCGACAACGTAAATGAAGCCCTTGTGTTCAATGGCATCAGAGAACCATGGAGGATGTATGATCCTGCGATGGACGTGCAGATTTATCCACTTACCGCAATGACCTGTCAGATAGGTGAGACCGCGGTTGAAGAACGCAATTAGCCTGAAGTCTTTATAATTAGCAGATCTTGTGGGCACTTGGCAGATTACAACCTTGAGCAAATCAAACTTGGTATCATGTTGGCTACTGTAAGATTTCGAGTATTTTGAGCTGCGGTGCCAAAGCAGTGCAGTGTTAATCGAAGCAAGGGGGATCAATCACCGGGTGTAGAACTCCACGAGCATCCAACTGCGGTGACCATCGACGAGCACCATCCAAGACGTGTTCATGCCAACCCAGTACATACCGTTAATGTAGTTGAGGCTGACGGGGATCGGATCGCAGTCAAGGGGGTTGATGCTTGCCACCCTACGATCGTTATGTTGCGTGACACGCCATTTCTGAAGATCAGGCGGCATCAGCAAGCAAGGAGCTAGCTTAAAAAGCTCCCTCCTGAGGGCTTTGAGTAAACGGTACAGCCCCGACGAGCACGCGGCGAGCGGCATGGTACTGAGATTGTCCACACGCGAACAATGAGCTTGATTACCTCTGTGGTGAGCGAATTCCAGCCACTCTTTCGGCGGACGCTGCTCGGTTCTGCCACTGTTAGTGCTTGGGTTTCGGACGAGGGGGGAGGCACCTTAGCGGGGATGGAATATTGGATGAGATTACGTGCGGACAAAGATGGAGAAGCGAATATGTGCTGCGGGAAGTGGACAGGTGTCGGCGTTCTGGGAACGGGGGTCCCCAGACTTCCCTGCCTGCGGCCTGCGGTGTGGCTCAAAGGGGGGCCTAGCGCGGCCCATCTTCACCAACACAAACCCAAGACCCTCGCGAGGGGCCAAGCCTCACGGGGCGGACGACGCGGAGCTTCCTCAGGCACGGCCTCATCAGGCTGGCTCACGAGGAGGTGGAGAGATCAAGGCGGGGTACCTCACGAGGTGCCCGTGACGCAAGCCATGACGACCAAGGTCGCCGGGTGGGTGCCAGCCCGCGCAGTGTCCTCCTTTCCTCTTTGGTGCAAAGGGGGCAAGCGCAGCCGCGGAGTACCGAGGCATCAGGCAAAGGTCGCCATTTCGGTGCAACAAGACCAAGACCAGAAGGACTGCAAGATGGAGGTCATCGTGGAGCCCAAGACGGCGTCACCACCAGAGCTTTGTGCAGGCGAAGACTACTTTTGTCAGGGTAGCTAGTACTAGTTGTCCCCTATCAAATTAGCCCGCCATTGTTGGCTCCCTTCCCGCTCGATATTTGGGAAGAGGACCAGGCCTCTATAAATAGGACCAGCCACCCAAAGAGGAGGGATCGATCAATGGAAGGATCAAGGGATCAGAGAGAGAGATAAGGGTGACTGAACTCCTCCCAGCAGTTCATCCCCCCAGCCAAGAACAGACCCTCGCGAGGCTGTTCTTCCTTGTACTGTTCATCATCATCAGCCCAAGAGGCAATCCACCACACCACACACTAGAGTAGGGTATTACACCACAACGGTGGCCCGAACCAGTATAAACCTCGTGTCCCTCGTGTTATTCTTTCCATAGCTTAGACCTTAGTGAGGCGGAGGGGTGCAGGTAGGTAGGAGGCGAAATCTCCATGCAAACCCCAGTGTTCGAACCTCAAGGGTCTGCCGGAACCCGAAATACGACATTTGGCGCGCCAGGTAGGGGTGCGCCGGGATTCGTCTTCCACCAACCCGTTCTCCTCCGACCATCACGCCCATGTCTGACGCTCGTCGGGCCCGCGCCGAGCACCGGACCACTCTCGCTTCCCGGGTCGCCTAGACGGCCCCTGTCGGCGGGCGTCCTCGCCGTTCCCCGTCACCTGCCGTCAATGCCGCCACCGGCCCGGCGGGGGACGAGCAGCAAGCATCGTCTCAGCATCCGTCCGTGCGGCAAGACGGCCGCACCGCAACTCCCTCGCTCACCCCATCTGGTTCTTCGTCCCGCGCGCTCCGCGCGCCCATGGAGGCTCGGGCTGCACTCATTGCGGCAAACGAGCTCCTGCGCTACCGTCCCGTCGACGACATCTACGAAGAATGGCTCGACCGCATCACCGAGCTTGTCCGCGCCGCAGGGGGCTCTCCTGCGCTGTCCGTTCCCCTGCACCGCACCCCGCCCCGCGCGGGCGATGAAGCTCCGACGGCGCCCCGACCGCCTCCTCCTCAGGAAGGCGCCATGGCTCCAAGGCGCGTGGCCCCTGGGCGGAACCCGCTCCGTCAGGTGCCAGCGCGAAAAGAGCAGAGCTGTCAAAAAGTCCCTCGCCCGCAAGAAGCTGCCCGGGCGCTCCCTGCTCCAGCACGTCGCGACCATGCTCCTGCTCCCGCGCGTCAAGACCCCGCGCTGCTCCCAGCTGCAGCGCGTGGGGACATGCAAGACCAAGCTCCCCGTCACCCAAGGCCTCCTGTGGCCACAGCAGGTTGCCGCGCCTTCACCGCCGAGCTACGCAGCGTCGCGTGGCCCGGCAAGTTCAAGCCAGACCTGCCTCCTCGCTACGACGGCACGGCTAACCCTGCAGAGTTCCTCCAGCTCTACGAGCTGGGCATCGAAGCTGCCAACGGAGACGAGAAGGTCATGGCGAACTGGTTCCCAATGGCGCTCAAGGACGGGACCCGCACCTGGCTCCTGAACCTGGCTCCAGGCACAATCTCCTCCTGGGACGAGATGCGCACCCGCTTCATCGCCAACTTCCAAGGCACTCGCGACCGGTCACCCGCCGTGAGCGACATGCGCCGCATCAAGCAACAGCCCGGGGAGACCCTGCAGAAGTACATCCAGCGCTTCAACAACGCACGCCTCAAGATACCCAAGGTGACTGAGGAGGCCATCATCTCAGCCTTCTCAGACGGCATGCACGACGTCAAGATGAAGGAGGAACTAGCGATGCATGAAGACCTGTGCACTTCCTTGGAGCTATTCAACCTGGCAACCAAGTACGCCAGGGCTGAGGAAGGGCGTCTCTCCCTCCTCGAGCTGCCTGCCGCAGACCCAGAAGAGAAGAAGCCCAAGGCCAAGGATGTGAAGTGCAAGGGGGCTGCCGTGCTCGCGACAGAACCAGACACCAAGCGGGGCAGAGATCAGCCCGAACCTTCCAAGGGCAGCCGGTACTGTGTGTACCACGACCTCCACACTCACAACACCAATGAATGTCAAGAACTCCGAGCCGTGCGAGAAGGAAGGATTGGCCGTCGCCCTGACCGCGGTGACCGGGGCTACGGTCGAGGAGGAGGAAGGAACGCAGGACGCTGGGAAGACCGTGGCCCGCGCCAAGGGTGGCGCGAACAACCTCGCGAGGATCGCTGGCAAGACCCGCCTCGCGAGGGAGACTAGAGGGATCAGCCTTGCGAGGATCACCCGCAAGGCAACGCAGGCCTCCCACCGCTGCCGCCGCAGCCAAGGAGAAACAAGGACCATCACCAGGACGAGGGGGCTGGGGGCTTCCAGGAGCCGCGCGCGATCGCCTGCATCCTGGGCAGGGCACAAGCCCCAGCCTCTCAATGCATCTTCAAGCAGTTCGCCCGCGAAGTGAACGCAGTCCTCCCCAGGCTCGAAGCCACGCGCCCTCTCAGGTGGTCGGCGTGCGCCATCGCGTTCAGCTCAGCAGATCAGCTCAAGTGTGCGGCTACAGTCGGAGTCCTCCCGATGCTTTGTTCCCCAATCGCCAGCAACGTGGTGGTCACCAAGACCCTCATCGATGGCAGGGCAGGGCTCAACGTCCTGTCCGTGGAAACATTCAACAATCTCCAAGTACCCTACAGCCAGCTTCAGCCAACCAAGCCTTTCTCCGGTATCACCGACGGCTCCACGGTCCCGATTGGGCAGGTCCGCCTCCCTGTCACCTTCGGGGCACACGACAACTACCGCACCGAGCTCATCGACTTCGACGTCGCTCACATTCGCCTGCCGTACAACGCCATCCTTGGGTACCCAGCGCTGGCCAAGTTCATGGCCGTAACTCACCACAGCTACAACGTCCTCAAGATGCCAGGAAGCGGTGGAGTCATCACGGTGCCCTGTGAAGAGAAGGACGCGGTGTGTTCCCTGGAACGAGCCTTTCAGGCCGCGTCACTGGAAGACCCGGATCACGGAAGCAGGAGGCCTCCCGAGACCGCCCCTAAGAAGAAGAAGACATCGTTCGGCCCAACCACTCAGGAGGCAGGCCCCTCCGGGCCCGCGCCTGCCCAGGGGTAACCTCCTTCCATCGCATAAGAAAGCACGCTCGGCGCCCTCCTCAGGCAGGGCTCGGGGGCTCTCCCTTGGAGGGCCACCGACCTAGCTAGGGTCACGAGGGAGGCGCTTGGGCACCACATGGAGGCGTGTTTAGAAGCATGTTTCCCTCAAGAAGGAGCAAGGCAAGGAGATCCAGACCCTCAGGAGTTCGTCAACAAGGCCATTCAGGAGCTACAGGAGTCAAGAGTCATGAAAGGCGGCCGCCGCCTACTAGCGGTGGCTCCCCATCCAGGCGAGGATGGTGGGCTGCGTGTCTGCATCGACATACCAGGGCTCAATCGAGTCGCCTCTCTGGAGCGCCTCTGGCCCTCGCGAGTGGGGCGCTGCGGAGGCCCACCCCACAGCTACGTTCGCATGCCTTACGGCTTGCCGAACGCGGCTACCACGTACCAGCGCCTCACGAGGGGCATCACGGAGGCACGAGAGGCCAGGCGTTCCGCAGCCCTGGCGGGGATGGAGATGGTCCGCGAGGAGCCGCCAGCGCCTCCGGAGCTTCCCAAGGCCCCTGGGCCTGGGGGATCGTGAGGATCGGCTCCCGCAGCCCATCGAATCTGCTACACCAACGCTCCTTCGTCCTCAACGTCATCAGGTGACATCTTTCGAGTTTCATTTCCAGCTGGGAGCGCCCCCCCAGGGCTGCATTATTCCCAGGCCGCGTGGGTCCGTCCCTGCGGCGTGTATCCCTTTTTTATTTCATGTTGTTGGCTTACCTTGTTGGGGGCGCCCCTTGGGCTGCATGATCCCCAAGCCACTCGGGCCAGGCCCAGCGGCATGTATCCCATTTGCGTTTATTTCCGGTTATGCGTTAGACCCACCATGCTCGATTATTTGATGCCGGTCCACGGCACCTCTTCTTCTCCATGCCGACCACTTGCACATTAAAGGGGGGGTACCTGAGCATCGCAACTCAGGGCTCTTACTGGCTCTCCAGCCCTCACCCTCTGGCCTTGTCCATGGCATCGCGACCTGGCATACCAGCGATGGCTGAGACCAGCTCGAGGGCCGGGACCCGAGGACGTAGAGTGCCGACATCTAACCAAATTTGCAGGGACACATCACAAGATAAGGCCCAATGCCAGGCACAACCCGCCTAAAGGTAGGGCCCCATGAGTCCCACGCTGTCTCATGGTAAATGCTGATGCATGTCACCTAAAATTATATCATTCAAAACTATGTTCAAATACGAATCCAACGATATAGTTTTTGTTGACATGCACTAACATTTTGTTAGTTAAATCTTCAGTCAAATTCAATGGGGGACAAATAAACCACGACCGATGTAGTACAAGTGTAGAGGGCGGCGCCGCACAGGAGTCTCACCTCTCACTTCGCTCGTGGCGCGGCAGTAAAGCCGTCATATCACAAAACCCAACCACTCCCAATAATAAGTGGCCTGGTAAAATAAACGGACAATCAACCATCACATCCCTCCGTCTTTTTTGCACTTCATCTCTCTGCATTTACTTTCTCCGGTTCATCTCGCACACTCGATCCCTAGCTACTACTCCTAGGGCCAGTTCTTTTGGCGGCTTCCCCAGCTTTTCCCACAAGACTAGTCACAGTGGATAGTAACAATAAGCCGCCTCACTCGTTTATTTGGGCTTCTAAACTACTACTCCGTCCTGGTTTATTCCTCACCATTGTAATTTGTGCTAAATTTTGACCAAAGATTTAACTGGTTTATTCCTCACCATTGTAATCCCTCCGTCTAGGTGTGTAAGTCATCTTACAAAAACCAAATAATCCCAAAACACTTAGGCGCGGTGCATTAACTTCTACCTCGTTTCTTGTTTCTTGACATATCAACCAATAAGAGATAAAGAGTGTGCATGCTTTTAATGACTTGAGATATCAAACACGACATGTAGTGGTTATTTCATTGCATGCAATACTATTAATTAGCAAATAAACATTAACATTTCTCGTTTTCTCCTCCTCCTTGGTCACAGTGCACAGCCTAAGATGACTTACTCACCTAGACGGATGGAGTAGTGCATGTGACATGCACTAACATTTCATTAGTTAAATTTATGATCAAAATTTGACACAGATTACAATGGGGACCAATAAACTAGGACGGAGGTAGTAGTTATGGGATTACTAATCTAGAAGCCTAAAATAAGTGGCCCCTGGTACTCCTACTAGTAGTAGTACTCAAGTTGGAATTCCAATTGCACGGCACAACTTGTTAGGCAAAAAATTCGATACAGGGTGTAGGAAGCGGTTTGGGAATTTGCATGCCTTTCCAACCAGTGAGATACTCCGTACAAAGTACGACAAAGAAATAACCACAGAGAAGGAAGCTAAAAGTAAACAATCAAACGAGCATTTTTGCATTTGTTTTGCATTGAATCATTTCACAAGCTTGACTAGTGCTGTTTTTCTACTTTTACAAAAACCGCATCGTAATGTTAAAAGGTGAATTTGCACGTACTAAGGAATAGTAGTACTCCCTCCGTCTAGGTGTATAAGTCTTCCCTCCTTCTTGGTCACGGTGCACAACCAAAGATGACTTATTGACCTGGACGGAGGGAGTAGCACAGTCTGCAAGCATATATCGAGAGAGACGTGTAGTGCGATAGTTAATAGTAAAGTTTGTGCTATATGCACGTACTTGCAAAATGCGTATGAATACACAAGGTTTCCAAACTTTCCCTTTTACATACTTAATTAAGGACGCTAAAAATTCCTGAATGTTCGGGATTTATCATTTGCGTCCCAAAACTAATGAGATCGCCTTACGAAACAAAAATTACACTCCTCCTAAAAGCCACGGCGCTCGCAGGAGCGCTTGCGGCGCGCCACAAGTGCCCTGGTGCGTGGCCGTTTCCCAGCACGCCGACACAACGCCTCTTCCTCAGCCTCGCAACTTGCGAGGTGCTGATTGGCGGCTTGCCGGCGGGCGAGCGCGATCTCACCGGTGTGGTGATCCAGCACCAACAGGTACTTCTCCTTGCTGGAAGCGTGCACCCGGTCCACGTACCGCCAAGCGTAGATGAGGCGCTTGGGCCCGACTACACTCAGGGTGTCGGCACGGGCGTCCTCCGCCACCCTCACGGCCCTCGCACGAGACTTCTGCCAAAGAGCCAATTGCCTGACTCTCTCGGACGCGACATAGGCCTCCCAGGCAGCTTGTTCCGCGGTGCGCTTCTCTTCCTCGGCCTTCTTCTCCGCCTCTATTTTGGCGCGCTCTTCTAGAGGCAAAGCCTCCCACAAGGCGACATCCATTTCTTTCCAAAGCTCCTAAAGGCCGGGGGGTCGGTGGGCAGTGCAGCGTTCTCCTCATAGCGGGGAGCCGATGCGTCCTCCGGCGTGCCTGCTGGCGAGATTGGGAACACCGACGCGTCGCGGCGAGGAGCGGAACGCCGACGCATCCTCCTCGACTAGTGGCGGCGAGGAACGGAATGGCGATGCGTCGCGTTGTGGCGAGGAGCGGAACACTGACGCGTCCTCCTTGACTAGTGGCGGCGAGGAACGGAACGGCGACGCGTCGCATAGCGGCAAGGAGTGGAACACCGACGCGTCCTCCCTGACTAGTGGCGGCGAGGAACGGAATGGCGACACGTGACCGTCCACGCGATGCAGCGAGGGGCTCCTAGGGCTTGGGAGGGGCGATGCCATGGTGGTCGACGTGAGAGGGAGGGGGAGGAGATAGCGATGAACATGAACGTGAGGGGGAGGAGATAGCGATGTCGTGGGAGGCGCAGTATTTATAGCGAGCAATGGCACACCTACATAAGATATGGACTGAGCTGCATGGACTTAACTGCAGGTCCAGTTGCGTCACTGACATGTGGGCCAGACCCCTATTGGGCCCATATGTCAGTGACCCAATGCACCTGCAGTTAAGTAACAGCTACATGGGCATATTTGTTGGAGTAAATTACGGGGGAGCGAAGGAGTGGAAATATTGCTGGTCACAATGGATTGGACGAGCGTGGGGGGAGGAGAGTCATGCATGCAGATTTTTTCACACGGGCTTCCTGCATGTATGGGGAACTATGCATAATAAGTCATCTTGCATGCCGGGCTAGGTATAGTCTCAAGTCATTAAAAACATACACGCCCCACACATGTTCATATTTCAAGGTGCACTAAATTATTGCATGTGATGATTAAGGCTGGCCATAATGGTGGTGTTTTAGCCGGTATCATGCACATGGGAATAGCAAACATGCTGGTGTGCCAAAGAATTAAAGAAGAGAGGGGGTTAGAGTAACTAGTGTTCATGCATGCATTGGTAAACACATTTTTTTTGTGAAGAACGACAGCACTAGTTGAGTACTTTTGCAGACTTCAAAAACTATTCCACCGCCTCTACTATCTTGCTAATAGTAGGTGAAATTTTTTAATCGAGCCCTTTAAACTAGAAGGGAGGTAGTGGTACTCTAATAGCTAACCTTGTTGTGATGACAAGATAGGACATGGCACGCACCTGGACGGAGGAACTAGTGTGCATTGTGCATTTAAGTTTTGCCTGAAGTCAATGTACCTCTACTTTCACCAGACCTGTAGAAAAATGTGTCAACATTCACAATGTCAAATCAATGTTTTTACACTCATTATAAAACGTAGTTCTTGTACTCATTATAATCAGTATTGTAGATATTGATATTTTTAGTATAAATTTGGTCGTGGGATTTCATTGATGCATGTCAAAGCGTGGAGGAAGCGGAGCTTAGGGCTTGCATTGCCGGTCTCTACATAGGTATTTCTCTTCATGAACTTGTAATTTTAGAGACTAATTGCGCTTTTGTGGTAGCGTCTCGTGCATCGGGGGACTATGACAGGTCTGCTATGCGTGACCTGAAGATGAAAGTGTTGAGCATCTCAAAGTTGATCAACAATCTTCAATTGTCAAAGATTAGCCGTTCGGCCAATAAGGTGGCACACTTAATCGCTAAGTATAGCTTTGACAATACATTAGATGGTATTCTTGTAAATAACATACCGCCTTGTGTGGTGAATATTGTATCGAATGAGTGTACTGGTGTGGCTGGTTGATTAATATAAGGTGGTGTTCAAAAAATGTATAAATTTGGTCAAACACTTTGAAAATGGTTGACGGGAGTAAAAAGGACCAGAGGGAGTATCATGCATGCGGAGTAGGCAAAAAAATTTGCTTGTCTAAAAAAGGCAAAAAAAATTGCTCATTTATAGTCGGTCGAAGTCTCAAAGGGCGCGACCGCGCGAGGGAGGCGAGGTCGTGGGAGGCGCGACGTTTGACGGAATTAAGTGAAGTTACATCCACACGCCGGCATGGCGTGCGAACAAGCAGAAGCTATACCATCAGGCCTACGATATGGGTCTAGTAGACATGACATCTAGTGGGTCCCGCATAGTTCTCGAGAACTCTTTGGGGGCTTGCAGCCGTTTATCCACCGGGCAAGCCAGCAACCCCACGTCGTTCACACGCCCTACTCGTCCCCGTCTTCTACCTTACAACAGTTCGCTCCCAGTCGTCCCATCCTTTCACATTAGTTTGCTCCCAGTTTTTTTGCGGGGTACAACAGTTCAACTTCTCCTAACCCTCCTCCAAAATCCATGGCCTCCCAAATCTCCATGGTTGCCGCTGAGTACCAGGTTAGAGCCATGACCGGTGATCAGTTCATCGTCATCTACACACGTGGATCTGAGACAGTGAAAGCATGGCTTGCTTGCTTCCTACGCATGTTCAACAGTTCAACGGATGAGTGGGTCGCTGGGCTAGATGTTGAGTACACCACAGTCCTGGGACGAGAGAAGGATCTAAAGGACGAAGAGAGGAAGAAGCCCGCCGTGATCCAGATTTGCGTACATAACGCTTGCTTGGTCTACCACATATGCCATGCCGACGTTGAGTGCCAGGATTTTAAGAACTTCCTCAAGGACAAAAGAGTGAAATTCGTTACTGTAGGCTTTAAGAACGACAGGGATGTCCTGCGTCGGATAGGTCTCGTTATAGGCCAGCCCTTCGATCTCCAGAAGGCAAGCCTGGTGTCCTCCTCTCAACCTTCAATACTGACACTGTGCAGCCATGATTGATCCTTCGTACGCTAAACTGTAGAAACCTCATCACGAGTTTCATCATGCATGGGAGTCGAAGACATTAGATCAAGATCACATCCTGTACGCAGCAATGGATACCTACCTTTGTTTAAATATCTACAAGGGTTGGATGAAGAAGCAGAGCCCAGTGTCTGGTTCAAGCAAAGAAGCGTTGGCGAAGAGGAAGAGGGACGAGGACGAAGTCGAGGACGTGGACTCGGACTCCGAGTAGGTGGCAGTGTCATTGCTCATGCTGGTTCTACTGCAGTGTTAAGCGGACTAGTTGCTTAGTTTATTTTCAAGGGTGTGTTGTGCTGAGGCCCCAGCAGAACTATGTTTATGTTCTTTCTCGTTATTTCAACTCTTTAGTACGTACAGTAGTACTAGTACTATGTCTTACTACTGTTCTTCTTGCAGTTGGTAGTACTGCTCGTATCTTCGTGTTCCTACTGTACTTAATACGTGCGTACTAGTAGTATAATTTGGCTCAGTCGATTTGTGAAAGAAGTTCGACGAAGCGAAGGAAGAAGACGACAGAAGAGGTGGAAGAAGCCCTTCTAACCATCCATGTTGCATCAAACGGCTCACATGAGTCGACTGACCCAAATTGCTCCTTCAGATTGCAGGATCCACGTGGCATTCAAGGTCTCGAAGGTAGATTCTGCGCCCGCACCCGGTTTGCGGGCTCGACGCGCGCGCGACCGGCTTCCGCCGCGACAGCCACCATGCGTGCCTCCTCCGCGCGGGCGGAGATGATAATGACACGCTAGTTCCTCCTTGCCAGCGTGCTGGAGCACGCGCTCGTCCTCCTCTTTGTATGCTGCGTGCATAGACGCGGCTCCACCAGCTGCTCGCATGCTTGGCAGCGCGGCGGCATCGCGAGGAGGGACTGTAGACGATGTGAGCGGGCGAGCCTTCGGCTTCATGGCACAGGGATGGCAGCGACACGGCGGTGATGGGCGAGAAATTGTTGGCCGGAGCAGGCGGGCGCCGGCATGCGCAATGGCGGTGGCAGCATATTGATGAGTGCACGTGTGGGAGCTTACTTTAGTTTTATATATAAGGTTGGTCAAACTTAAAAGAAAACCGTACTAGTACACGTAAACATTAGACTTAGGCAGCGCTTTTATTAGTTAGTACCACAGCCATGATACGGAATCCTGTGCAAGCGCGTGAACCTCGGCCGCGCGGTCGATCGAACGGTGCGTCATCATGTCGTGCTCGAAGGACATCCACCGAACCTTTTTGTGTGTGTGAAAACAATCCTCGAATATTACTCAACTTTTTTTTCCTATGAAAGTTCTTGATGCTGCAATATTTCCATATATTTGAATTTAGCTCCAGTTCATGTTTATTTGGATTTGGACGTTTTAGGTGCGCCCTAGTTTTTTTAATACTGATTTTGTGTGTGTGACTGAGAGAGAATGTGTGTATGTGTCCATATATGTGTTGTGGCGGAAGGGCAATGTGGAGACGGTGTGCGTGTGATACAGACATAGAGAGGTGTGAATGTGCAAATGATCATGCATGAGTGAGACATAGACAGATGCCGATACGTTGTGTATACATGAGATAACGGTCTTCTAGTTTACTTGTGTGTGTGTGTGTGAGAGAGAGAGAGAGGGGGGGGGGAGAGACAGAGACAGAGAGAGGAGCATCCGTAACACAACAACCATCTCTCTCGATTCGTCCGTCCCTCGCAGGGTCGCATGCAACACATGCATCAACGCGCACATTTTGACACCCTCACCCGGCCCCTGCCCACCTCAAGGCCCGCACAATCTCTTCGTGAATACCCATTTCTCTCCTTAGGTTTGTTTTCTCTCAATATCTGACACACACACACGGACACACGCAGCACAACACACACACACACACACAGACACACTCCCCCGAGCACACAATTCATCCCCATCCAAGGTTATACGGTGACCACTCTCGCTTGTGCTTCTTTGCACCCAAACATGTACAACACCTGAATCTTCAAAGAGGGCATCGAGAAGATCGAAGACGGTGACCACACCACACTAGAGAATGCGGGGTCATTTGGAAGCAGGGTGATGTGACGACGGTTAACTGACTCCTCCCCCCACCCTCTCTCTCTCTCTTGCACAGAATTACCAATCCCTCTCCCCCGCACAAAATTGTCAATCCCTCAACCCACGAGATCCTTCCCCTCTCGTCCATGTTTTTCCAGCTCTCTCATCAAACATGTTGTCTCTTCTCCTTCCACGTATACAGAATCCAGATGCACACGCATCTCATGTATATTACATGTATCCATCTTTCTCACAGACCTAACTTCTTCCTCTCTTTCTCTCTCTCTCTCTCTCTCTCTCTCTCTCTCTCTCTCTCTCTCTGTGTCTCGTTAGGTTTGTCTCCTACTCTCGCGTCCACATACATACAATCTTTCCCGCCCTATCTGCTCCATCTTCAAAAGCTCTCTCTGCATGTTTCATTCACACATTGGGATATGTCAAAATGTTGCTTCTATAATGGCTGATGTAGAGTTATGGTTGTTTTTGTTGCATCCTACAAAGTAATAACAACGAAATGCATTTAGATTCTCATTTGACTGGGATTATGTGAGTTTGAGCATGTTGTGAAGTACTATAGACCTTGTATACATCTTGGGATTTGACAATGATTGTAACTATTGAATTGTATAGACCATTACATTCGAAGTCAATAGCCTAATATATTTATTTCACAATTTCAACAAATGATTAGTTCACTACAAACTAAGAAAACAAATGTGTACTCCGTCCGTTTTTATTTAAGTCCGCGTATTAGCATTGGTCAAAGTCAAGTTTTGTAAACTCTCAGAAAGCTTATAACAAAAAATATTAACATATACAATAACAAATAAATACCATTAGATTCATTATTGAATGTACTTTCACATCATACATATTTGTTATGGTAAATGTTTATATTTTTCTATAAACTTGGTCAAACTTTAGGAAGTTTGACTTCGGTCAAACCTAATATGCAGAGTCTACTACTACTACTCGCTAGTTGCTTAGCCAAATCACTCAACACGCCACACGGGGAGTCCAGTGTCACAAAATTTTGAGGTGGGCAGGAAAATCTCCTGCGACCCTGATTCGAGCAGTGGGAAGTTACCATCGTAGCCTTCGGAACAGGCCTACGGATGACGCTTGGTAGGGGGCTATTTTCGTAACTTCAGGTTCACCCTACCCAGCCAACCCCACCCCGGCACCCAGAGTAGTACACATGAATACTCCCCATTTTCTATCCCCACCGCAAAATAGACTTCTCCATGGCACCACAGCCTTCGTGCTCCTCCCCTTTACATCGGCGCACTCGTCCACCGCAGCGCATCTGCCTCATCGACGACCTCGTACGCCGCACTGGATCCGGTCCATCGTCGTCGTCGTACACAGAGCCTCTTCCCCGGCATTGTCTTCCACGGTCTCGGATCTGCTTCCCGGAAGCCGACGCCAAGCGTAGAAGTACCACCATCGTGGACAATGAACTGACTCTCGTTGCCGACCATGACTCACAGAGGCCGCCGCGACCATCGTTCTCCTCCTCGATTGGTAATGTGTGTATTGAATCACTTAGCAGTACATGTGCAGTTCAAATTTTGTTCATACCTACCCTTCAAATTTCCTGGGTGCTATTGTTCCCATAAAAGTAATTGGTTATAGCCTCCATTGTCCAACAGAATATCAGCTTGTAATTGTGTGTCTCTCCTGTATCGCGCTGTGCTTGGGTAGGTTTTTCATCTGCAACTAGTAGTGTGGCAAATGATGGAGAGGTTTTTAGAACTAGCAAGATGCCCATGCGTTGCACGCATCAAGATGCATTTGTATGAGTAGTTTATCTTGTGGGAGAAAAAGATGAACGAGGGAAGGCCTTATTTGCAAATCTGGAGAGGGGTATGGGTATCTTTTTGCAAAATTCCCATTTGTTTCCTTCCTATCTGTCAGATATAAATCGGACGACCTATATTGCAAGAAAAAAAGTATAGAGAAAAAAGTAGACAGTAAAGGAAGTAGAGATAACTATTAAATATTAAATAAATATAACAGTAGAGAAGAGAGTAGAGATAGCATGTTGAGATTTTTAAAGCGCCGCGCGTTGCGATTCTGTTAGAGATGCTCTAACATGGCAGACGAGTGCTTTAATGTTGCCCACAAGATGCGCGAGTATTACTAGTAGTATATTTTTCTTGCCATGTTGAGATTTTAAAACCATGAGTGCGAACATGCAGAGGAGCAATGAAGACCAAACACAAGATATTCGGGACATCTTCATGGAGCATGGCAAGTTAAAGAGGAGCTGCACCGAACCTGTAAAACGAGCTTTGGTAAGTAACAACCTTTCAATTACTTTCATATAGCCTCGTGTTCTTCGATGTGTATATGTTGTAGTTTCTGTTTCTCTTAAGCGTGGTGTTCTTTGATGTGTAATAAGAAGAGTCTTAATCGTCCTAATGCTTTCATTTTTAGTTTGATGTAGGAAGTGGGTGTTCTCACCTTGTAGTCTGTTTTTATTTTTTTCCTTTTGAATTCACTTCTCCGAGTTCTGTTTATCTGGCTTCTACTAAATGGATCTAGGTTGCTCTGAGTATTGATCTAAAAAAGAAGTAACTTCATGTCAGGATGCATTTCCTGCGAGGAGGGAAGTATGGTCAACCTCGAGATCATGTTTCCAAAATGAGTCTGGATTACAAACAAGGTGCCAGTTCCCTAATGATGTTGGATTAGACACAAGGTGCAAATTCCCAGATGATGCTGGATTACACACAAGCCAGGTGGAGCCGTCAGCTTTCCGTGTCCTTGTGGCATTAGTAAAGGCTGAAAGAAAGCGTGCAGCAGCCCTTGAGAATGTAGCTGAGTTCCTGAAGAAGCGAAAAGAGCAATCAGGTGCTCTCTTCACCCAAGCCAAAGAAGAGATGGAAGAAGCCAGAAATAAGCTAGCAGAGGCAGAGCAGGCTAGGCGTCTCCTGCTATCTAAAACTGTTGTCAATACAAAATTTCCTTCATAATAGCTAGGTTCAAATGTTTATCCAGTCAGCATGCCTGTTGTGATGTTCGTGCATCTACTGATGTGGCACAAAATGTTTTTTGGGGTCATGTAATAACAACAATTACTTTCCAAACATTAACAGACGAAGCATTGGACATGGTATAGTTCACGCGCAAGCCCGACATTCCAAGTTCAACTTCCACATCAAACTCGTGTTCACAGATATCTGCACATTCATACATAATGTCCACAACCATGATTCACTTCAAAGCCAAAAAAATGTGAGGAGAGTTATAAATAAAGAAAATCCTCTACTAGTTCTTGCTACCAGTGCAAGCACAACAAGTCAAGACCATGCGTAAATTAATTATATTTTAGTCATTTTTTGTGTTCTAAAATACCTGCGGCTCGTGGAAGGACGTGTTGCCGGCACACACGCGGATTCAATGAAGGCAGGCGGGGCGGTCTTAAGCTGGTTGCATGCGGCGAGGAGGCGTGCTCAGCCGGGCTTGCAGCGAGTGCGGCCCTCTTGGCCGGCGCGCCCGTTCAATGCCTGCGCTATGAGAGGTCACGTTCGTTTTAGAGCAATCACTCCTCCAGTCCTTTTTTATTTGTGTATAACAAAATCTCGTTTTCCATTCACATTTTACAAGTAAAATTCATGGACAAACTTTGACCCAAAGTACGATGGGGACTAGTAAACCAAAATGGAGGTAGTAGTTTTTTTAATCAAAGAAGGGTTTCCCCTTCCGATTTTCATTACTGAAAACTAGCATCTAAATCTAAACCATAGTATTTGCCCTAGAACTACCAGGTTCAACATCTCGCAACATAAACCCATACAACCTCCATCGCAAAAAAAAAACATACAACCATACGCCAAGGAGGTACGTAGTACTATGAATTCCATTTTCGCTCCATACCAATCATTCTAAAAACTACTTACTACTTACAACGCGCCATTGAAAATCGGAACTCTTAACCCCGCTAAAAACGATATTTTAAACGTGGCTACTCGATCTGTGGCAACTGGCGAGCCACCGCGCTCCAAGTCGTTCACCTGTGGTCCCGACCATCAACTCCTACGGATCAAATTATCACGCGAGCTGACTATTCCTACAAAGGTGCTCTACCACGTACCCGGTACCCGCGAATGCAGCAATCGTGCACCTAGGGTTTTAGGGTTTATTTGTTAACGTCGCCTTTACGTAACACTCATGTGTACGAGACAGCGAGAGGCCGACTGCGTGCGTGCGCCTCTTCTCTTCGTATATGTACTCCACCGTTTGTCTGGTGTCCAAAAAAATATAATAACTACTAGCAATGTGCCAATGTGTTGCCACACGATCAAAGTAGATTAATACATATTCACCGATTTTATAGAAAAAAAGTCTAGTTTTGAAATACGTATATCACTAAAAATATGTTATGTTTCACTCAAAATATATTCCTTTGGCGGTTTTGATGAGATAAGGGAGGAATGTTGTTGGTTTCAAGATTCGAGAAGTGGTATATGTCTAATTTCTACTCTTACTAGCAAGATGCCCATGCATTGCATGGAACATCAAGATCTTGTGGGAGAAAATGATGAACTTGGGAACGCCCTATCTGCAAATGTGGTGAAGAGTGCGGGTAAATTGCCATATTTTCCTTCCTATCCGTCAGATATAAATTGGACGACCTACATTGCAGGATGGCAGGCCCACCATCATCACCAACTCTATTTTTTTATCCCTACTCTTATAAAAAGCATTGTCGGTGATGATCGTGTGCCTGCCATCCTGCAATATAGGCCGTCCGATCTATATCTGACGGATAGGAAGGAAACTGTGGCAATTTTGCAAAAAGATACCCACACCCCTCTCCACATTTGCAAATAAGACCTTCCCTCGTTCATCCTTTTCCCCCACAAGATAAACTACTCATACAAATGCATCTTGATGTTCCGTGCAACGCATGGGCATCTTGCTAGTTGTTGCAAAATGCCCATGTGTGTGTGTGTGTGAGAGAGGGAGAGTGGAGGAGGACGGAGTGCATGTGTGACAAAGACACAAGGAGTGTGTGTGCGATAGGTATCAGCTTAAAATGAGGCGATAGTGTGTGTGTGCACGATCAAGAGGGCGTGTCTCAAGAAGGGAAGAAAATTCTACATAGATACAAGGAGCGGGAGAGAGACATGTATGCGATGGTGGAAGCGCGAGTGTGCGGGTGTATAAACCTATCTAGAGGCTAGCTAGTCGATAAATATTCGTGAGAGAAATACGATTCGGGGTGCGAAAGCAAGAGTTTTGTGTGTGTGAGAGAGAGACGGTAGTCGGGAAGGGGAGTGGAAGCAGGAGTTGTGTGTGTGTGTGTGAGAGAGAGAGAGACAGAGGAGACGGTAGTCGGGGTTGTCTGATCGGTAAACAAATGAATAATGTCAGTCTGGGATGGAGACGAAAAGGAGACCGCAACAAATGTTGTGTCTACAGGAGAGAGAGAGAGAGAGAGAGAGTAATTTTAGTGGTATGAGTCATATGTAGAGACATATAGGGTGTGTGAGAGAATCCCATAGAGAGAAAGACAAAGTGAAAGACGAGTGGAGACTGTGTGTGTGGCGGTGAAAAAGAAAGCTTAGGTACCGAGTGATACTAGAGAACAGTAGAGACGTGAGAGATAATGAAAACTGTGTAATGTATAATGATAGGGAGAGTGTGACACTTCTCAAGGGAGACGTCGAGAGACCATGTATGCGAGGATAGGAGAAACATGAAGTGAGCGTGCGGGTGAGCTGGAGAAAAGAGAGTGATAGCTACCTGAAGGAGCATGCATGCGATAGAGATGGGCGTGAAAGGAGTGAACAAAAAAGGGATTCAAATATTTAAATTCGAGATGATGATACATGTAATCCATACTCGAACAAAAATTGATCTATCAAACATGCATACTCATATGAATCCACGCACATCTATGTTATTTAATATATAGATATTACTGATCCATACATTTTAGTAGAACATAATTTGGTTAAAAAAATTCGAATTCAACCTTAAGATTTCGAGATCGTTGTATTTGTAAATCATATTATACATATAAAGGAGCAGAATTCTTTGTTCTGCTTTTGAAAGTATATATAAAAAAATGATGTATATAGAATGTAATTCCAATTGAAAATGGATCTCGCCCAAAAAATAGAATATAAACAGGATTCAAATTGAGTTGGCACGATAAACGTGCACTCTGCAAAATTTGAATGAAGTGGGGAAAGTCGCAGTAACCGCCCGAAACCAAAATCTGCAAGATGGAAATCACTACTGCCTATCCCTGCCACGCAAAGCCTATCTGCTGGATTTCTATAGGTTTCGATAGGGGTAGGTTTGTAATTTCACCCAAATGTGACGTAACCGCCTCTCACTCGGATTCATACACGGTGGGTGCCAAAACACAGTGTGTCCTCGACCGAAATCGACTCCCTCCCTGATTCATATTCATACACGATGGGCGCCAAAAACAAACTCTCGTTGGCAAATATTCGGTGTATGCGAGATTACCGTCCTATCCCCAACCGAGTAATGTTGTTGTGATGTAGTAGAAATTTGAAACGGGGGCAAAGTTTGTAAATTTCCTTGCATTTGAGACAAGCGCGCCCAGAATACATGGTTTCCCCCTTCCTCTCTACCTCCCTTTTCCCCATTCGTACTCCGTGGGCGCCAAAACACCCTCTCCACCCCACCCTCCTCCATCCGCCGCCGTCCGCCACCCCATCCACCGCCGTCCTCCTCCACCATGCCGGAGCTGATACCCCGACGCCACCGTCCATTACAAGAGATCGACCTCTCTCATCCACGGCTTCGGACCGGGATCCTTGCATTGCGTCCCCTCGCTTCATCCCCGCTGCCGTCCACCTTGTCGGTGCCGCTCCTACGACCGTCTCGTCCATCGTGCCCTGCCGCCACCGTCTACCCTCCTAGATCTGCTTCCACGCCGCCGACAGCCATCGCTACCGCAACACCGTCAAATTCTCAGCAGATGCATACACGGCGCTGCACCAGAGGCGGTACTCTTTCGTATTTGCTCGACTTATTTATCGCAGCAATAAAATAGATCGCCACTGCTTTACTCTGATTACTTGTCTTGGTTGCGAAGTTGCCTTTGTCTGGTTTGGACCTTCAGATCCGCCATGGCACGCTCAAGACTATACTCCCAATGCTTATGGTTTTCCCCTTTTATATTCCACACTAATTAAATCATAGTAGACTAAATTTCAAAATTGGGTCAGTCGATTTTTCAGAGCTCGCTGGAGTTTGCCGGTGCGATCGAAGGGGCTCGAGTGGTTGTGGGGCCTCGCCGAACGAAGAAAACTCGACGCAGGTGGGGGTTGGGGCGGGGTGGGGGTGGCGGAGGAACACAGGCGGTGGGGGCCGGTGGTCCGGCCGGCGACCCATGCGGTGTTCTGTATGGGAAGAATCAGAGACAAGGAAGAAGAAGGGTTAGGAGACGTAGGATCTTTATCCAACCACCTAAAATGGTCGAGAGACAGCTGGGATTTGCATTCTTAATGCGCTCTGGTTCATCATGTGTGGGCACTGCGCAACCAACATTTTATTATCCAAAATCTACTTGCTCTTCTTTACCATGTTCCTCTTCCGTTCTTCTTTAATATGTACTCTCTTCATTCCTAAATACAAGTCTTTGTATAGATTCCACCATGGACTACATATGGAGCAAAATGAGTGAATCTACACTCTAAAATGTATCTGGATACATCTGTATGTGATCCATAGTGGAAATCTCTACCAAGAGTTATATTTTGGAACGGAGGGAGTATGATAGTAGTACAATATGTTCCTTGTACTGAAGATGAGCAGGGACATTTGTAGTGTAGAGGTCGATACGATCGGTTGTGATGGACACTTTGAGCCTCTTTGATTCGTAGATCTTGTAAACATAGGAATAGGATTTGTAGTGGCCTGCCCACTTGAATCCTATAAGAATAGCAAGGAAATGCGGGGAGTTGTGTCCCCTTTGAGAGTTACACTGATATTAACAGTACCGCACCTTCACTTGAAGAGAGCTGGTATCCGAAGCCTTTCTAGCCGTACCGGCAATACTAGCACATATATTCCAGCAAGTTCCACTTTGTTTTTTTTACTCTGATGCTTAAGGTTTTCCCGTTATATCTACACTATGATTTGTGTAGCTGCTTTGTGTCGCACTAGCAGCAGTCCACTCTTGAAGCTAAACACTACAATGACTTACAAAATTGGCACCAAGGCATTGAGTGCCATTCTGGATGCAATGAAACTCATACGCTCCCCACCTGTTGATTCTTGTTCAGAATATGATCCTAATGACTATTCTAACCTCAAGGAGTCAAAGGCAGATGGCCTGTCATGTTCACCCATCAAGGTGCATGTTCTAATTTGGCAATGTTTTATTGATTGCTGGTATCTTGCATATGTTGTCTTGCATTTCTTCTACTTTGTTGCACCGCCATCTGCTTAGTTTACTCATCATATATGTCGAGATGCCATGCCCATCCATTATCAATACATATTCCATCTGTCAACCATGTTTTTCCACTCAAATGCTGTTCTTGTGCATCAGACATCAAAAAGGAAGAGCGTGATTGCCGAACCTGAAGGAGCACCAGCAAAGTCCTTGAAAAACATGGTGGCGCTGGAGAAATCAGACAGCACCCCACTTATATTGGATGTACAACCAGTGACACAAAACGTAGGACCGACTCCAGTAGATTGTACCCATACTTCACTGGCCACACCACTAGCCCCACCACACAGGACCTGCACTCTAGCAAAAGATATATCGATTTCATTTGCCATAGCACCAGCTGTACCACAGAAAAATCGCACTCCAGCAAAAAGTATAGCAAGTCCACCGGCCGAAGACATATCCTAACTGTAGAGACGGCCAATTCCTATAGATTGGAACCCCATTCCATTTATTCCCAGTTTAAAAGATAATGCTTTCAATGTTGTTAGGGACTACGTGCATATATTCCCATCATGGAAAGATTATTGTGAAGACAAAGACCATTTTCACATCTTCTTGTCCAACTTACGTGTAAGTGCTATTATTCATGGTTATTATTTTCCTGTTTTCTGCTGATTGAACACATCAATGATTTACATTACATTGTTGTAACTAGGTGAGGGTCAATCTGGATAGTCATGACGAGCAAAGCTTGCTTGTGCTTTTCAAGGAAGCATTGCAGCAATATCGATGTTACCTGAGGAAATCACACTTTGATGGCAAGTCTATAAACGAATTTCCGGTGAAGTCTCTTGTGCTAAATTTAGAAGACATTGAATGGAAAAACCTTGTTATGCACTGGTCTCGTTCCCAGGATGAGGTACTGTCTATGAAATCACATGACTATTTGAACTTCTACTTTTCCGCATGTGCCTTACGAATCTTTTTTGCAGGAAATCTGCTCGAAGAAGAATTCCGATTTGACAAGAATGACAGGATATTGCAAATATGCTGCCCGCTGATTTTCTCTTGTTAGTACCTGTTGTCCTGTATCACTGTACTTGCATACATACCTGGTTCATTATGTGACAGCAGTATGCATGATAGCTTGCTTATCAATTGTTCGCTCCAAATTATCTGATCTGTATGAATGGTTACATTAGTGTAGAATATATCCAATGCCAATGTTTTTTTAGCTCTGCATTGTTCTTGTAAGTACATGTTGTCCTTTATCAGTGTACTTATAATGACAGGTAGTTGTTCATGTACCATCACTCTGCAGCTTATTTTCCTTTGCCCTCCATTTTCTACACATCAGATCTATATTTACTCTTACCATAAGGTTGGTGCTGAAGAAGTTTAGTTGTGCATTGCCCTTGGCTATACCTTTTGCCTGTATCGCTGCACTTACATTTATAGCTACTTGGTTATGTAGCATCACTCTTCATCTTATCTTAAATATTCTCCATTTTTTCGTATATTATCACATCTATATTTACTCTTAACAAAATGTAGAATAAAGGCAATGCTTTTGAAGAAGATTCTGTGGTAAACTTCTTGAATTGCCCCCCCCCCCATCAGCATGGACAAGGCCTTTATAGAGCCTGTCTTCACCAATAATGTAAGTTTGTCCATCTCAAGCCTTCAAACTTTGTTGTATATATTTGGTTAGGCATGACTACAACAGCTGTTTATTTTTGGTGTTTGCATCAAATTGCTTGTTTAAAGTTTATTATGTAGTTCATAAACAAAAGTTTGTCCTTTCTCAATTTAAGTTTTCAGTTGTACAACCAAGTTCCTTCTTCATACCATGTAAATTAAACTATACACAGCAAGTGATCTTCTTTTGCACTGCATGTATGCTTCTGTTCTTCATCCGTAATCCAGTGGTGTGGTGAACCTACCCACTACAGCACAATGTCATATTCTGCAATGTCTTAGCTATGAACAATGTCATATCATTCTACTATTATTTAAACCGTCTCTTTATTTGCCAATCTGAAATGGTATAAATTGACAACACACTAACCATTGATACTTATGAGTTCTTGATCTGTAATCCAGTGGTGTCGTGAAGCTGCCAACTCCTTCACAATATCATTTCCTACCATGTCTTGACCTGAACAATACCATATTGTGTTAATGCAATTTTAAACTGTGTCACTTTATTCGTCAGTAAGAAATGTGATGAATTGTCAGCACTGATACTTTTATGTGCAAAACCTGTCATCTGTCTGCTTGTTTATCTTTCAGAGTGAGGAAGATATAAGTGTTGAACAAGCGCAGTCTCATCATCTTGCTCAGCGGCTTGCGCTGCAACTCCCCAGCAGGGTTAACCTTTCTTGAACTCTATTGAAGTGCTGTCGGTTTTGTACATTATTTTGTCGGCGTGTTTATTTGCACTTGTGGCAATCTTTGATGCCCAGTGTATGTAATCTGATGTCTGCTTGTGCTTTATTATCATAGTGGCGAACTTTGATGCCCAGTGGATGTAATATGTCATAATTTCTTTATTGTATAGTCTAGGTTTTTTCTTATTCACGATGCTGCAGTTATTTTACTGTATATATATCCTGTCTTCGCAGTAAACCGGCCAAACCATAAAATTATGGTACATAATCGGGCCGTCATGCAATCACGATGTAGGTTGGGCCTGAAACGTGCCGAACAGCTCATGGGCCGGCAGCAGCCCAGAATGAACCCCGGCCCATGATTGTGCAAATCAAATCACGGGCTTTTAACAGGCCAAAATTGTCTCGGTCCTTGTTTGGCCTAATCAGATATCGGCTGCGAGCAGGCCGGATGCAAACCGGTTCGTAGTTAGGTCCAACTATATGACGGGCTTTTAACAGGCCGAAATTAATATAGGGCCGAAATGTTAAATGGGCCCTTAATAGGCCAAAACTAAAATCAGGCCGAATTACTAAGTGGGCCTTTAGCAAGTGGGCCCAAAAGCATAGTGTCCAGTTGACGGGCCAAATCTGATATGGGCCATAATTGAGCCCAAAGCCTCTTAAAGGGCCGGACCTGATCTGGGCCGTAATTTGGCCCAGAATGTGGTAGGCTTTTAACGGGCCAGATCTCATATGGGCCACTATTAGGCCCGGAGCATGGCAGGCCATTAATGGACCGGATCAAATATGGGTCGGTATTTGGCCCAAAACATGGCAGCAAGTTAATGGGCCGACCTACTAGGGTCCTCAAAATCTTGTGGGCCTACAGCTGGGCCGGCCCATTAATGTCGGTGAAATCTCGTGGGCCGTTAGCTGGGCTGGCCCATTATGATCCGCAAGAATCTTGTGGGCCTTTACCTGGGCCGGCCCATTATGGCACACAAAAATCTTGTGGGCCTTTACCTGGGTCGGCCCATTATGGCCCGCAAAATCTTGTGGGCCTTTAGCTGGGCCAGCCCATTACGGTCCGCCAAATCTCATGGGCCTTTAGCTAGGCCGGACCATTATGGTCCGCAAAATCTTGTGGGCCTTCAGTTGGGTCGGCCCATTTAAACTTGATGGGCCGTTCCACGTGTCAACATATCATAGGCGTGTCTCGCCCATTGGATGAGTGACACCTATGCCAACGTGGACCTGACACGTGTCTCCTCCAGCCAATGATGATTTTACACGTGGAAAATCCCCATTGGTCGGGGCTGTTAACGGGTTATCGGATCCAAAACCCGACCTGATAGCTTAACGGCGTTCCGTTATGGTGGATGCCACGTGCGGTCACCCTTGACGAAAGCACTTCTGTGATGCTCGATTTATCGTCATGGAAGTGGACACTTCCATGATGATAATTTTGGTAATGTCATGGAACACTTCTACGACAGCACAGGTATGACTATCTTGATTCTGTCATAAAATCGTCATGGATGTACATGCATGACAGAAAACGCGGCCTATTGTGACAAACACGTATCATCACGGAAGTGTATTTTTTTGTAGTGCAAACCATCCAAGAAAAAGGATGATGATGATTTTGAGCGCTTTGCTGAAATGATTAGACCTATCTTTTTGCGTATGTGATTAACTAATATGCTTAAAATGAATCCTTATGCTAAGTACATGAAAGAAATTGTCACTAATAAAAGAAAAATACCGGAAGCTGAAATTTCCACCATGCTTGCTAATTATACTTTTAAGGGTGGAATACCAAAGAAACTTGGAGATCCAGGAGTACCCACTATACCATGCTCCATTAAAAGAAACTATGTTAAAACTGCGTTATGTGATCTTGGAGCAGGTGTTAGTGTTATGCTTCTCTCTTTATATCATAGACTTGATTTGAATAAGTTGACACCTACTGAAATATCTTTGCAAATGGCTGATAAATCAACTGCTATACCTGTCGGTATTTGTGAGGATGTGCCTGTTGTAGTTGCAAACGTTACTATTTTAACGGACTTTGTTATTCTTGATATTCCCGAGGACGATGGTATGTCTATTATTCTTGGAAGACCCTTTTTGAATACTGCATGGGTTGTTATTGATTGCAACAAAGGCAATGTCACTTTTCATGTCAATGGTAATGAGCACACGGTACACTTTCCGAGGAAACAACCTCAAGTTCATAGTATCAACTCTATTGGAAAAATTCCATCGATTATTATTGGAGGTTTTGAATTTCCTCTACCTACTATCAAAAAGAAATATGATATTCTTATTATTGGGGATGTGCATATCCCCTTTGAGGTAACATAGTGTTATTCGAAATTTCTCTGGTTCCATGTTATTCGGAATGAGTTCGTTAACAAGACTTGATCAACCTTGTTAGTGGATTCCTTTTGATGAGCATGAGATGGATGAAACTAGAGGGCACAACCTTCTATAGCCTCCTTTTACTTTCTGTTATTTATTTTAAATAAAATACAAATAGTATTTTCTGTCTGTTATCTGAATTATCCGTGCAATATAAAAATACCCCAAAAATAAAAGTTCTCCAAATGCCCTGAAATTTAAATATGGTTTTTTCTAGAATATTTGAGAATATCTGGCATTGAGAACACATCAGGGGGAGCAAGCACCTGGCCACGAGGGTCCAGGGCGCGCCCACCCCTACAGGGCGCGCCACCTGCCTCGTGGGCCCACGATGGCTCTCCTCCACTTATTCCTGCACCCACACACTCCTTCCTCCCACAAACATGATTATCCAGTTCAAACCTGAGTCCAAGCTCATTTTGCTACCATTTTCGATCTCCTTGCTCAAAGCACCTCTCACAAAACTGCTTGGGGGGTTGTTCCTTGGTATGTGACTCCTCCATTGGTCCAATTAGTTTTTGTTCTAGTGCGCTATTCATTGCAAATCTGTGCTGCCTAGGTGACCATGTTCTTGAGCTTGCATGTCAAACTTATATGGTTCCAAGTAGTTCTAATGCATGATATAGGCTCTAGGCACTTGTAGGAGTTGTTGCTGTCAATTTTATTGAGCTTGGTTCACTTTTATTTGAAGTTACTAAAAATTTCAGAAATTTTTCAGAGGAAGAAATATGTTTAGGAAAATGTACCAAGGTGGTTCTTCAAGGAAGCAAGGACCCAGGCTTGCAATGCGTGATGCTGATGATGAGCCACCAAGGGACGCTCCAATGCGGCCTTGTGAATGGCCTTCGGAAAACTTTATGGATCGAGCGGGAACTAAGGAAGAATTTAACGCATATTTGCGTAACGCTGATCTTGTGAGCTTCGAGGAAGAAAAGTGCCGCCAGTACCACTATCTCACTAGTTCCTTTGTGAGGAGGTTTGAATTTTCATCTTCACATAATTCTCCAACTGTCCTGTTTGATCTTTATGAAAAATCTTATACTATAGACTTAGAGGATTTTACCACTGCTTGTAAACTTCCACAATGGGGTGGTGCTAGTGAACCCTGCAAATCTGAATTTAGAAATATTCTTGCTAGTATAACTATGGGGGAATCTAGAGACATAGCACAAGCTACCATAGGGAGCATTCATTTTCCTACTATACATTATTTTGCTCTCTTCATAGGTAGGTGCATAACTGGTAAAGATGAAGCATGTCATATGTGTGTCCCTGACCTCAGTATTCTTAGGACTGCTGTGTTAGGAGACAAATCTTATAATTTGGGAGCCATTGTTGCACGTAGGTTGCATCATAATAGATTTAATGGAGATTTCTTTGGAGGAATTTATGCAACCCGCTTAGCTGATTTTCTTGGTGTAACCATACATAATGATGATATTGAATTGCCTCCTGCTTACCTAAATTTATTGCTATGGTTCACCACCAATTTGTCGAGAGGAATGAATCACCTCTCCAGTATCACTTAATCTTTGACAGACGTTGTGTTGTCCGTATTACTCTCCCTGCTCCTGCCTTCTTTGATTATCAGGCAAAACAAAGACATTTTATTACCCGAGAGGAGGCAGATGAGTACGAGAGGAAGGCGGAGGCAGCTCGCCGCCACGCTGCAGCTCAGGAGGCAATAGCCACTTCATTGCAGTACGACCCCAACTACAACTATGGATATCCGCCAGGCCAACCGTGGCCATAGACCAACTTAGGCCAAAAGCCTAAGCTTGGGGGAGTACGTATTTCTCACCGACATTACATTCATGTTCACACACTCATTGCTAGATGTCGGTGCTCATACTTTTTCATTGTATCATCCATGCTAGTTTATTTCCTTTTTATGATTTCTTCTTGTGTGTTTAATAAACCTTAAGAAAAACCAAAAAAATTAGTTGTAGCTTTTAGCTAGTTTTAATTTCCATGCTTGTAGTAGTAATTAAAAAGAAAACCCAAAAAGATTTCATGTTCTTCTTTTGCTTGTTGGGAGCTTTCCAGTGTAAATAGTTTTATTTCTTTTCTTTTCTTTGGGGGTCGATAGGAGAAGACCATGATTAAATTGTTGAAGTGGCTCTTATATGCATTATTGTTGATTTAACCAAGAGCCCATATTGCCTTGTCTTCTCCTGCTTATTGAATGCTCGCAGATTCCAGCTTAGTTCAATGCACGTGCACTCTTAATATTATTCACATCGCTCGGTCGTGCAAGTGAAAGGCAATTATGACGATATATGATGGACTAACTGAGATGAGAAAAGCTGGTATGAACTCGACCTCTCTTGTTTTTGTAAATATGATTAGTTCATCATTCCTGATTCAGCCTATTATGAATAAACATGTTTGCAATGACAACTAGAGATCATAGTTTCTTGTGTCATGCTTAATTAGCTAGGAGCTTATAATGGTTTACCCTACGTGCCAACATGCTATTAAAATGGTTGTGATGTGGTATGATAGGGTGGTATCCTCTTTTGAACGATTCGAGTGGCTTGACTTGGCACATGTTCACGCATGTAGTTGAAACAAAATCAACATAGCCTCTACGATATTTATGTTCATGGTGCATTATATCCTACTCATGCTTGCATTTGGTGTTGATTAATTTCAATGCATGTTCATGACTGTTGTCGCTCTCTAGCTGGTCGCTTCCCAGTCTTTTTCTAGCCTTCACTTGTACTAAGCAGGAATACTACTTGTGCATCCAATCCCTTAAACCACAAAGTTATTCCATATGAGTCCACCATATCTACCTATATATGGTATCTACCTGCCGTTCCAAGTAAATTTGTATGTGCCAAACTCTAAACCTTCAAATAAGTATCCCATTTTGTATGCTCGAATAGCTCATGTGTCAACTAGGGTTGTCTGTATCTTCCATGTTAGGCGGGTTATTCTCAAGAGGAGTGGACTCTGCTCCTCACCCACGAGAAAATGGCTGGTCACCGGGATGCCCAGTCCCATGCTTTATGCAAATCAAATCAAAATATTGCAAAGAAAAACTCCCCCTAGGACTCTTGTTAGTTGGAGGCACTAGTTGTTTCGAGTAAGCCATGGATTGATGCTTGTCGGTGGAGTGGGAGTATAAACTTTACCGTTTTGTTTAGGAACCACCTATAATGTGTGTAGCATGGAAGATATCACCATCTCTTGGTTGTTATGTTGACAATGAAAGTATACCGCTCAAAATATTATTCACCTCTATTTCAAAACTGAGCTCTGGCACCTCTACAAATCCCTGCTTCCCTCTGCGAAGGGCCTATCTATTTTCTTTTATGTTGAGTCATCACCCTGTTATTAAAAAGCACTATCTGGAGAGCACAACAGTCATTTGCATTCATTACTATTAGTTTACATTGAGTATGACTTGACTGGATCTCTTTTACCATGAATTACAATGTCTAGTCAGTCCTTGATCTTTAAAGGTGCTCTACATTTATGTTTTGTGGTCTCAGAAAGGGCTAGCGAGATACCATCTTGTTATATCATATTATGATTGTTTTGAGAAAGTGTTGTCATCTGAGATTTATTATTATTGCTCGCTAGTTGATTATGCGATTGATATGAGTAAACATGAGACCTATGCATTATTGTGAATATGGTTAGTTCATAATCTTTGCTGAAAACTTGAATGCTGGCTTTACATATTTACAACAACAAGAGCAAACAGAGTTTGTAAAAGTTTTTCTTTATCACTTTCAGTTTATCAACGGAATTGCTTGAGGACAAGCAAAGGTTTAAGCTTGGGGAAGTTGATACGTCTCCATCGTATCTACTTTTCCAAACACTTTTCCCCTTGTTTTGGACTCTAACTTGCATGATTTGAATGGAACTAACCCGGACTGACGCTGTTTTCAGCAGAATTGCCATGGTGTTATTTATGTGCAGAAACAAAAGTTCTCGGAATGACCTGAAACTCCACGGAGCGTCTTTTTGGAAATAATAAAAACTCCTGGCAAAAGATCAAGACCAGGGGGCCCACACCTTAGCCACGAGGGTGGGGCGCGCCCCCTACCTCATGGGCCCCCTGGAGCTCCTCCGACCTCAACTCCAACTCTATATATTTGCTTTTGGGGAGAAAAAATGAGAGAGAAGGATTCATTGTGTTTTACGATACGGAGCCGCCGCCAAGCCCTAAAACCTCTCGGGGGGTTGGTTTGGAGTCCGTTCGGGGCTCCGGAGAGGGGAATCCGTCGCCATCGTCATCATCAACCTTCCACCATCACCAATTTCATGATTCTCACCGCCGTGCGTGAGTAATTCCATCGTAGGCTTGCTGGATGGTGATGGGTTGGATGAGATTTTTCATTTAATCAAGTTAGTTTTGTTAGGATTTGATCCCTAGTGTCCACTATGTTCTGAGATTGATGTTGCTATGACTTTGCTATGCTTAATGCTTATCACTAGGGCCCGACTGCCATGATTTCAGATATGAACCTATTATGTTTTCATGAATATATGTGAGTTCTTGATCCTATCTTGCAAGTCTATAGTCACCTACTATGTGTTATGATCTGGCAACCCCGAAGTGACAATAATCGGGACCACTCCCGGTGATGACCGTAGTTTGAGGAGTTCATGTATTCACTATGTGTTAATGCTTTGGTCCAGCACTCTATTAAAAGGAGGCCTTAATATCCCTTACTTTCCGCTAGGACCCCACTGCCACGGGAGGGTAGGACAAAAGATGCCATGCAAGTTCTTTTCCATAAGCACGTATGACTATATTTGGAATACATGCCTACATTACATGGATGAATTGGAGCTAGTTCTGTGTTAGCCTAGGTTATGACTGTTACATGATGAACCACACCCGGCATAATTCTCTATCACCGATCCATTGCCTACGAGCTTTCCATATATTGTTCTTTGCTTATTTACTTTTCCGTTGCTATTGTTACAACCACTACAAAATACCAAAAACATTACTTTTGCTATCATTACCTTTTGCTACAGTTACCACTACTATCATATTACTTTGCTACTAAACACTTTGTTGCAGATATTAAGTTTCCGGGTGTGGTTGAATTGACAACTCAGCTGCTAATACTTGAGAATATTCTTTGGCTCCCCTTGTGTCGAATCAATAAATTTGGGTTGAATACTCTACCCTCGAAAACTGTTGTGATCCCCTATACTTGTGGGTTATCACCTGTGAACCTAAGTTTGATACGAATGTTTGCCTTTTCTGTTGTACTTGTGTGTGAACTTGTTAGTATGTCTACTGTGGGATTTGTGATGTGTGGGTGTCAATGGCACACCTTCTTCCCGAGAAGAATTACACATGCCTGTTAGGTAGCAACGGCACATCAACTCTTTTTTTCTCTTTTTGCTCAGTCTTCCCCTCTTCCCTGCTCAACCCCTGCCGTAATATTTTCGGCCTCAAAACAAACATAGTAATGCATTGTTTTGGGGGCTTGATGAAAAATCGAGTGCTGCTTTCTGTAGGTTGGCCCGCCCAGCAAATGGGCTACTGGTTCACCATGGACTGGGAGGCTAAAAATACAAGTTGTATGGTGCAGCAGCAAGTAAAAAAAGCCATCGAGAGCCATCCACTAAAAAAATCGCATCTGATGTGCTTATTCAGTCGCGCCGTCGGCCCCCTCTTTAATCGAGTTCGCTCCATTCCCCAATTGGGAGCATGGGACGGAAGTTTATTTCCCCCTCGTGCTGACGGGGGATTGAAGAAGCGCGACATTGAATCCAACACCGGTGATGGCTGTTTGTCCAAGTGATTTTTAGATAAGAAATGCATGTTTCAGAGGTAGAGCATTTAAATCAACAGGCACTTTTCAAACATGGATAAGAGAATGTTGGAAATTTTATTCAAGGTAAAAAATAGAACTAACAACAAGTTAACATCATGTTGATCAACATTCATGTATAGCACATCTTCATATGATGCAAAGTCAAAAAAATATGCTATTTTCAAAATGGCAAGAAAATGTTGAGTGTGCAAAAAATTGGGTAAACTAGGGACAAAATTTTGGCAAGTGTTAGATATTTTTCAATTGCACCAGTTGGAGTCGAACCCGGGCAGTACAACTTTTGGGTGAGAGGGCTGCACCCACCGGGCTAGTGTTGTATGTTCGAAAGAATGAAGGCGTCTTCCCCGGCTCCGGTTCTTTCCCGTCTGTGTGCGCTCGCCGTGGTGGCGCTGCATGCCATTGTCAGCATGCTGAACAAACGAGAGGAATCCAGAGAGGACTGTACGTCAAGAGACTGACAGTGGGGACCCACCAGGTCCAAGCCGTACGCAAGCAAGTGCCTCATTGAAAAAGAAGCTTCCTCCTAATTGTATACTGACGTTGGGGCCCACGGGTTTGTCAACCTAGTCAGTAACAAAAAATTCCAATGATGACTGTCATCGGGGAGCTTTTTTCAGGGGTATCAGAATCTTTTTTGTTGTTGTTGTTACGGGAAAGGGGTATCGGGGATCTAGTTGCTATCATTTTTTTCCAGAGGGCGAACAAGTATCAGTTAGGCCTAGGTTTTGTTTTTTAACATGTGTAGCCCACGACATACCGAGACAGTGGTTCAACTTATTTTTTGAGGTCCATCATGTACATACCAGCCTATGGGCCTCCGAGCGTAGGTGTTACTTTTTCTTAAAGATCGACAGCCCAATGTACTTTTTAATAAAACGCAGATCTCTGTTCTATTTATCTATATATAAGAATAATAATGATGTGTCCAATTTATGTTTTCCCTTCTACCCACATTATATATATTTATATTATTACTATTATCGTATATTTAATAGAGACTTATATATACATTATAAAAACATCCCATGTCTTAGCATTAGCGAGTTATTACTCAAAAGAAGCTCCGGTTTATTTTTAGCATTAGCGAGTTATTACTATATGTAATGTTAGGTTAGAAGGAGCAATTAATAACGCGCGTATAAATGTGTGGCTCCAGTTTATTTTTGATATTAATTGCTCCTTCTAACCTAACATTACATATAGAACAAGCCCAGCTACGTGTATTTCAAGAAAGTGCAAAATGGGTTGGGATTTCTTAGAAAATATTAAATGGGCCGCATTGACGTGAAATTATTTGTTCACCCAGCCCAGCAAATGGACTATAAATTCTAAAAAACATGGGTTAAATATATGCCACATTTTTGTAGGCTGACATGTGGGCCAATAGGTCGAAGCCTACGCAAGGCATTGGCCCTGTTTGGATCCATAGGTTAGAGTTAGTTTGGGTTAGATTGGACTCAACTAACCCAAAAATATCCAAACAGGAGGGTTAGTTTGGGTTAGGTGCATCTAACCCATTCAAAAAATCTAACCCACCCAAGAGGTGCTTATTTGGGTTAGTTCTTCTTGGGACCACTAAAAGAACATTTTTTTCTCTTGCTCTCGCTGCAGCAAATCCCTCCCCACCTCCTCGAAGCTTCTCGTCCTCTCTCTCCCTCGCTCTTGCACCGTCCTTGAAGGCTCCTCGCCATATCCATGCTCCATCTAACTCTGTCATCCAAACACCTCTTTGGCTAGAGTTAGTTCAGGGTTAGTTCAGGGTTAGAATCTAACTCTAATCTCTAACTGAGTTAGAGTATCCAAATAGGGCCATTGTCAACTTAGTCAACAACTGATTCTGACATCCACAGCCATTGGACTTATATCCAACTGCCGGCATGCACCTTCAATCTCTCGTCTTCTTCCTCCAGCATCGCAGGGACCGCCTGCTCCGGCCTCCGGTGGCTAGCGGCTCTGCTTAGCATGCATCGCTGCAAAGCTCTACTCCACCACCGGCCAGGCTATCCCTCCACCCCTCCACACCTCCTGTTATTCTCCACCGACTACAGCCCCACGCCGCACCAGAACCAGTTATAACCCTTGTACTCCTCTCAATCTGCGACTCCACTGCCGCATCTTCCCATCTCCAGGTCGTTCCTGTCCGGGGCCTCGCCGTCGTCCACCGCCTCGCTGCGCTCGGTGTGGCGTTGTCAAGAAATGAGAGTCATCGGAAGAGTGTGCAGAGCCTGACAGCTGGGACCCCCAACGTCCATGGTCGCACGCAAGGAAAGTTCCTCCTTATTAAGCTGAAAAAATGTTTCCTCCCCCAGACAGTTGGGACCCACCGGATGTATCTTCGCACGTAAGGAAGTGCCTCCTTGTTATGCAAAAAAACTATTCCTCCCGATGACAACTGGGACCTGGCAGATTTGGTGGCTGACTTGTGGGCCTACTAAGCTGACGCATACATGGGGCTTTGTCAACTTAATCAATAAATTATTCTAGCACCTGGACCGTTGGATGTTAATCCAACAGCTGTGTTGCTTCTTCTACCTCTATTCTTGCTCCTGTCTCCCGTGGGCGGCAGTGATGCCGCGCACCCGAACCAGTCAAGTTTCCCACTCCTCTTCATCTGTGACTCCACTGTCACGTCTTCCCCATCTTCGGGTCATTCCAGTCTGAGGCCTCGCCGTCGTCCACCATCCTTGGTGCGCTCGGCACGGTGTGGTCAACATGGTCAACAAACGAGAGTCGTCGGAAGATGACTGTACGTGAGAGGCTGACAGTGAGGACGCACCACACCCATGGGCGCATGCATGCAACTGCATCCTTTTTACCCTAAAAATAATGTTTTCCCCCCTGATAGCTGGGACCCACCAGCTACATCTTTGCACGCAAGGAAGTGCGTCCTTATTACGAGCAAAAAAATGATTCCCCCCTGACAGCTAGGACCTAGCAGCTATATCTTCGCACACAAGGAAGTGCGTCCCTATCCTCTCTGCCAGCTAGGACCCACTCGGTCGAAGCGTATGTAGCGTTGTCTGTCTTGTCGCGAATGTGTACGTACATATTGTTCAATTGGTTGCTCTGCAATGATGAATCGTGGCCGAGTAAGTAGCGGCACATGTCATAGTAGAGCCCCTCATGTAGCAGTTTAGTCTGTTCTATTTAAACCGTGTACACGTACATACAGCCACATGCCAAAAAATACGGCCACGTACACACATGCGAGCAGGCTCTCGAAATGCATACTCACGCATATGGACGGCCGAGGCTCGTGTACATGGAGAGGCAACGAACGGCAACGACGTTGTCCTGTTCATCTTCAGCAAACTAGGTGGGTCAGAACAGAGGAAACAACATTGTGTTCACCGGGAGCCAAGTGACTCGGTCGGAACGCGTCATGTTCATCAGGAGGCAACAGATTGGGTCGGAATGGGTCGCGTTCAATGAGAGCTAACTGGCTTGGCCGGAACAAGGTCTGGCGTACCGCAAAAAGGAGGAAAACAGCCTTGTGTTCGACCATGTACGGTTGAAACGGGGTCGTGTTCATCGGGAAGGGTCTGGCATACCGCAAAATGGAGGAAATAGACTTGTGTTCGAGCTCCTACGGTCGAAATGGGGTGCTGTTCATCGGGATAGGTGTGACGTGCTGCAAAACGGAGGAAACGGACTTGTGTTGGAGAACCTACGGTCGAAACGGGTGTCTTGTTCATCAAGAGGGGTGTGGTGTACCGCAAAACAGGACTCCACGGGCTACTGTTCATCCACCATCTACTGCCTCGCTCCAGCCTCCACAGGCTACTGTTCATCCACCGTTGACTTCCTCCATCCTCCAGCTGCTACTATTCATCCACCGTCGACTTCCTCCAGTCTCCACCAGCTACTGTTCACCTGGGGGTCCTGTTCATCCAGCCTCCACCGGCTATTGTTCAACCAGCCCTCTCCACGGGGTCTTATTCAACTAGTCCTCCACGGGACACTGTTCATCCAGCCCTCCACCGGCTACTCTTCAACAAGCCCTCTCCATGGGATACTGTTCAACCAGCCCTCCACCGGCTACTGTTCATCCAGCCCTCCACGGGGTCCTGTTCATCCACCCCCAACCGGCTCGATCGGAGTCCTGTTCATCCAGCGGCAACGGCCTCTACTACCATGGGGTCCTGTTCATCCAACTCCCATAGGGAACTGTTCATCCAACCCCCAACAACACCCACTGTTCATCAAGAGGCAGCAGGTTCGATCAGCTTTAGTTAGCAGTCGTAGCGAACGAATCGCTCAGGTTCAGTTAACAGCTAGGGATCAATTGCTAGGGTTCAGTAACATAGCCAGTCAATCGCTTGGTTCAGTAAGTGAACGCCTCGCTCGTGTTCAGTTATAGCCCAACGCCTCGCACAGACAGGCGTACGTGTACAAGAGAAATGCGCAAATCTCTGTGCATGGCTCGGGCCCAACCACCCACCGTAACCGGGAACTCCCAAAAAAAATTCCTCGCCCTTGCTTACCACAATTTTTCCCGTCATGGACAGCACAAAGAATGTCATGTAGGTGCGTCTCCGGCCCTCCTAGGACGAAAAGCCCATTTTCTGTCATAATTTTTTGTCATAGAAGTAGGAGCCCACCACATCTATGATGATACCGGGTTTTGACACAATTCTCGTCATGGAAGTGTCATAAGCATGACAGAAAAGAATTTCATTCGGCCCAAAATGTCACGGATGTGTCTTTTTTTGTAGTGCTTTTTGTAGGAGGCCCATATGGTGTGGCACCTCGTAGCTCATCTCCATGACCTAAGGGAATTTCCCATGCTGGGCCATCTTCTTTGAGGGGCTTCCGAAGACGGAAGTGTCGCCCTCGCTTGTAGGTGGTCGCCTTGGACTTGATGATGTCGATGTAGGCGTACTGCTAGGAAGTAGGTGAAGATGCCGTATGTCCAAAGGCGAAGATGCCTTGATAACACTTGGCGAAGGTGCCAAAGTGGTGGTGGTAGCCGTAGCTTCCTCTCAGTGGTGCTTGTCTCGCGGTCTTCTCTTGTGCTCATGAAGTTTGGCCGTAGTTTGATGTAGAGCTTGTTTGGACTTGTAGGTTTGCGCATGTCTAGCATCTTCATGTTGATGATGGCGTTGTCCTGCTTGAGCTCGTAGTAGATGTTGTTCATCGTCGTCGTGCACATGATGCTTGGAGGTGATTTGTCCTTCATGACGATGTGGATCACGAATTTGATGATGTTCGCCATGTAGATGTGGACATGGATGACTTGTCCTTGTATCGTATGGGGGCTCCGAAGATGGTCGACTTGCTCGCCGTCGCCTTGAGGATGATGAAGGGGAAGAATGGTTGATCGACAAGGCCCGAATCTCCTCCATCCGTGCATCCCTCTCCTTGTTTTGTGCAGAAATCTTGTTGTCGAAGTAGTCTTTTGTATGTGCTTTGGAGGCAAGGTTGTCGATGCGCTCTTGCAATCTTGAGTGTGCGCTATGTATTTGTCGTTGTAGATTGAAGATGGACGTTTTTGTGATGCAGTTGTTCGCGCCGCCGTTGTCGTCGAAGACCGGAGATGAAATTCCTTGCCAACCCATCACAAGAATCAAGCAAATGTCAGTGGGAGAAAGAGGAGAACTAGACCAAATGTACCTTATCCAACATTGAAAATGGATCAATGATCACTCAATAGCGTAACAAGGAAATAGCACAGTTGGCACCACATCTTGTCAATTCTCACACCTACATAAGTAAAGCTTTGGGTGGAGCTTGGTGAGGATAGTGGCACAAAAATTTGATGCAAAATGTTAGCAAGAGTCAATAATGTTGAAAGAGATTCACAAATTCGCAAGTGAAACAAGTAGACCAATAGCAATATGTGGCACACGGATAGATAAATGGGGTCGTGCAACCAAGGAATGAGAACAAAATTTGGAATCCACGGAAAACGCTCGTGTTGCACAACTCAGGAGAGACGCTAGCACGATTGCTCAATAGGCGGATAGGACACTTGTGCACAACCTATAAGATGCAAAATGTATAAACTTTCTATCTCAAGTATGCTATTATATATGATGTTCTGGTGTTTCTCTCAAGATGATCCAAGAAGATCGGATATGACAATCTTATATGCAATGTGGTAGGATTCTATGGTTATTGCTTACAAGCTTCTTTGCTCTCTTTTTCTTTGCTTAAAAGCTTATTCTTTTTTTGATATGGACACAATGCAAAATGCACAAACCAAGATAGCAATTGTGTATATACGGGAACAATCTTGTGACACAAGGGATGATATCATACCAAGATGATACCAATATGATATGGTATGTATGCAATGGATGGTGTAGATCAATAATGTGCACAAGTAACATTGCCAGCAATACTCAATGGCTAGTCTTGATAGGAAAGAACTACTGCAGGATGCTGCTAACACGACACTATGATCAGAGACCCTTCGATGAAACTGTGTGCGATGCCATAATCAAAAATGGTGGTGTAAAAAACGTCAAAAAAGGTGCAAAACATTTGCGATGGAGGATGCATCAAACACGGTTCAGACTTTAGTTGCGTGTGTGATTTAGGGCATACAGTTCGGTTCAATTAACCGTTTTCGATGAGGAGGAACAAAAGAAACAGGCAGCCAGATGAAGGCGCGTGCGATGTACAACATACGGTTCACTTGGATGAACTGTTTGTGATTAGGAAACACAAAAGAAATGGGCATCCAGATGAAGGTGTGTGCGACATACAGCATACGGATCACTCGAATGAACTGTTTGTGATTAGGCAACACAAAAGAAACAGTCAGCCAGATCAAGGTGTGTGTGATTGAGGGCATATGCTTCAGAAGGATTAACTGTTTGCGATTAGGCAACATAACAGAAATGGGTAAGCCAGATCAAAGTGTCTGCGATTGATGGCATACACTTCACATGGATGAACTGTTTGCTATTAGCCACAACAAACTGAAACAGTTAGATAGATCAACGTGTGTGCGCTAGACGGGCACACCCATTCTAATTAGAAGAAGCGTGCGCGATGGTAATAACGAGCGCGCACGGTTGTTGGAACAAGATGTGTGCTGACATTGCCTATTGCAGTGCACCCTATGGTGCAAACGCCACATACGCGGCCGAGAAGGCGTACGTGCCGATGTTACGCATTCCGGGAATAGTGCCGCACTTATAACTGTTAGTAAATTTTAAGCATGCGTCCCGTCACAATTTTTTTAGAAGAACAGGGAGGCCGCGTCCCATCACATTCTGAAGTGCAAACCTGTTCACACTGATCAAAACCTAAATGGTTTCCCACTTAGGAGCGTATTACTATGCGGTTATAAATACTACTACTCCAAGATGACTGCACATTCCTCCTCAACTCATCATCCACAAAAAGTCAAAATCAAACAAGTCATTCATCATCGTTCCCTTGCGTCTACCATGGCCAGCGTGAGTTCAGGGTCGAGAGATTGCCACCAGGGAAAGGCGTGCCTGGAAGCGGAAGCACGATAGATGTCCCGCCTCGCAGCGAAAGCAGCCAACATGTCCCGCCGCACGACCGTAGCAGCAAAGAGGTCCCGCCGCGCCGCCGAAGCAGCACGGAGGACCCACCGTGTCGTTGATGCAGCAGACTGGTCCGGCCGCGCCACGGAAGCAGAAGAGATGTCCCGCCATGCCGCGAATGCAGTAGAGATGTCCTCCCGCGCCGCGGCGGCTTGGGAAAATGTCTCGCGGGCAGGCGACAACTCTTACAGGCGCATGCGTGCCCTCGTTCTTAGGCAGATGGATCGGATCTCCAGGTGGGCGAGGTTGCAGGATGACTTGAAAGCCTCGTTTGAATAGTCTACCGACGTCATCCGGCAACTAAATGATAGCAATGCGAAGCTCTGGGCCGAGCGCGACCTGCTGAGGGTGAAGATCGTCGGAAGTGCGGAGCAGCCGGAGCAGACCACTGCCTTGTTAAAGAGGACCGGCGTCATTGTCGAGAAACTTATGGACGAGAATGCCATGTTGCGCATCGAGCGCAGAAGGCTAGTGGAGGAATCCATGGATGCTCTCAAACAGCATCTTGAGGACAAGAAAGAACTCGCCGTGGAGACTAGTTCCCGCGGCCTGCGGCAACACATCAAGAAAGTAGAGATCAGCGAGCCAGATCGTTGTCTTCCTTCTTCTTTTTCCCTTGTGTATTTCGGGCGTTGCCGCATGTCGCTTTTTTAATTATGTTTCTAAATATGTAAGACAATTGTTATCCAATGTCATCGTCCTTATATTCATCTTGCTTGCTATAAGTCGCAGTCGATGCTATATAGGTCCGTCGGATCTTACATCAAGATGCATGCAAAACTTTCTTTTC
This sequence comes from Triticum dicoccoides, assembly GCF_002162155.2. NCBI lineage: Eukaryota > Viridiplantae > Streptophyta > Magnoliopsida > Poales > Poaceae > Triticum > Triticum dicoccoides. The sequence continues at coordinate 379,333,273 of NC_041384.1, forward strand.
AGATTTTCATTTTTCTCTCTTAAATCTCAGTCCAGTGAGACATATTGCCACGCCGTAGAACATGTGCTCGGGCGCCATTAATGAAGACGTTGGGAGGGAGGTGCACGGCGGGTAGCGGTCAAAGGGCTCTCCTCCCGATGAGCACGCGCAGGGGTCTGATCGCACGCCTCCCGTACTCAAATAGCTACCCCGCACGGCACCTCCTAGCCAATAAAAAAAGGGGACGCGTGGCCGTATGTAATTGGTAAGTCGAACGCCCACGGTTTCAATAATACTTGTGTTTTCGATTTGTAACGTGACAACACTTGTTCCAAAATGACTTTGTTGATTTTTAATGTGTACGCCTTCGCAAATCGGACAGAAAAATTACCACAGCATGTTGGTGCCATGTCATGAGACCATGCCAAGTTTCATGATTATAAGGCGTGTTTTGCAATTACACGAATTAAAAACCAAGTTTCTCAATCTTTCCAGCCGAGCCACGATGCCCAGATGTTTGAATTTCACTCACATCTCCTGCATGAGACCTAGAAATTCGCCCAAGGACACACATGTGATTTTTCAAACAACTTTGGTGCACTGGAGCCTGTGCTTGTAGTTCAAATTTGAATTATGCACATTAAATGCCCAGAAACTCAATTAATGTATAAAAAGGTCAAACAAACCCGGAATAATTCCAAAATTTAGCACGGTACTTCTATTTGGTATAATATAGCTGTGTAAAAAATTAAGGTGGGAGAAGGCAGTGTACGTATGTCGTTTCGCACACGGAGGTGACACATTCCCTCTCGGAACCAGGAGCCTTCTTGAGCAAAGCTCCGGTTTGCAAGAAGCTTACACCAAAGCTTGTCCCAGTTCGGCCAAAAAAATTACCGCAACATGTTTGTGCCATGTCATGACACCATGCCAAGTTTCATGATTTTCAGGCATGTTTTGGAATTACAGGAATTAAAAAACCAAGTTTCTCAATCTTTCCAGCCGAGCCACGACGCCTAGATGTTTGAATTTCACTCCCATCTCTTGAATGGGACCTAAAATTCACCCAAGGACACACATGTGATTTTTCAAACAACTTTGGTGCACTGGAGCCTGTGTTTGTAGTTCAAATTAGAATTATGCACATTAAATGCCCAAAAACTCAATTAATGTATAAAAAGGCCAAACGAACCCGGAATAATTCCAAATTTTGGCACAGTACTTCTATTTGGTCTAATCTGGCCGTGTAAAGAAATTAAGGCGGAAGAAGGCAGTGTACGTATGTCGTTTCACACACGGAGGTGACACGTTCCCTCTTGGAACCAGGAGCCTTCTTGAGGGAAGCTCCGATTTGCAAGAAGCTTACACCAAAGCTTGTCCCAATTCGGCCAAAGAAATTACCGCGGCATGTTGGTGCCATGTCATGACACCATGCCAAGTTTCATGATTTTCAGGCGTGTTTTGGAATTAAAGGAATTAAAAAACCAAGTTCCTCAATCTTTCCGGCCGAGCCACGGCGCCTAGATATTTGAATTTCACTCCTACCTCTTGCATGGGACCTAGAAATTAACCCAAGGACACACATGTGATTTTTCAAACAACTTTGGTGCACTGGAGCATGTGCTTGTAGTTCAAATTTGAATTATGCACATTAAATGCGCAAAAACTCAATTAATGTATAAAAAGGCCTAAAGAACACGGAATAATTCCAAAATTTAGCACGATACTTCTATTTGGTCTAATATGGCTGTGTAAAAAATTAAGGTGGGAGAAGGCAGTGTACGTATGTCGTTTCGCACACGGAGGTGACACGTTCCCTCTCGAAACCAGGAGCCTTCTTGAGGGAAGCTCCGGTTTGCAAGAAGCTTACACCAAAGCTTGTCCCAATTCAGCCCAAAAAATTACCGCAGCGTGTTGGTGCCATGTCATGACACCATGCCAAGTTTCATGATTTTCAGGCGTGTTTTGGAATTACAGGAATTAAAAAACCAAGTTTCTCAATCTTTCCGGCCGAGCCACGACGCCCAAATGTTTGAATTTCACTCTCATCTCTTGCATGGGACCTAGAAATTCACCCAAGGACACACATGTGATTTTTCAAACAACTTTGGTGAACTAGAGCATGTGCTTGTAGTTCAAATTTGAATTATGCACATTAAATGCCCAGAAACCTAATTAATGTACAAAAAGCACAAACGAACATGGAATAATTCCAAAATTTAGCACGATACTTCTATTTGGTCTAATCTGCCAGTGTACAAAAATTAAGGCGGGAGAAGGCAGTGTACGTATGTCGTTTCGCACACGGAGGTGACACGTTCCCTCTCGGAACCACGAGCCTTCTTGAGGGAAGCTTCGGTTTGCAAGAAGCTTACACCAAAGCTTGTCCCAATTCGGCCAAAGAAATTACCGCAGCATGTTGGTGCCATGTCATGACACCATGTCAAGTTTCATGATTTTCAGCCGTGTTTTGGATTTGCAGGAATTAAAAAACCAAGTTTCTCAATCTTTCCGGCCAAGCCACGACGCCTAGATGTTTGAATTTTACTCCCATCTCTTGCATGGGACCTAGAAATTCACCCAAGGACACACATGTGATTTTTCAAACAACTTTGGTGCACTGGAGCCTGTGTTTGTAGTTCAAATTAGAATTATGCACATTAAATGCCCAGAAACTCAATTAATGTATAAAAGGCCAAACGAACCCGGAATAATTCCAAAATTTAGCACGGTACTTCTATTTGGTCTAATCTGGCTGTGTAAAAAAATTAAGGTGGGAGAGGCAGTGTACGTATGTCATTTCGCACACAGAGGTGACACGTTCCCTCTCGGAACCAGGAGCCTTCTTGAGGGAAGATCCGATTTGAAAGAAGCTTACACCAAAGCTTGTCCCAATTCGGCCAAAGAAATTACCACGGCATGTTGGTGCCATGTCATGACACCATGCCAAGTTTCATGATTTTCAGGCGTGCTTTGGAATTATAGGAATTAAAAAACCAAGTTTCTCAATCATTCCGGCCAAGCCACGACGCCCAGATGTTTGAATTTTATTCCCATTTCTTGCATGGGACCTATAAATTCACCCAAAGACACACATGTGATTTTTCAGCAAACTTTGGTGCATTGGAGCATGTGTTTGTAGTTCAAATTTGAATTATGCACATTAAATGCCCAGAAACTCAATTAATGCATAAAAATGCGAAACGGACCCGGAATAATTCCAAATTTAAACATGACACTCATGTACTAGTTGCATGTTCACTCTACGTAAATGTTCTAGCAATTCAAACACCATCCTTTCCCTTTGTAACACCATTTTTTCGTTCAAAACATAATGAAAAAAGCAGGTATACCACAAACAGTTTACTAGAAAGAATAGTGTGGGATGTGATATAAAATATCTTGGGGCACCGTCTTGTCTGGCTTACGCAGGAAGCTTCGTCGTCTATGGTCCACCGCCCCCACTTGAACCACACTTGCGCTCTAGTTTCTCGCGGCATCGAGCAAAAAAAATTTGCCACCTTGGAAATATCTATCTCTCTACCCCCCTCCCTCCTAGCAAAAGCCACATTTCCACTGTTGCTCCTTGCTTTCCAAGTTCAAGCCTTCATTGTTGCTTACTGGCCGCTCAGCCTCCTCGTCGGTGACCCTTCTTCTTGCAGCACCACCTCTTCGCTGGCTACCCTTCTTCTTGCAGCGATGCCTCCTCACCGGCGACCCTTCTTCTTGTTGTGTGTCCTCCTCGGCGGGGGCCCTTCTTCTTGCTGTGTGGCCTCCTCGCCGCCGACCCTTCTTCTTGCTGCATGGCCTCCTCGCCGCCGACCCTTCTTCTTGTAGTGCGGCCTCGTCGATATGGTCAGGTAATCCACACCCCACCCACACCATCCTCCTCCTTTCCCGTCCCACATGCCCCGACTGACGGAGCGACACCTTCCATCGAAATCACTGCCCCCTCCTCCAATTAAGTGCTGCCCACGGCCATTTTACACGCAGTATAACGTGGAGTTGAGTAGCATGCGGCCGCATGCGTGAACGAGGTCGCTATGGCTGCCATGCGTGTTGACCACCAGATCTTGGAGGAGCACCTCGTCTTCGAGGCCACCGTTGACACCGCCACATGGTTGTCTACTTTAAAATACAGTTTGTGATGTTTTCTCGAGGCCACCGCCAGTGCCTTCTAGTGATTTCTCCTCTGTAATGTTAATATGCAATCTAATGTTCAGTTAACAGTTTGGTCCTCTGAAATGTAATGTTCAGTCAACACTTTGGTCCAACAATTGCTACATTTCGTAGTATTGTTCTCAAGCATTCTTTGTTTTGTTAACCGTCTTATCTTCTAGTCAGTGGCGGAGCCACTGCCCAGCGACCCTGGGCACTTGCCCGGGCTCGTTGGCTCGTAACAGCAACGATCGACAGATTATACAGAGTGCTTAAATTGATCGATAACTTTCTTTACCTGGGCAAAAACCATTGGGCCTTCTTTTCTCACCGGTTCACAGCCCAACAAACGAGCAGTACTGCAGTCTGCAGTCCAGGCAGAAAAAAAAAGAAACAACGCCGAAAATACCTACGATGGACGGTTCGATCGATCCAACTCTCCTGTCAGGCTGTCCCTTCGTTTCTCACACGCGAGCGCAGGGACTGGGCGACAGAGGGGCCCTGGCGGCTGGCCCTGAGGCTGAGCCCTAGACGGCAAGACGCAGGGCGGGCGGCGAGCGATGCTAGGCTCCCAAGCAGTCTTCTCGTCCGGCTCTCCTTCCTCTCATCCGGCTTCGGCTTCCGTTGGTAAGAAATCTCTATCGAAATTAGGGCTAGGGATCCCTCATCTCTGAAGTCTGAATAATTAGTATGGGTTAGGGAAGTAGGGATTGATGCGAGGTATGGATCGGAATACATACACACCCGTCTAATATACATATGCAGGCTATGGTGTGTAATAAGCAACTAATGGTGTGAAAGTTCAAGGTCGGGCTTAGGGGTTAGGGCTTAAATTTAGGAAAAAAATCATTGGGGATGATCATGAATTCATGACTAGAGAATTTATTTATTTTTGGCTGCTGAAACTACAAAATCTAGGTATATAAGAAGAGGGCAGCTTGTAGACCATGGAATTCATGTAGTATTTCTTACCTTCAAACTGAATAAACTGCGTAGCGAGAGAATGGTTCAAATGTTACACCAAGCGGGAGTTATTCAAGTTAGTTGATGATAAAGATAATTAATATTCGAACATTTACTGCAATGAAGTCTCAGAAAGGGCATTTGCCTCGTGATTTTCTTTAGCACATTGTCAGTATATTCCATCTGACCATCACTATTATCACAAGCATTCCATTGTAATATATTCACATCTCACAACCAAATTTCTTTTAGTAACCATTCTTTATCTTGTAGTGCCTTCTATGAATTTGGCCATGGCGAGTTTGCCTCTAAGCAAGGCAGGTTATGTATCTTTCTTTTGGCAAAAATAAACAAGTGAAAGATGCTTTTGAATGTGGTGGAAGAAAACTGCACAATGACATGCGGCGACATCTGGTATGGATAGCTTTACTTTTGCTGGCAATATGGCCAGTTTGCCTCTATGCAAAGTTGGTTATATATCTTCTGTGATAAAGATAATTAATATTCAAACATTTACTGCAATGAAGTCTCAGAAAGGGCATTTGCCTCGTGATTTTCTTTAGCACATTGTCAGTATATTCCATCTGACCATCACTATTATCGCAAGCATTCCATTGTAATATATTCACATCTCACAACCAAATTTCTTTTAGTAATCATTATTTATCTTGTAGTGCCTTCTATGAATTTGGCCATGGAGAGTTTGCCTCTAAGCAAGGCAGGTTATGTATCTTTCTTTTGGCACAAATAAACAAGTGAAAGATGCTTTTGAATGTGGTGGAAGAAAACTGCCCAATGACATGCAGCGACATCTGGTATGGATAGCTTTACTTTTGCTGGCAATATGGCCAGTTTGCCTCTATACAAAGTTGGTTATATATCTTCTGTTGTCAAGTCTCAACTTTATCTGGTCTATGAAATGGATATAAATATTATATATATATTAGTTCACTTCAAAATTACATTTTTGTGTGACTATTATGTTTATGTTTTCACTTGATTATTAATATGAATTTCCACTACAAAAGTTTGGTGCTATATTATGTGTTGTGTACACGAATACCCGAATTTTGTTTGTAGATTATACACTTAGGCTTAATTTGCCCAGGCTCAAGAAAAGTTCTGGCTCCGCCACTGCTTCTAGTACATGTTTCTATTCTGCAATGTCGTGCTCAGTTAACTATTTTGGTTCATTTGGTCTATTGTCCATTTAACTGTTTGGTTCAGTTCTGCAATTTGATTTTCATTTGCTGTGGGTACAATTTTGTATTGTTATGCATGTGACACCAATAGAATTTGGTTGTACTCAATACATATTCTACTGATAGTATGGCAACTCTCAGTTAACCTGATCAAGATCTTCCTTATGTGTGTTGCAGGGAAACAATGAGAGACACTACGGTTTACCATCGAGGTTTGTTCAAGCAGGGTCCTTTGGCTAATAGCACATTATTGTGCAGTTCCAGGAATCATTCTAATATTTACGTTTCTTACAATTTGGTCTTGCACATGTAGATCCTGCTTTGAGAGGCTTAGAGCCACTGTTCGACCCATTTTGCATATGGGGAAATTAGATGTCCATGAATATCAGTCAAGTCAAGAAACTCAGAAAGATTGTTAGGATGAAGAAACTTGTGACGAATAACAGCAAGATCTTTGTTTGCACAATGAAGAAGACATGAGTCAACTATAGGATGGTACCAACTCTTTTACCTTGTTTACCCCTTGCGCCATTTCAAAATTTACAATAGTGATTTATGCATAGCTTTGTTTTCAGTACTTTTCAAAGCAGTTCACCCATGATTACCTCTCAAACCACCAGCATGGTCAAGAGGCGAGGAAGGTATTCATTCAACACCCACGGTACAATATTGAAGTCTTGCTGAAGAGGGCGAAGGTTGGGCGGGCATTCAACATCACTGAAGGCTCAATATTTGCCTTCCGCTTCTCCAGTTTCCCAGATGAGATTCATCTGTCTATTTACCGTGTATGATGCTACTTTCCAAAGGTTTTTGATGCTACATGTGAAACTTGGTGTTGTTGTGTAATGGCGTAACTGAGTGCCAAAGCTATCTGATGTAATTTGATTATGAAATCCTAGTTGCTTTTATACGGATATGAAATATCTGGCGTGTTTTATAAGAAATATCAGTTTGATTAGTACATGGATTATCAATAATATGCTAATTACCCTGCTTATTGGGGTTTTCTATTACAAACGGTTACTCAGATACTACCGTGGGTGATGAACTCAAACAACCCGCATGGTTTTTGGAAAGTAGGCATGTTCGATCAACTAACAATCACACACGCCTTTCGGCAGCGAACTATTTGTGTTAGGCCACCTTGCACAAACGTTTCCACACAAAGAACTGTGTGTGATATACATACCTACGGAAATGTTTTTCTAGGATTCACCGTGTGGAATGTACATACCTACGGAAATGATTTTCTGGGATTCACCGTGTGGGATGTACATACCTACGAAAATGATTTTCTGGGATTCACCGTGTGCGGTGTACATATCTACGGAAATGATTTTCTCAGATTACCGTGTGGGATGTACATACCTGCGGAAATGATTGGGTTTCGATGCCTCGCCCGATCGCACACGACCCTAGCCTAGGTCCTAGGAGGGCCTATCCCCGACGATTTCTGGGTCGTGTGGGAAGGACACCCTATTGCACACACTCACTTGGCGACGGTTCCAAATGCTGTCGCGAGAAGGGGTTAAAAACCATTTGTTTAGGACGTCGCTGTACCAGTGAAGTGATGCAAAATGGGTTGGGGGTTATCAATACAATGACAAGAAGAATGTACAATGATGGGATACCATGATACTAAGGTGATATAGAGGTTACCATTCTTGAGTATGGTTATGGTGTCAAAATGGTGAATGTGGTCGATGTCGAATGATGAACTTGTGGCGATGATGAGTGGCGGTGTTATCAATGTCGAACCGTCCCTAATTAGCGAAACACCTTAGGAAATGGAAAAACCGCGAAATCAAAATCTCAAATGTCAAATGGTGGTAGCGGAATGCGGTGGTGCTTTTGGAAACTCGATGGGATTGCAGAAGTGCAATGATGGGTTTTGGAGTAAGCAATGTGGAAGTGGAGGTTATTGTGGTGGACTATACATGGTTTTGGAGTTGAAGTCACCGTCCCTAAGTAGCCGAAACACCATAGGAGACACAAACCACAACTCAGACAAGCTCAAACAAAATTGGGTTAAGTTGAGGTGGCGAAAATGTATGGTGGGCAAGGTTATGCAGAAGTTATGGTGATGGTTGATGAAGGAGTAACCGTCCCTAAGTAGCAGAAACACCTTAGGAGACTTGAATCACTACTCAAGCAACCACTAATGCTATGGGGAACAAAAGGTCTAGGTTGCAGAAGTCGGTGGTGGTATAGCGGACGATGTGGAGAAGGCCCTAGGCAAAGATGCCAAAGTTCCAAAATTTTGATGGATTCAAATGATGCTGGAAATAGTTTTTTGGTATGGGGATGTCAATAGCTAGAAAACGAGCTAAAGAATGTCAAATTGGAGTTCAGATGAATTAGTTATGGCCGAAACAAAAACAGCCAAAGTCAAAATATACAGGTGTCGAACGTCCGAGACTGTCGGACTTCCGAGGATTTTTCTCTGGTTAGGGGTGTCTGATGCGTCTCCAACGTATCAATAAAGATTGTTTCATGCTGTTTTATTATCAATCTTGCATGTTCTATAATCATTTTATAGTCATTTTATATCATTTTTTGGTACTAACCTATTGACATAGTGCCCAGTGCTCGTTCCTGTTTTTTTCATGTTTTTTACATTGCAGGAAATGAATATCAAACGGAGTCCAAATGGCACGAAACTTTATGATGATTTTTTATGGGCCAGAAGAAAGGCAATGGGCCCTGGTTGCACCTGGGGGTGCCCCGAGGGGGGCACAACCCACCAGGGCGTGCCAAGAGGCCCTGGCACTCCCAGGTGGGTTGTGCCCACCTCGAGTGCCCCCTGGACCGCCTCTTTGCTCTATAAATAACCAAATATTCCCAAAACCCTAGGGTAGTCTACTAAATATTCATCCAGCCGCCGCAGAGTCCAAAATCACCAGATCCAATCTAGACACCATCATGGAGGGGTTCACCACTTCCATTGGTGCCTCTCCGATGATGCGTGAGTAGTTCTTTGTAGACCTTCGGGTCTGTAGTTAGTAGCTAGATGGATTCATCTCTCTCTCTTGATCCTCAACACAATGGTCTCTTGGAGATCCATATGATGTAACTCTTTTGCGGTGTGTTTGTTGGGATCGATGAACTTTGAGTTTATGATCAGATCTATGTTTTTATATCCATGAAAGTATTTGAGTTTCTTTGATCTCTTTTATGCATGATCTCTTATAGCCTCATATTTCTTCTCCGATATTTGGGTTTTGTCTGGCCAACTCGATATCTTTATCTTGCAATGGGAACAGGTGCCCGGTAGTGGGTTCGACCTTACGGTGCTTGATCCCAGTGACAGAAAGGGAACCGACACGTATGTATCATTGCTACTAAGGATAAAAGGACGAGATCTATATCTACCACCATATAGATAAACAGATCTTGTCTACATCATGTCTTCGTTCTTATTGCCTTACTCCGTTTTTCCATGAACTTCATACACTAGATGCATTCTGGATAGCAGTCGATGTGTGGAGTAATAGTAGTAGATGCAGGCAGGAGTCGGTCTACTAATCTTGGACGTGATGCCTATGTAATGATCATTGCCTGGATATCGTCATAATTATTTGATGTTCTATCAATTGCCCAAGAGTAATTTATTTACCCAGCGTTTGCTATTTTTCTCGAGAGAAGCCACTAGTGAAACCTACGGCCCCTGGGTCTTATTTCTCATATATTTGCCTTTGCGATCTACTTTTTCCTTGCTTTTATTTTCATATCTATTAAACCAAAAATCCAAAAATATCATGTTGCAACTTATTTTATTTGGCGTTTGATCTATCAATATTTACAACTTTCTCCCGTCACACGCCAATTTCTGGCGTCGTTACCCGAAAGGGATTGACAACCCCTTTAACTCGCCGGGTTGCAAGGTATTGTTATTTGTGTCCAGGGGTTGTTTACGTTGTGTTGCTTGGTTCTCCTACTGGTTTGGTACCTTGGTTTCATAACTGAGGGAAATACTCTACCATCGATGTGCTACATCATCCCTCCCTCTCTGGGGAAATACCGACGTAGTTCTAGCTGCCATCAGTGTCGGATGTCCGATACTTGTCGGGAGTCCAAGGTTTCAGCTCTGGTCAGAGGTTCCGGTCGTCCGGTAAAGGTCAGACATCCGGTGTATCGGGGTCAACACGAGATTTGAGTTCCGGGACGCGATTTTGGGCAAAAATTGGGGATTTTGGGGTCAAAATTGGGCGAATTTTGCAGATGAAATTGGGGGAAAAGACGGGGAAAGCTAGATCCACTCGAAACCAAGCAAATCCATCGATCAAAATCAAGAAAACATCATCAAACCAACAAATCACAAAAAAATTGGGGCTATTTTTGGTGGGGATTTTTGAAATTCAGGACGAAATCACACAAAACAAGGATAAAAATTGGGGGTAGGGGCTCCAAATTCATGATCAACATGGCTCATGATACCAATATGATGCAAGGTGGAAACCCTAGTCCTGATCTTTCATGATTTGGAGGTGATCCTATGAAGAACACGAGGGAAAACACGAGGGGAAACGAGAGAAAAACACTCAAATTGACGAGATCCAATCACACATATGCTAGATCCATGAACATAAAGAGTGATACAAGATCCAAACACTACAAAGGACGATACAAGAGGAGGTAGTTCTTCTCCGCGAGGAGGTCTTGAGGGATCCTCCCGTGTCCCATATTTATACCTTCTTGGAATTATGCGATATGCAAAAGAAAAAAGATGTGGACAATGATGTGGTCAAGATGAAATTATTTCCGTTTTCCTTGCGTGATTCTGTAAAAATTTGGTTCTCTTCTTTGCCTCGCAATAGTATCGATTCTTGGAATAAGTGCAAAGATGCTTTTATCACTAAGTATTTTCCTCCCGCAAAAATTATTTCCATTAGAACCCAAATCATGAATTTCAAGAAACTTGAACATGAGCATGTTGCGCAATCTTGGGAAAGGATGAAAATGATGCTAAGGAATTGCCCAACTCATGGGTTAAATCTTTGGATGATCATACAAAAAATTTATGCAAGATTGAATTTTGTTTCTCGTAATCTTTTAGATTCCGCCACGGGTGGTACTTTTATGGAAATTACTTTGGGTGAAGCCACCAAATTTCTTGATAATATTATGGCAAATTATTCACAATGGTGCAGCAACCCGACCCGAATGGATCTAGTCTCTGTGCATAAGTGTCATCCCTGGATCAGTAGTGCTGACACACACAGTACTTGAAGGATTTATAACAGGGTAGCAATCACACACTTATTACATCGAATGTCTCAAAAGAGAACTTATTACAATAAATATGGCTTAAGGCCATCTAAGTAAGACAACAGTGGAAGGCTTGGAAGATAAAGTGAGTCCATCAACTCCAATGGCATAGCTGAGTGCACGACAAACGACCTAGCGCACCTTACTCTTCGTCTGAAAATTCTGTAACATGATATGTTGTAGCCCGAAACAGGTCAGCACATGGAATATGCTGGCAAGACAACACAGTAGAGCAAAGAACAAGTAAATGCTATCACTACATGCATATATGGCTGGTGGAGGCTCTATGGTTATAATGTTTTTGCGAAAAGCCAATTTTTCCTACAACAAAGGAATATAATTTATTTAACTACAAAGTTGGTTGAAAAACATTGAGAATGGTAACCCCATCTCAATCCCAATTAAAAATAATTCACATCCCAGCAAATTAATTTAGAGTGATGAGATCCACTTGATAATCCAAGAACCAGATACTCAAGATGTCCATAACCGGGGACACGGCTAACCATTATTAGTTTGTACACTTTGCAGAGGTTTGTGCACTTTTCCCCACAAAACTCGATCTCCTCCATTGTATTTCTCGCACTGCATGGTGTTTGAGAAATGGATGACCGAGACACAGTCTTTCCGAAGAGGTCCCCTTAACCGGTAGATAGGCCGGTACACCTGTAGTCCCCTAAATCTGCTAGCCCATCATGGAAAGGTTTCCCACAACTTACTCAACTATGCTAGAGCCCATAATAGCTTGTGTCTTCACACGGAAGTTTCAGCATGAATAATCTTATGATCCCTTTGAGCCTGGGTGGCGAACCAAAAAAAGGACAACACTGGTATATCCCTAGGTGCCCGCAACCAATCCAACCAGATGTGTGTTTAAGTAGCCACCTTAAGTAAACCATTAATTAGTAATCTCACATCTGTCATGGATACACTCAAACCCAATCCACGTCTACGAGCATAGCATGGCAATAAGCAGCATAACGCAGAAGTAACTCCCAGGGTTTGATAATAAAGGGTAATAGGTTCTACCTCATCATCTACTTCCCAAACCCACAGGTTAAGAGATCCTACTCATGCAATGATTGAGGGGTTGAAACTAATGCATAAAAACTAGGTAAAAAGGATATAATCAAAGTGTTACTTGCCTTGCTGATGATCCGCAAAACCTAGTGACTCATAGTAGCACGTTGCGCACTCCGGGAATTCTATCGCAAACAAACAATGGCATACATAAGCACTCAAGCGAAGATGCATGGGTAACTATCGAATAAGAAGATCGAATCTGAAAACTCAGCTGAAGAGATTCGATCTGGAAAAAGAATCAATCGAATCGGAGCTACAAAACTGAAACTACAGTCAAAAGAACTTTGAAAACTAATCTGCTTGAAACCAAATTTTAAAATTTACAAAACCTTGTTCAAGTTGATTAAACAAAAAGAGGGTTTCGAGACGAAGATTTTGGCGTTGGTTTCACTGGATTTGGACAAATGGTTAAGAAATGGTGAGCGTTTGAAGATCAGGGGCTAATCTGCGATAAAAATAATCGCGGATAGGTCCCTGGCCGGAAAAAAAGACTAACGAACGTTGGCTGTCTGAACCTAACCGGCGACATGTTCGTTAAAACGAACGAACAGACGAACGTCCACTAAAATAAATAAACTGATCTAGTAGATTAAACCGGAAACTAAAAAAACCGAGGTTAACCGAAGAAAGCTGATCGGTCAACGGCGGGGTCAACGGCGAGATCCGACGCGGCGGCGGCTTCGGCGACGACGGGCGGCGGCAGCAGCAGGAGGCGGCGCGGCAGCGCTAGCGGCCGCAGCGGTGGCGCGACAGCGGCGGCGGCTGCAGCGGTGGTGCGACAGCGGCGGAGGCTGCAGCGGTGGCGCGGCACGCGAGGCGGCGGCGCGGGCGGCGGCGCGGACTGGCGGTGACGGCTAGGGTTTTGGGGGGCGCGGGCTGGCGGCGGTGACTTGGGCCTCGGGGCCTCGGGCAGCGGCTTTTAAAGCCTTGGCCGGAGGAGTCCGGCTCGGGCACGGCCCGTTAGGTCAGTTTAACTTTTAAAAAAATAGATTCCGCCGGAAAAATCCTAGAAAATAAAATAAAAATCTAAAAATACCAAAGCAAATTTTCTCTGTCTAAATGGAATATTTAGAACAAAGTGAACATTTTCTTGGCCTAAAAATGCAATTTTGAAAAACACATATATTTCTAATTCAAATAAAATAGCAATAAAATCCAAATAAAATTATTTATTTGATCTTAATATTTTTTCCTCCAATATTTCATTTATTTTGGAGAACTCATATTATCTCCTCCCATATATTTTAATATGAAATATGTTTGGAGAGAAAAATAATTAAAACCAAAATGATGCCCATTTCAATATTTGAGAAAATTTAAATATGAAAATCGTGAAATCCCCAACTCTCTCCGTGGGTCCATGAGTTGCTTGGGATTTTTAGGATCGCAAAACAAAATGCAACAAAATATGATATGCAATTATGATGTCCTATGTATAACATTCCAAATTGAAAATTTGGGATGTTACAAACCTACCCCCCTCAAGATGAATCTCGCCCTCGAGATTCGGGTTGGCTAGAGAATAGGTGTGGGTGGTCTTTCCGTAGATCATCCTCTCGTTCCCAGGTGGCTTCATCCTCGGTATGGTGGCTCCGCTGAACTTTGCAAAACTTGATAACCTTACTGCGTGTAACTCGGCTGGCAAACTCGAGAACCTTGATAGGTTTCTCCTCATAGGTTAGATCACTATCCAATTGAATTGCTTCCAGGGGCACTGTATCTCTCAAAGGAATGTTGGCCATCTCTGTATGACACTTCTTCAGTAGGGAAACATGAAACCCATCATGAACTTCTGATAGTCCTTCGGGTAACTCCAACTTGTAGGCAACTTCTCCCATACGTTCCAAAACTTGGTATGGTCCTACGAATCTTGGGGCTAGCTTTCCCTTAACTCTAAAACATTTAACTCCTCGCAGGGGTGATACACGAAGATATGCCCTGTCTCCGATTTCGTAGACTACCTCCTTGTGTTTTGAGTCTGCATAACTTTTCTGCCTGGACTGAGCTACCTTTAGTCTGTCTCAGATCAACTTAACCTTCTCTTCTGAATCCCTGATCAAACCTGGTCCAAACAACTGACGGTCTCCAACCTCAACCCACATCAACGGTGTCCTGCACCTTCTTCCATACAAAGCTTCGAAGGGTGCCATCTTTAGGCTAGCTTGATAACTATTGTTGTAAGAGAACTCTGCATAGGGCAAATTATCATCCCAACTAGAACCATAATCAAGTGCACAAGCTCTCAACATATCTTCCAGAATCTGATTGACTCTCTCGGTCTGTCCATCTGTCTATGGATGAATATCTGTACTGAACTCTAGCCTGGTGCCCAGAGTCTGGTGCAGCTGGTGCCAAAACTTTGAAGTAAACTGGGTTCCTCTATCTTATATAATAGTCCTCGGAACTCCATGCAGACATACGATCCTGGTCATGTATATCTTGTCCAATTTCGCACTGGTATAGGTGGTTTTCACTGGGATAAAGTGAGCCACTTTGGTTAAGCGATCCACTACTACCCAAATAGAATAGTATCCCGATCGGGTCCTGGGTAATCCGGTGATGAAATCCATGCCAAGCTTATCCCACTTCCATTCAGGTATCGACATAGGCTGCAGTAATCCTGCTGGCTTCTGATGTTCTGCCTTCACTCTCTGACATACATCACATACGGCTACATACTCGGCAAAGTCCTTCTTCATACCCATCCACCAGAAACGCTCCTTCAAATCCAAATACATCTTGGTGTTTCTGGGGTGTATTGAGTATGGCGAGTCATGAGATTCCTGAAGTATTAACTTCCTGATCTCTGCATTATTGGGTACATAAACACGGTCATCAAACCATAAGGTGTCGTGCTCATCCTCACGAAAACATTTGGCCTTTCCTTTGCTCATCTTCTCCTTTATCTCAGCAATTTCCTTATCATCTTTCTGAGCTTCTCGAATTTTTCCCAATAATGTTGATTGAACTTCCATTGCTGCAACAAAACCTCTAGGGACTATCTTCAAACGAAGCTCCCTAAGATCTTCAGATAACTCCTTTGGCAATCCTCCGCTCATGAGGGTATTGGCGTAACTCTTCCGGCTCAGAGCGTCTGCTATGACATTGGCCTTGCCTGGATGATAGTGCAACTTCATAGTATAATCCTTTATGAGCTCCAACCATCTGCTTTGCCTGAGATTCAACTCCTTCTGTGTGAAAATGTACTTCAAACTCTTATGATCCGTGTACACATCATAATGGTTTCCAATAAGAAAATGTCTCCAGGTTTTGAGTGCATGCACTACGGCTGCTAACTCCAAATCATGTGTGGCATAATTCAATTCATGTGGTCGAAGCTATCGTGAGGCATATGAAACAACTCTTCTGTCTTGCATAAGTACACTTCCAAGTCCTAAGCGAGACGCGTCGCAATACACATGGAAATCCTTACGTATATCTAGCAGAATCAGCACTGGGGCTATAGTCAAACATTTCCTCAACTCCTGAAAACTTGCCTCACATTCATCTGTCCATTTAAACTTGGTGTCCTTCAACAGCTCTGTCCTGGACTTTGCAATCTTAGAGAAATTCTCAATGAATCTCCAATAATATCCCGCGAGTCCTAGAAAACTGCGGATCTCTCCAACTGAGGTGGGTTCCAACCACTCAGTGACTGACTGAACCTTCGGAGGGTCTACTGCTATACCTTCTCCTGATATAACATGTCCAAGGAATCCAACTTCCTTCAACCGAAACACACATTTGCTGAATTTGGCGTATAACTGATGTTCCGTGAGCTTTTCTCAAGAACTAAATGCAAATGCTCCTTATGCTCCTCTTCATTCTTCGAGTACACCAAAATTTCATCAATGAACACCATGAAAAATTTATCCAAGAACTCCATGAACACCTTGTTCATCATACTCATGAAATACGCAGGGGCGTTAGTCTATCCGAATGACATAACCGTATACTCATACAGCCCGTACCTGGTGGTGAAAGCTGTCTTAGGTATATCCTGTTCTCGAATCTTCAGCTGGTGGTATCTTGATCGAAGATCGATCTTGGAAAAGACTTTAGCTCCTTGCAGCTGGTCAAACAAATTATTGATCATCGACACTGGGTACTTGTTCTTGATCGTCACTTCATTCAATGCACGATAATCAACAACCATTCTCAGAGACTTACCCTTCTTCTCAACCAAGAGCACTGGGGCTCCCCATGGTGATGAACTTCGTCGAATGTAACCTTTCTCCAATAACTCCTTAATCTGTTTCTTAATCTCCTCCATATCATTAGCGGGCATCCGGTATGGTCTCTTTGATATTGGTCCGGTGCCTGGCAATAACTCTATCAAAAACTCAATGTCTCGATCCGGGGGCATGCCTAGTAGTTCCTCTGGAAATACATCTGGGTAATCCTTTACTACAGGCACTTCTTCCTGAACAACCCCCGTGAGGGAATTTACTTGAGTACTCTTAGGAGTATGCCTGGATACATACTTAATCATTTTTCCCTCCGGTGTGGTGAGTAGAATTGACCTACTAGCGCAATCAATGTTTCCTCCATACTTCGATAGCCAATCCATACTGAGTATCACATCCAATCCTTGTGATTCCAAAATTATCAAGTCTGAGGGAAAAACATGCCTACCTATGGTCAATGGCATATGAAAACATCCACTCCTTGCCATATACTCTGCTTCGGGTGAGCTTACTAACATAGGTGTCTTAAGAACTTTGGTGGGCAACTTATACTTATCCACGAATCCCCTTAATATGTATGAATGCGATGCACCAGTATCAAAAAGAACTATTGCAGTAAATGACTTAACCAAAAACTTACCGATAACTGCATCTGGATGCTCCTCAACCTCCTCCAGGTTAACGTGGTTCACTTGTCCCTTGTTGAAAGGATTTGGATTCTTTCTAGAGCTTCCATTGCCATTTCCATTCTTGAGTTCAGGGCACTCATTGGCATAGTGCCCAGTCTTCCCGCACTTGAAACAAGTAACGTGGCTTTGGTCCTTCTTGGCGGGTGTGCTTGGGTTAGAGCAGTTCTGACCGCTTGCTCCACTCCCGTTTCCATTCCTAGAGCCATTGTGGTTATGCGGAATTCCTCCATTGTGGTTATGGCCTCCATGGTTATGGGTAAATCCTCCCGGGTTCGGGGTGAAACGGGGTTTCTGCTGAGCTCCTGAATTGTACTTCCCTTGTCCATATTTCCTCTTGCGCCTCTCAATCTTCTGCTGCTTCCCTTCAATCATAAGAGCTTTATCTACCAACTCCTGGTAGTTGTTGAATGTTGCCACCATCAACTGCATACTCATAGCATCATTCATCCCTTCCATAAACTTCTCATGTTTCGCGGCATCGGTGGCCACGTCATCCGGGGCATAACGAGGTAGCTTGCTAAACTCCTCCACGTACTGCCCTACAGTACGGTTGCCCTGGCGTAAGTTGCGAAACTCATGCTTCTTCATACTCATAGCTCCAGTTGAGACATGAGCAGTGTGGAATGCTTGCTAAAACTGCTCCCAAGTAACATTGGCTATGAGGAAAGTGGCTGTGTAATTTTCCCACCATGCGGCTGCTGGTCCATCCAATTGGTGTGCGGCAAAACGCACCTTCTCAGCATCTGTGCAACCGGCAGTGGTTAACTCCCTTCCAATTCTGCGTAGCCAGTCATCCGCAACTATGGGCTCGGTGCTACTGGAAAACACCGGCGGTTGTAACCTCAGAAAACAGGCTAAGTTGTCAACTAGAGGTGGTGGCGGTGGGTTGTTGTTGTTGTTGTTGTTGCCCTGATTCTGAACTAGCAACTGCATCAGTGTATTCTGCTGGTGGATCAACTGAGTGAGCTCCGGTGGGAAGGCAAATCTGGGGTCACGTCTCGGAGGCATCTGATGGGTTTAGAGGGGAGAGATTAGAATATAATGAGGTCTAATGAGAAAGCACTATACATATGCACATGAGACAAACACAATCAATATCACTCCAAAACAATATCAAGCAAGGGCATACAATCGATCTAACTATTGTTACAGTGCTCAGACTACTGATATATACATGGGGGAATAGTACTAATAATATGGTGGTCTACTAGAAATTTTGATCGGTAGAAGACTCCATGATATCTGCTCCAGCTTCATCTTCATAATCATCATCACTGGGGTCGTAGGCGGTGTCGTCAATGATGATGTATTCCTTGGGGTGGTCATCATCTCCTCCTGGCGTAGGGTCTCCCATGAATACTCCTAGCTTCCTTGTCAGGTCGTCATTCATCTCCACTAGTACGGTGATTTCCTCCTCGTATCTGTCGCCTGTAGACTTGAGTTCCTCTTCCAGCTCCATGTTCCTAGTCATCAACTTCTTCAGATCTATCATGCTTGCGCACATCTGGTTCTCCTGGCGACGAATGTGATGATTTAACTCCTGGATGAAGGCTGCAATGGACATGTCCTTCCTGGTGCTGATCATCTCCCATTGCTCATCTCGGCGCCCACATATCTGGTAGATAGTGTCCTTAAGGTCCTTGTGATAAACTTCTCCGATGCGTCCCATGGTGATGTGGGCTGCCATACTCTTTCCTAGACTCCAGGTTGGTGCATCAAAGGAAAACTCTATGGGCTCAGTTACTGGCATGAATGTCCTTCCTGGAACTTGAACTCGAATCATCCAACGCTCCTCTTCTGGCAGTGTGGCGGTGTAAGTCTCGGTGAAGCTTGGTATTCCAACGTTCAGGTACTTAGTGACTTCCGTCAAGTGTCATCCAAAAGGTGTGTCTTCATCCTGCTGGGTAAACTTATTCCTTGTGTCTGCCATCCTAAAGAGTAGAAAATGGAGAGGAGTCAGAAATGAGTAGAGAAGAGTGACCTATTGCTCAACTTAGTGGTCGTGTCCTACATTTAGCGTGTGCTCTGACACCATCTTGTAGCGACCCGATCCGAATGGATCTAGTCTCTGTGCATAAGTGTCATCCCTGGATCGATAATGCTGACACACACAGTACATGAAGAATTTATAACAGAGTAGCAATCACACACTTATTACATTGTATGTCTCAAAATAGAACTTATTACAATAAATATGGCTTAAGGCCATCTAAGTAAGATAACAGCAGAAGGCTTGGAAGATAAAGTGAGTCCATCAACTCCAACGGCATAGTTGAGTGCACGACAAACGACCTAGCGCACCTTACTCTTCGTCTGAAAAGTCTGCAACATGATATGTTGTAGCCCAAAACAGGTCAGCACATGGAATATGCTGGCAGGAATAAGTAAATGCTATCACTACATGCATATATGGCTGGTGGAGGCTCTATGGTTATAATGTTTTGCGAAAAGCCAATTTTCCCCCTACAACAAAGGAATATAATTTATTTAACTACAAAGTTGGTTGAAAAATATTGAGAATGGTAACCCCATCTCAATCCCAATTAAAAGTAATTAACATCCCAGCAAATTAATTTAGAGTGATGAGATCCACATATAATCCAAGAACCAGATACTCAAGATGTCCATAACCAGGGACACGGCTAACCATGATTAGTTTGTACACTCTACAGACGTTTGTGCACTTTTCTCCACAAGACTCGATCTCCTCCGCTGTATTTCTTGCACTGCATGGTGTTTGAGAAATGGATGACCAAGACACAGTCTTTCCGAAGAGGTCCCCTCAACCGATAGATAGGCCGGTACACCTATAATCCCCTACATCTACTAGCCCATCATGGAAAGGTTTCCCACAACTTACTCAACTATGCTAGAGCCCATAATAGTTTGTGGCTGCACACGAAAGTTCCCAGCATGAATAATCTTATGATCCCTATGAGCCTCGGGGGCAAACCAAAAAAAAGGATAGCACTGGTATATCACCAGGTGCCCGCAACCAATCCAACCAGATGTGTGTTTAAGTAGCCACCTTAAGTAAACCATTAATTAATAATCTCACATCTGTCATGGATACACTCAAACCCAATCCATGTCTACGAGCATATCATCGCAATAAGTAGCATAACGCAGAAGTAACTCCCAGGGTTTGATAATAAAGGGTAATAGGTTCTACCTCATCATCTACTTCCCAAACCCACAAGTTAAGAGATCCTACTCATGCAATGATTGAGGCGTTGAAACTAATGCATAAAAACTGGGTAAAATGGATATGATCAAAGTGTTACTTGCCTTGCTGATGATCCGTAAAACCTAGTTACTCGTAGTAGCACGTTGCGTACTCCGGGAATTTTATCGCAAACAAAAAATAGCATACATAAGCACTCAAGCAAATATGCACAGGTAAATATCGAATAAGAAGATCAAATCTGAAAACTCAACTGAAGAGATTCGATCTGGAAAAAGAATCAAACGAATCGGAGCTGCGGAACTTAAACTACGGTCAAAAGAACTTCGAAACCAAATCTGCTTGAAACCAAATTTTAAAATTGTCAAAACCTTGTTCAAGTTGATTAAACAGAAAGAGGGTTTCAGATGAAGATTTTGGCGTTGGTTTCACTGGATTTGGACGAACGGTTAAGAAACGGCGAGCGTTTGAAGATCAGGGGCTAATCTGTGATAAAAATAATCATGGATGGCTCCTTGGTCGAAAAATAAAAGAAAAAGAAAAAGACTAAGGAACGAACGTTCGCTGTCTGAACCTAACCGGTGAACATGTTCGTTAAAACAAACGAATGGACGAACGTCCGCTAAAATAAAAAACGGATCTAATAGATTAAACCAGAAACTAAAAAACCAAGGTTAACCGAAGGAAACTGACCAGTCAACGGCGGGGTCAACGCAAGATCTGACGCGGTGGCGGCGGCGGCGCGGTGCGCGAGGCGACGGCGCGGGCGGCGGCGCGGACTGGCGGCGGCGGCTAGGGTTTCGGGGGGGCGCGGGCTGGCGGCGGCGACTTGGGCCTCGGGGCCTCGGGCGGCAGCTTTTAAATCCTTGGCCAGAGGAGTCCGGCTCGGGCACGGCCCGTTAGGTCGGTTTGACTTAAAAAAACAGATTTCGCCGGAAAAATCCTATAAAATAAAATAAAAATCCAAAAATACCAAAACAAATTGTCACCGTCTAAATGGAATATTTAGAACAAAGTGAACATTTTATTGGCCTTAAAATGCAATTTTGAAAAATGCCTATTTTTCTAATTCAAATAAAATAGCAATAAAATCCAAATAAAATTATTATTTGATTTTAATATTTTTCCTCCAATATTTCGTTTATATTGGAGAAGTCATATTATCTCCTCTCATATATTTTAATATGAAATATTTTTGGAGAGAAAAATAATTAAAACCAAAATGATCCCCGTTTCAATATTTGAGAAAATTCAAATATGAAAATCGTGAAATCCCCAACTCTCTCTGTGGGTCCTTGAGTTGCTTAGGATTTTTAGGATCGCAAAACAAAATGCAATAAAATACGATATGCAATTATAATGTCATATGTATAACATTCCAAATTGAAAATTTGGGATGTTACAAATGGCATATCGAAAGAGCTCCTATTAGTAAAAAGTTTAATTCGGTTGAAGAAAATTTCTTGTTTGAGTGATAGAGTTGATGCTCTTATGAAATTGGTTGCTAGTAAAAGTACTCCTATTTATTTTAATGATATGCCTTTGTCTACTTTGATTGAGCAAAATAGTGATGCTATTGATGTGAATTTTTCTCTAGAAATAATTTCAACAACAATGCTTATAGAGGTAATTTTAATCCTAGGCCTTTTCCTTGTAATTCCTCTAATAATTATGGTAATTCCTATGGAAATCAATCTTATAATAATAATAGGAACACCTCTGATCTTGAGAACAATATTAAAGAATTTATCATTACACAAAAAGTTTTCAAGACTTCCATAGAAGAAAAGTTGAACAAATTTGATGTTTTGTCTAGAAGTGTTGATAGAATTGCTCATGGTGTGGAAAATATCGAGATGAAAATTTTTATGCCTAAATAGATGAATCAATTAAAGCTCTTTATGTTTCTATGGATGAAAGTAAGAAAAGAACTGCTATGCTTAGAGCTAAAAGAGAATTTTTGGGAAAAAGCTTTTTCTAGTGATTATTCTTGCAAAGATGATGAAGATCTTAAAATGATTGGTGTTTCTTATATTGATTCCTTGTTTAGTAAAGTTAAGAATGATGAAAAGGGACTGGATAAGAGTAAACATTAGCTAGAAGGCATCCCGATAATTCGGAGGGTGAAATTCTTGTTGAGAAAATTGATAAAAGTGCGTTTGAAGAGGTCAAAACTTTAACTAGTGATGTGCCCACTCTTTTGGATTACAAAAACTTTAATTATGATAGTTGCTCTTTGATTGATTGTATGTCTTTGTTGCAATCCATGATAAATTCACCCCATGCTTATGAACAAAATAAAGCTTTTACTAAACATATTGTTGATGCTATGATGAAAGCTCTTGAAGAAAAATTGGAATCAGAAGTTTCAATTCCTAGAAAATTTTATGATGAGTGGGAACCTACTATCAAAGTCAAGATTAAAAATTATGAGTGTTTTGCTTTGTGTGACTTGGGTGCTAGTGTTTCCACAATTCTGAAATCTTTATGTGATGTGCTTGGTCTTACCGATCTTGAAGAATGTTCTTTGAATTTGCACTTGGCGGATTGTACTATTAAAAAGCCTATGGGAAGAATTAATGATGTTATTATTCTTGCAAATAGTAATTATGTGCCCATAGATTTTATTGTTCTTGATGTTGATTGCAATCCATCTTGCCCAATTATTCTTGGTAGACCATTTTTACGCACTATCGGTGCCGTGATTGATATGAAAGAGGCAATATTAAGTTCCAATTTCCTTTGAGAAGGGTATGGAACACTTTCCTAGAACTATAATTAAGCTACCTTATGAATCAATCATGAGGGCATCTTATGGATGAAGAACCAAATATGACAAAACTTAGATCCTTGCTTATGCCTAGCTAAGGGTGTAAAACTATAGTGCTTGTTGGGAGGCAACCCAATGAATAAAATTTATTTTTGCTTTTTGCTTTATGTTCTTGTGTGTTTACACAACTATTCTACTGTTACGATTGTGTTTTTTATGTTTTAATTAATGTTTGTGTCAAGTAAAGCCTTTAGGATCTTCTTGGGCAATAGTTGTTTGATCTTGCTGAAAAACAGACAGTTTACGCTCACGAAATTAATTTTAATTTTTTACCAGAGAGCAATAAAATACCCATTCCACTTGCAGTAGATCAATATACAAATTTCTCAGGTCGTCCTAATTTTTCAGAGGTTTTGGTGTTACAGAAGTATTCAAAATAGTCAGATTGTCACAGACTGTTCTGTTTTGACAGATTCTGTTTTCTTTGTGTTGTATGCTTATTTTGATGGCTCTATTGTTTTCTTTGATGAGTTTTTGTCATAGGAAAGTTGGAATACAGTAGATATAATACAAAAACAAAATATGAATTGGTTTTATACAGCACTTATAGTAGTGGTTTATTATTCTCATACTAATGGATCTCACGAAGGCATTGTTGAGTTTTGTGTGATTGAAGTTTTCAAGTTTTGGGTTATCTTACGATGGATGAAGGAAGGATGTAAGAGCCTAAGCTTGGGTATGCCCTGGCATCCCAATATATTATCCAAGAATGAGCAACCAACTAAGCTTGGGGATGCCCCCGAGTGGCATCCCCGCTTTCTTCCAACAACTATCGGTATTTTACTCGAGACTATATTTTTATTCGTCACATGATATGTGTTTTGCTTGGAGCATCTTGTATGATATGTGTCTTTGCTTGTTTTATTTTGTGTTTTAAGTTATCAATCCTTGCTGGACACACCTATTTGAGAGAGCCAAAATTGTGTCATCACTTGTTAGAATTGCTCTCTATGCTTCAGTTAAACCTTTTATGAGCTAGGACTTGCTCTAGTGCTTCACATTTATCTTTTTGAGCACGGTGTGCTTAGTATTTTTGAAGAAATTCTCTCTTGCTTCACTTAGATTTGTTTGAGAGTTAGTAAAATTTTGAAGAAATTCTCTCTTGCTTCACTTACATTATTTTGAGAGAAAGAAAAATTGTTATGCTCATGATCTTCACTTATATTTGGTTGAGCTTATGAAAAGCAACTCATGAAAATTAGTCCAAAAGTGATAGATATCCAAGAAGAATAAAGTAAAAGAAAATGTCATGAAGATCATTGGACAAAATAAACTTGATTCTTAGTAATAGTTTTGAGATATGATGATGTGATATGTGAGTTATGTTGATGAGTAATTGTGCTTTAGTAGGAATATTGGTGTTAAGGTTTGTGATTCCCTATGCAAGTACGGAAGTCAATAGTCATGCAATGAAAATTATATCCTTCTTGTGGTGCATTATCCGGTGTTAATTATGCTTAATGCTTGGTTATGAGATTATTCGTTTCTTGGTTGGTCGCTTTCCAATCTTTTGCTAGCCTTCATTTTGTACTACGTATGACCTCTACTTGTGCATCCAAAATCGTTTAAACCAGTTTTGCCACATGCGTCCACTATATCTACCTATATGCGGTATTCTTTTGCCGTTCTAAGAAAATTTTCATGTGCCATATCTAATTTTCAAAATAAACTTCTCTTTTGTGTGTTTGTTTCGCTCGCGGAGTGGTGAAGGGTGGCTAATATTTTCCATGCTAGATGTGTTATTCTCAAGATAAGTGTTTATTCACTTATCATTGCACGAGAGTAAGGCAAAGGTATTAGGGATGCCCAGTCCCAAAATGCAAAAACAAAAATGGATTTACTTTATGTTGTCAAAAAATAAATTCCTTGGAAAGTGTTGGTATGGAGGGCACCCGTGGATACGGTTAGCCATGGAAAGTGAAAGTTATGGTGGAAAAAGGAATAAACTTTATTTTCTATTTGGGAACCGCCTATGGCATATCTAGCATGGAAAGTGTTCGTAACTCTAAGTTGTTTTTGTTGGTGGGATGGATACACCTCCCAAAATGTTTTTATCTCAAATTTTTCGCTTTGAGCTCTGGCACCTCTACAAATCCCTACTTCCCTCTGCGAAGGGTCTATCTTTTACTTTATGCAATTTTTGATTCTGAAATTTGAGTCTCCACCTTCTCTTATAAAAAGCACCAACTAGGAGGCAATATGATCGTGCTCAAGTATTGGGTGTAGTTAATATCTGAGTGTGTTTCATGAATGGATCAATGTTTGAGCATGATGGGCTAGGGATAACTTATTTTAGCATTGATATTTTGAAAGACATGGTTTCTTGTTGATATGCTTGAGTATCTAAATTATTATGTCAAAACTAGACTATTGCTTTGAATCACATAAAAGTCAAAATGTCCATGCTATAAAGAAAAGAATATGATATGACTTGATGAACATCACTCCACATCAAAAATTCTATTTTTATCACTTACCTACTCGAGGACGAGTAAGAGTTAAGCTTGGGGATGCTGATACGTCTCCAACATATCTATAAATTTTTATTGTTCCATGTTGTTTATTATCAATCTTGGATGTTTTGTAATCATTTTATATCATTTTTTGGTACTAACCTATTGACATAGTGCCCAGTGTCAGTTCCTGTTTTTTCATGTTTTTTTACATCGCATGAAATCAATATCAAACGGAGTCCAAATGGCACGAAACTTTATGATGATTTCTTAGGGCTAGAAGAAAGGCAATGGGCCCAGGTTGCACCTGGGGGTGCCCCGAGGGGGGCACAACCCACCAGGGCGTGCCAGGAGGCCCTGGCGTGCCCAAGTGGGTTGTGACCACCTCGGGTGCCCCCTGGACCGCCTCTTTGCTCTATAAATACCCAAATATTCCCAAAACCCTAGGGGAGTTGACGAAATATTCATCCAGCCGCCGCAGGGTCAAGAATCACCAGATCCAATCTAGACACAATCACGGAGGGGTTCACCACTTCCATTGGTGCCTCTCCGATGATGCGTGAGTAGTTCTTTGTAGACCTTCAGGTCCGTAGTTAGTAGCTAGATGGCTTCATCTCTCTCTCTTGATCCTCAATACAATGGTCTCTTGGAGATCCATATGATGTAACTCTTTGGCGATGTGTTTGTTGGGATCGATGAACTTCGAGTTTATGATCAGATCTATGTTTTTATATCCATGAAAGTATTTAAGTTTCTTTGATATCTTTTATGCATGATCTCTTATAGCCTCGTATTTCTTCTCCGATATTTGGGTTTTGTCTGGCCAACTCGATCTATTTATCTTGCAATGGGAACAAGTGCCTGGTAGTGGGTTCGACCTTACGGTGCTTGATCCCAGTGACAGAAAGGGAACCGACACGTATGTATCGTTGCTACTAAGGATAAAAGGACGAGATCTATATCTACCACCATATAGATAAACAGATCCTGTCTACATCATGTCATCGTTCTTATTGCCTTACTCTGTTTTTCCATGAACTTCATACACTAGATGCATTCTGGATAGCGGTCGATGTGTGGAGTAATAGTAGTAGATGCAGGCAGGAGTCGGTCTACTAATCTTGGACGTGATGCCTATGTAATGATCATTGCCTGGATATCATCATAATTATTTGATGTTCTATCAATTTCCCAAGAGTAATTTGTTTACCCACCGTTTGCTATTTTTCTCGAGAGAAGCCACTAGTGAAACCTACGGCCCCCGGGTCTTATTTCTCATATATTTGCCTTTGCGGTCTACTTTTCCCTTGCTTTTATTTTCAGATCTATTAAACCAAAAATCCAAAAATATCTTGCTATAATTTATTTTATTTGGTGTTTGATCTATCAATATTTACAACTTTCTCCCGTCACACGCCAATTTCTGGCGCCATTACCCAAAAGG
Organism: Triticum dicoccoides; assembly: GCF_002162155.2. NCBI lineage: Eukaryota > Viridiplantae > Streptophyta > Magnoliopsida > Poales > Poaceae > Triticum > Triticum dicoccoides. The sequence continues at coordinate 379,360,710 of NC_041384.1, forward strand.
GATTGCAACCCCTTTAACTCGTCGGGTTGCAAGGTATTGTTATTTGTGTCCAGGGGTTGGTTACGTTGTGTTGCTTGGTTCTCCAACTGGTTCGGTACCTTGGTTTCATAACTGAGGGAAATACTCTACCATCGATGTGCTACATCATCCCTCCCTCTCTAGGGAAATATCGACGTAGTTCTAGCTGCCATCAGTGTCAGACGTCCGATACTTGTCGGGAGTCCGAGGTTTCAGCTCTGGTCGGAGGTTCCCGTCGTCCGGTAAAGGTCGGACGTCCGGTGTATCGGGGTCAACACGAGATTTGAGTTCCGGGACGTGATTTTGGGGTCAAAATTGGGCGAATTTTGCGGATGAAATTGGGGGAAAACGGGGGAAAGCTAGATCACCAAGCAAAGCCGTCGATCAAAATCAACAAAACATCATCAAACCAACAAATCACAAAAAAATTGGGGCTTTTTTTGGTGGGAATTTTTGAAACTTAGGACGAAATCACACAAAACAAGGCTATAAAATGGGGGTAGGGGCTCTAAATTCATGATCAACATGGCTCATGATACAAAGATGATGTAGGGTGGAAACCCTAGTGACGATCTTTCACGATTTGGAGGTGATCCTACAAAGAACACGAGGGAAAACACGAGGGGAAACGAGAGGAAAACACTCAAATTGACGAGATCCAATCACTCATATGCTAGATCCATGAACATAAAGAGTGATACAAGATCCAAACGCAACAAAGGACGATACAAGAGGTGGTAGTTCTTCTTTGCGAGGAGGTCTTGAGGGGTCTTCCCATGAGGGGTCTTCCCATGAGGGGTCTTGAATCCACTTGGGGTATCTTCTTCGTAGAGGTCGATCGTGAACTCCGATGGAGAAGTAATCAAGTGGATGAACAAAGCTCTATCTCTCAAATGAGCTATCACATTGCTAACCCTAACTAGGAGGAGGTGGAGGAGTATATATAGTATAGGTCCATGAAGGGGTAAGTGGGAGATGGATACATGGGCCTCGAGCGCGATCTCTGTGTGCACACAGGCGCCGGACATCTGACGGCTGTCGGTCATCCGGTCGCTCACGGGTGTCCGGTCGTCCAGAAGTCTTCGGACTTCCGACATTTTGGCTATGTTTCAGTGGCCTCGGATAACGCGTGGCGGGCAGTCGTCCAGGGGCTGAGGAGTGTTGGACGTCTGGCCTCGGTCAGTCGTCCGGTCGCTATAGACTTGGCCTTCGGCTGTAGTTGTTCTGGCTGGTGAAGACTCCAGGCGTCGGACGTCTGGTGTGGCTCAGTCGTCTGGTGGCTGTCGGACATCCGAGAGCTATAGCTTCCCAGCAGCTCCTTCTCTTGCTCCGATTCCTCGCCTTCTCGTCCAATGCTCCTAGCTACTTCATGGTCTTCCTCTTGGTTCCTGGCCATGCATAGCACATACATTTGAGGTAGTAGCCATGTCTCAAAAGTGGAAAGTGACGGTTCAGAGAGGAGTGAGTTCACCTTGTGTCCAATGGCATATAGTTGAGGTCTCATCGTATGTCCTCTTGGGGCTTGGAGAGCAGATGTAGTGTACATGGGGGTGATCGTAGGATGCTCCGCATCAGCATCTCTGATATAGCCTTTTCAAGTCCAGAATTCCAGCTCTGGCAATCTCCCTCGTCATGTGAATCTTGCAAATTAAGAGAGAAAAGGCATTAGAATTGCATCACGAAGTGTTATAATGATCAAAACATTATAAATAATAGTAGGAAAACATAATGCAATATGGACGTATCAGTGACCTTACCACACACGATCTAAACATAGTTTTAGTCCTAGCTAGGAAAAAAATCGCAGTTCATCCTAGCTACTAACAGATGTCAGTATAAATATAACAGTCCAACGACTCAATAGGGGAAAGTTCATCGATGTTGAACTAGTGGAAAGTCCATCCTCGTCGTCTTCTTATTCTGCTACTGCTATTTCTTCTTCTTCCTCTCCTCATCTGTTTCTTCTTCTTCTTTTTTGGTTGCTTCTTCTCTTCTGCTGCTACTCTTGGTCCTACACATTGCCTAATGTCCTAACAACCGACCTAACATACGGGGGAGGGGGTCCAAGTTTCTTACCGGCTTCGAAGATGATGATGAGGAAGGGGGCCATGGCTGAGTCGTGGAGGACCAGACGGTGGACAAAAGGGAGGAGAGAAGCATCTCCTGCTACCGGAGAGTGCTGTCGCCACGTCCGCCGCCTGCGTTGCTGCCCTTTGCTTAGTTTGAGTCACCGCCGGTGCTAAGAACACATGAAGTGCTTGTCCTAGAGCTAGTGGTGACTAAGTAAATGGAGCGCTGAGGCTAGATTTTGCGCCATCCCGCATTAGCCAATTTCCATCTCCCGTCGTCACCACTCAATTTCTCCTTGAACCGTCATGTGCGAGCTACATCCCTTTTGTGCCGCACTCAACCTGGCTCACTGGAAACTTCCGATTTGAGGGTTTCCAGTGCGACGGGCTCTGGGCTACTTTAAGGTTCGTGCCAATGCAAGCCAGCCCACCCTATTTGCAACCAAACACGTTTTTCTTGGCCCAACTCGACTTATTTGGAGGTAACGTGGGCAACCAAACACACCCATTGTGTGTGTGTGGGGGGGGGGGTCTTACAGTTAGGTGGAGGCTGACCGCTGGGCCTAGAGGGCTTGTTAGGTTTTACATGGGCCAAGGGTGCTAGGTGGGCCGGCCTGGCGCTGCTGAACATTCTTTTCCCCATATCAGAAAAGGAAAAAATGGAGAGGAAGAGCCATCCTTTTTCCGAAAAGATGTTGTTTTAATGGTGGCATCGCTGATAGATTTCAAAGCTCCACCAATGAAATGAGGTACTTGGAATGTGCATGTGGTAAAACATTTGAATTCAAATGGGATTTAAATTGGAAGTGTGTTATGGGTGATTACAAGTTAATGGAATATTTCTTTTAGCTCCCTAATAACATTGAGATGCTATTATATGTGTTTTAAAGAGAAATCAACACACGCATTTCCCTCAATTTAAATATATCGAAGACCCTAACAATTTATTTAATTGAATTTCATTTGGGTTGGCAATTTTAAATGAATTCAAGTGAGGGTTTTAAACAACATCATTTCAAATTAAAGCATGATGACATGATGATGCAAAAAATAAAGTAAAACAAATATCACAATAATAATTAAGGAAAGAAACTAGAGAATTGGTCTCGAGCTGTTACATGGGTACCCATCGGATAGACGAACACAACATTGGAAGGTGATTACATAATTGCTAGTTCCATGTGTGACATAGAGGTTCTACTGCCGGGGAATTGGTTATTTGGTGGAGGATGGGAAGGGGGTATGGAGATTACATATACTCCCTCCATTCCATAGAACAAGGTGTATAGTTTTTGCAGATATTCTATAGAACAAGGCACAGAGGTAATTTAGCCATATTTGTCCTGAACTGCCCCTCAATCCAGACTTGAACCCTGTGCCATGAAGTAAATATAGTACATATGCATGCAAGGAGATGGTGGAAATTAGTCAATGCATGCAATTAGTCGGAAGTAAAGCTAGTCCTAAGAATGACAGGCCTATGCATGTAGGTCCATTTGGATCCCTTGTCAGTTTTCATCGCTAGGCAATGCTAGCCTTGCTGACAGAGGCTATCCGATTTGACTCGCTCGCTCAATAGAAGAAAATCTAGAAACCACTGGTAACGAGGTAAGCTATCTCAGGAACCAAATCCATCACCTCCTTGCTGGGACAGGCTAAGTGAGCACTTGCTAGATAACCAAACACTCCCCTTGTGATTACTCCATCTGTTGTGCATGCCCATGCGACAACAATGGGAGTGGTTGGTTGGGTGCATGGGAGGATGCGACTCGCATGACATGCGAACGAGAAACGAGGAGGCAACCTGTTACATCTGAGATTTAATGAGCAGCGGTAGATACGGTTTTTTAGGGGTAGTATGGGAAAACAAAATTTGTTCCTAGTGCTTCCTTAGGGTGTGAGCGAAGATTTATGCCTTAAGCATAGGAACAGTGGATTAAAGACCTAGTAGCATAGGATTTATAACACATGCCACCTACCAGTAAGATAAATCGGGTGGGGTCTGAACGTACCCATGGGTACAAAATCATATCCATGCCCTACCCACAACTAGTCGGGCAGGGTTCGGGCACCGCCCAAGGACCAAAAAATGATCTCATACCTTATCCACGCGGGTCGGGTATCCATGCCCATGGTTAAAATTGACATCTTTACATGTGGATGAGGCGGATATGATTCGGTGTAGTGTAACCTTACATGTGTCGTAGTCGTTCGTCGTCTTGGGGGGCAAAGGTGTTCGACGGTGGAAGTCGTTCGGGGCATCGATCTTCGAGATCAAAACGTCTGCGACTTCGAAATTCATGTAACCATAGCTCTGATATCACTTCTTAGAATAACACAAGACACATGTTGAGCCATCAAGAAGAAGCAATCACACAAGCATGAGAACGACACCTAGATTTGCTAATAAGGTAAATCAACATGGCTACATCCATGGGCATGACTACGGGCCCTCCTACCATGTACTACCTCCGTCCGGGTTTATTGGTACCCTTTCTATTTTGTGCCCAACTTTGGCCATAGATTTAACAAACAAAATATAAGTTGTATGTCACAAAACTTATATTGTTGAATCAAAAGAGGTTTCCAGTAATACTATTTTGCGAAATATAACTTATTTTTTGTAGTTAAATCAAAAGTCAAAGTTTGACCCGAAATAGAATGGGGACTAATAAACCCGAACGAAGGTAGTACTACATCAACATAATACCATTGCTTTGACAACCGTGCCAGAACCATTTCGGCAAGCCCTGTGAGTGGCACCCTGACCGTCACTATTCTCATCTATGTCTAGTCTATTTTGCTACGCGTAGCGTCTTTATATATCGGGGTACATGTGTTCGATTCAAACATTCAACCGCCGCTAATTACAACGGCTCTGTGTCCCAGTCTCCCTAGGCGAGTTCTCTTTTTTTGGATCGTTGTGGGGTGGTCTACGAAGGGCATCTCCAAGGCTAACCCGCAGATGCCTCGCAGCTTTGGTTTGCCATTGGAGACTATCCGGACCCGCTCCCTAGCTCCTGCTTCCTCTCACTGCTACCTCTTGAGCATGCGTTGGTTTTCCTTTGAAGAGAAAAGGATGATGCAGCAAAGTAGCGTAAGTATTTCCCACTGTTTTTGGGAACCAAGGTATCAATCCAGTAGGAGGTAACACGCAAGTCACCTAGTACCTGCACAAACAATCAAGAACCTCGCAACCAACGCGATAAAGGGGTTGTCAATCCATTCACGGTCACTTGCGAAAGTGAGATCTGATAAACATAGTAAGATAAATATTTTTGGTATTTTTGTTGTATAGATTGGAAAGTAAAGATTGCAAAATAGTAAAGGAGATGCGATAATAAAAGAGATGCAATATAACAAGGAATAGACCCCGGGGCCATAGGTTTCACTAGTGGCTTCTCTCATGATAACATGTATTACGGTGCGTGAACAAATTACCGCCGAAGAATTGATAGAAGAGCGCATAATTATGAGAATATCTAGGCAATGATTATGAACATAGGCATCACGTCCGTGTTAAGTAGACTGAAACGATTCTGCATCTACTACTATTACTCCACACATCGACCGCTATCCGGCATGCATCTAGAGTATTAAGTTCATAAGAACAGAGTAATGCTTTAGGCAAGATGACATGATGTAGAGGGATAAACTCAAGCAGTATGATATAAACCCCATCTTTTTATCCTCGATGGCAACAATACAATACATGCCTTGCTGCCCCTACTGTCACTGGGAAAGGACACACCAAGATTGAACCCAAAGCTAAGCACTTCTCCCGTTGCAAGAAAGATCAATCTAGTAGGCCAAACTAAACCGATAATTCGAAGAGACTTGCAAAGATATCAAATCATGCATATAAGAATTCAGAGAAGAACCAAATATTATTCATAGATAAACTTGATCATAAATCCACAATTCATCGTATCTCGGCAAACACACCGCAAAAAAGTATTACATCGAATAGATCTCCAAGAACATCGAGGAGAACTTTGTATTGAGAACAAAAGAGAGAGAGAAGAATCCATCTAGCTAATAAATATGGACCCAAAGGTCTATGTTAAACTACTCAAACATCATCAGAGAGGCTATGGTGTTGATGTAGAAGCCCTCCATGATCGAATCCCCCTCCGGCAGATCGCTGGAAAAGGCCCCAGATGGGATCTCACGGGTACAGAAGGTTGCGGCAGTGGAAAAGTGGTTGCATGGCTCCCCCTGATGTTTTTAGGGTATAAGAGTATATATAGGCGAAATAAGTACATCGGTGGAGCTCCGTGGGGCCCACGAGGGTGGGGCGCGCCTACCCCCCTGGGCGCGCCCTCCTATCTCGTGGAATCTTCGCGGAGTTCCAGACTTCCACTCCAAGTCTCCTGGTTTGCGTTTGTTCCAAGAAAGATCCTCGCGAAGGTTTCGTTCCGTTTGGATTCCGTTTGATATTCCTTTTCTGCGAAACACTAAAGTAGGCAAAAAAACAGAAACTGGCACTGGGCCTCCGGTTAATAGGTTAGTCCCAAAAATAATATAAAAGAGCATATCAAAGCCCATTAAACATCCAAAACAGATAATATAATAGCAAGGAACAATCAAAAATTATAGATACGTTGGAGACGTTTCAAGCATGTCTAAGCTTATTTCCTGCTCGTCCTCGAGTAGGTAAATGATAAAAATAGAATTTTTTACGTGGAATGCTACCTAACATAATTTCAATGTAATTTTCTATTGTGGCATGAATGTTCAGATCCAAAAGATTCAAGACAAAATTTTAGTATTGACATAAAAAAATAATACTTCAAGCATACTAACCAAGCAATTATGTCTTCTCAAAATAACATAGCCAAAGAAAGCTCATCCCTACAAAATCATATAGTTTGGCCATGCTTCATTTTCGTCACACAAAATTCTCCCATCATGCACAACCCTGTTGACAAGCCAATAAATTGTTTCATACTTAGCCTTTTCAAACTTCTTCAACTTTCACGCAATATATGAGCGCGAGCCATGGACATAGCACTATAGGTGGAATAGAATGGTGGTTGTGGAGAAGACAAAAAGGAGGAAGATAGTCTCACATCAACTAGGCATATCAATGGGCTATGGAGATGCCCATCAATACATATCAATGTGAGTGAGTAGGGATTGCCATGCAACGGATGCACTTGAGCTATGAGTGTATGAAAGCTCAACAAAAGAAAATAAGTGGGTGTGCATCCAACTTGCTTGCTCACGAAGACCTAGGGAAATTTGAGGAAGCCCATCATTGGAATATACAAGCCAAGTTCTATAATGAAAAATTCCCACTAGTATATGAAAGTGACAACATAAGGGACTCTCTATCATGAAGATCATGGTGCTACTTTGAAGCACAAGTGTGGAAAAAGGATAGTAACATTGCTACTTCTCTCTTTTTCTCTCATTTTTTTTTATTTTTTTGTTTTTGTTTGGGCCTTCTCTTTTTTATGGCCTCTTTTTTTCGTCCGGAGTCTCATCCCGACTTGTGGGGGAATCATAGTCTCCATCATCCTTTCCTCACATGGGACAATGCTCTAATAATGAAGATCATCACACTTTTATTTACTTACAACTCAAGAATTACAACTCAATACTTGGAACAAAATATGACTCTATGTGAATGCCTCCGGGCGGTGTACCGGGATGTGCAATGAATCAAGAGTGACATGTATAAAAAATTATGAATGGTGGCCATGCCACAAATACGATGTCAACTACATGATCATGCAAAGCAATATGACTATGACGAAGCATGTCATAATAAACGGAACGGTAGAAAGTTGCATGGTAATATATCTCGGAATGGCTATTGAAATGGCATAATAGGTAGGTATGGTGGCTGTTTTGAGGAAGGTAAATGATGGGTTTATGGTACCGGCGAAAGTTGCGCGACACAAGAGAAGCTAGCAATGGTGGAAGGGTGAGAGTGCATAATCCATGAACTCAACATTAGTCATAAAGAACTCACATACTTATTGCAAAAATCTACAACTCATCAAAACCAAGCACTACGCGCATGCTCCTAGGGGGATAGATTGGTAGGAAAATACCATCGCTCGTCCCCGACCGCCACTCATAAGGAAGGCACTCAAAGAACACGTCATGCTTCAAATTTGTCACACAACGGTTACCATACATGCATGCTACGGGACTTGCAAACCTCAACACAAGTATTTCTCAATTTCACAATTACTCAACTAGCACGACTCTCATATTACCATCTTTATATCTCAAAACAATCATCAAGTATCAAACTATTCAATGCACTCTATATGAAAGTTTTTATTATACCCATCTTGAATGCCCATCATATTAGGACTAATTTTATAACCAAAGCAAATTACCATGCTATTTTAAAAGACTCTCAAAATAATATAAGTGAAGCATGAGAGATCAAAGATTTCTATAAAATAAAACCACCACCGTGCTCTAAAAAGATATAAGTGAAGCACTAGAGCAAAATTATCTAGCTCAAAAGATATAAGTGAAGCACATAGAGTATTCTAATAAACTCTGATTCATGTGTGTCTCTCCCAAAAGGTGTGTACAGCAAGGATGATTGTGGTAAATTAAAAATCAAAGACTCAAATCATACAAGACGCTCCAAGCAAAACACATATCATGTGGTGAATAAAAGTATAGCATCAAGTAAAGTTACCGATAGATGAAGACGAAAGAGGGGATGCCTTCAGGGGCATCCCAAGCTTAGGCTTTTGGTTGTCCTTGAATTTTACCTTGGGGTGCCATGGGCATCCCCAAGCTTAGGCTCTTGCCACTCCTTGTTCCAAAATACATCAAATCTTTACCCAAAAACTTGAAAACTTCACAACACAAAACTCAACAGAAAATCTCGTGAGCTCCGTTAGTATAAGAAAACAAACCACCCCTTTAATGTACTGTAATCAACTCATTCTTTATTATATTGGTGTTAAACCTACTGTATTCCAACTTATCTATGGTTCATACCCCCCGATACTAGCCATAGATTCATCAAAATAAGCAAACAACACACGAAAAACATAATCTTTCAAAACAGAACAGTCTGTAGCAATCTGGAGGTTTCAAATACTTCTGTAACTCCAAAAATTCTGAAACATTAGGACGACCTAAATAATTTGTATATTGATCTACTGTAGTTGGAATTAGTATTTTATCGCTCTCTGGTAAAAAAATGAAAATTATTTTTGTGAGCGCATACTTTCTATTTTTTCAGCAAGATCAAACAACAAACACCCAAGAAGATCCTAAAGGCTTTACTTGGAACAAACACTAATTAAAACATAAAAACACAATCATAACAGATTCTAGATAAATTATTTATTACTAAACAGGAACAAAAATAAAATTGGGTTGCCTCCCAACAAGCGCTATCGTTTAACGCCCCTAGCTACGCATAAAAGCAAGAATAGATCTAGGTATTGCTATCTTTGGTATTTATCTTTTTAATGGAGTTATGCTCGGATCCGGGAGGTTCCTTACGTTTCCCTTCATGCTCGGAGATTTTTAGATCTAGAGCATCCAACCGCTTATTGCAAAGAGTGATCAACGTATTCATACGGTGAAGGTTACCACCAACATTTTTAGGAGGCTCAATAGATTTTTGCAATTTGCATAATTTCTCTAAAATTTGGGTTCCTTCTTGAGTAAGATGTAGTTCCTTTTGTGGGGGAAGTACTCCTACTATTCCCTCTATAATTTCATAAGCAATATTGGGATCAATTTCAATAAAACTCCCTTTAGCGGAAAAATCCAAGAGTTGTCTATGGGATATGGTTGGCCCAACATAAAAATTACGAAGTAAAATCTTGAAATCTCCCCCTATAGGCTTATACGATAGGATTCTATCAGCCTATACTAAGCATCTTTTAAGTTTTCTCCTTGTATTTGTTTGAAGTGAAGAACTTCAAAATCGGGAGACAGAGGAAGGGAGAAAGGGCTAGCCATGAAGGTGAAACAAACGAACTAACACACGGACACACAAGAAAAGAGACGAACGGAGAAGGGGTGAATAAAACAGCAAAGGTGAAGTGGGGGGGGGAGGAAAATGAGAGGCAAATGGCAAATAATGTAATGCGAGGGAGAAGAGTTTATGATGGGTACTTGGTATGTCTTGACTTGAGAATAGATCTCCCCGGCAACGGCGCCAGAAATCCTTCTTGCTACCTCCTGAGCATGCGTTGGTTTTCCCTTGAAGAGGAAAGGGTGATGCAGCAAAGTAGCGTAAGTATTTCCCTCAGTTTTTTAGAACCAAGGTATCAATCCAATAGGAGATAACACGCAAGTCACCTATTACCTGCACAAACAATCAAGAACCTCGCAACCAATGCGATAAAGGGGTTGTCAATCCCTTCACGGTCACTTGCAAAGTGAGATCTGATAAAGATAGTAAGATAAATATTTTTGGTATTTTTGTTGTATAGATTGGAAAGTAAAGATTGCAAAATAGTAAATGAGATGCGATAATAAAAGAGATGCAATATAATAAGGAAGAGACCCGGGGGCCATAGGTTTCACTAGTGGCTTCTCTCATGATAGCATGTATTACGGTGGGTGAACAAATTACTGCCGAGCAATTGATAGAAGAGCGCATAATTATGAGAAAATATAGGCAATGATTATGAACATAGGCATCACGTCCGTGTTAAGTAGACCGAAATGATTCTGCATCTACTACTATTACTCCACACATCGACCGCTATCCAGCATCATCTAGAGTATTAAGTTCATAAGAACATAGTAATGCTTTAGGCAAGATGACATGATGTAGAGGGATAAACTCAAGCAATATGATATAAACCCCATCTATTTATGCTCGATGGCAACAATATAACACGTGCCTTGCTGCCCCTACTATCACTGGGAAAGGACACCGCAAGATTGAACCCAAAGCTAAGCACTTCTTCCATTGCAAGAAAGATCAATCTAGTAGGCCAAACTAAACCAATAATTCAAAGAGACTTGCAAAGATATCAAATCATGCATATAAGAATTCAGAGAAGAACCAAATATTATTCATAGATAAACTTGATCATAAATCCACAATTAATTGGATCTCGGCAAACACACCGCAAAAAAGTATTACATCGAATAGATCTCCAAGAACATCGAGGAGAACTTTGTATTGATAACCAAAGAGAGAGAAGAAGCCATCTAGCTAATAACTATGGACCTGAAGGTCTGTGGTAAACTACTCACACATCATCGGAGGGGCCATGGAGTTGATGTAGAAGCCCTCTGTGATCGAATCCCCCTCCGGAAGATCGCTGGAAAGGCCCCAGATGGGATCTCACGGGTACAGAAGGTTGCGGTGGTGGAAAAGTGGTTTCGTGGCTCCCCCTGATGTTTTTAGGGTATAAGAGTATATATAGGTGAAAGAAGTACGTCGGTGGAGCTCCTTGGGGCCCACGAGGGTGGGGTGCCTACCCCCTGAGCATGCCCTCCTATCTCGTGGAATCTTCACGGAGTTCCAGACTTCCACTCCAAGTCTCCTGGTTTGCGTTTGTTCCAAGAAAGATCCTCGCGAAGGTTTCGATTCATTTGGATTCCATTTGATATTCCTTTTCTGCGAAACACTGACATAGGCAAAAAAACAGAAACTGGCACTGGGCCTCCGGTTAATAGGTTAGTCCCAAAAATAATATAAAAGAGCATATTAAAGCCCATTAAACATCCAAAACAGATAATATAATAGCATGGCACAATCAAAAATTGTAGATACGTTGGACACGTATCACTCACTCACCCGCCGTCCACTGCTAAGCCATGTCCGCCCCCCTCCCAATGCCATGGGGCGCTCGCACGAGGTCCTCCGGATGGAGTCGAGCCCCTCCTCGGGCGGCTCTCCGGTTCCTCCCTCGCCTCGTACCACCAAGTCCTCTGTCGCTCCTCGCCCCCGCCCGCCTCCTCGCGGATCCCCGCCCCAGAGTTCTCGTCGCTCGCGGCCTTGTCGCCTACCGCGCGCCACACCATCCGCTGTGAGGTGTTCTGGATGACGGAGGAGGTGGCTATCCAGCATGGTGGGTGGCAGGTCGCTCAAGGCAGGAAACGCCCACGACAACGCCCTCCCCGTTGTCTGTGTCGTGGGCCTGGCGAGGCCCCTCACCGGCGGCCGTCTTGGCTCCGTGACGGCAAGTGCCCTTGGTGCTTCAGCATCGCCCACCCATGATTTGAGTGCCAGCGTGACATCTGCTGTGCACGGTGCCGCTTCTTCGGGCACAAGACCAAGGATTGCACCACCCCTCTCTTTGCCGACTCCTCCCCCTCAGGCAGATCACGACCACCGCTGTAGCGCCGCCATGTCTCTCCTCCCCTGACGGCCTATGGTGACCGCACCGTGTTCTCCGGTTTGGCGCTCACCACTTTTCTACCTCTATCCTGGCCACGCCCGCATCCTCCGAGCTGGCGGTCGATGCATTCCGCTCAAGCTCTAGCATTGTCGTGCCCGTGTCTTCTGAGAAGGTGGTTGACCCCCTACACTCAAGCTCCAGCTCCGCCGCGCCCGTGTCCTCCGGGAAGGTGGTCATCTCCCTACGCCCGTGTCCTCTGGCGCCGCTACGCATGTGTGATGACCCACAAGTATAGGGGATCAATCGTGGTCCTTTTGATAATTAAGAGTGTCGAACCCAACAAGGAGCAGAAGGAAATGACAAGTAGTTTTCAGCAAGGTATTCTCTGCAAGCACTGAAATTGTAAGTAACGAGTAGTTTGGTAGCAAGATAATTTGTAACGAGCAAGTAACGGTAACGATAACAAAAGTACAACAAGGTAGCCCAATCCTTTTGAGGCAAAGGACATGCCAAAACGGTCTCTTATGATAAGCAAAGCGTTCTTGAGGGTACATGGGAATTTCATCTAGTCGCTTTCATCATGTTGGTTTGATTTGTGTTCGCAACTTTGATAATTTGACATGTGGGTGGACTGGTGCTTAGGTGTTATTCTTACTTGAACAAGCCTCCTACTTATGATTAACCCCCTCGCAAGCATCCACAACTATGAGAAAAGTACTAAGATAAAATCTAACCATAGCATTAAACTTTTGGATCCAAATCAGTCCCTTACGGAATAGCGCATAAACTAGGGTTTAAGCTTCTGTCACTCTTGCAACCCATCATCTAATAACTACTCCACAATGCATTTGCTTAGGCCCAACTATGGCGAGGTGTCATTTAGTTGACATTCACATGACACCACTAAGGGAATCACAACATACATACCATCAAAATATCGAACACATATCAAGTTCACATGATTACTTGCAACAAGATTTCTCCCGTGACCTTAAGAACAAAAGTAACTACTCACAAATGATAATCATGCTCAAGATCAGAGGGGTATTAAATATCGTAATGGATCTGAACATATAATCTTCCACCAAATAAACCTTATAGTAATCAACTACAAGATGTAATCAACACTACTAGTCACCCACAAGCACCAATCTAAGGTTCCGGTACAAAGATTGAACACAAGAGATGAACTAGAGTTTGAGAGGAGATGGTGTTGTTGAAGATGTTGATGGAGATTTCCCTCCCCAAGATGGGAGAGTTATTGGTGATGATGATGACGATGATTTCCCCCTCCGGGAGGGAAGTTCCCCCGGCAGAATCGCTTCGCCAGAGGGCAAAAGTGCTCGTGCCCAAGTTCCGCCTCGAGACGGCGGCACTTTGATGTCTACTACACAACCTTCTTCTTGTAGACGTTGTTGGGCCTCCAAGTGCAGAGGTTTGTAGGACAGTAGCAAATTTCCCTCAAGTGGATGACCTAAGGTTTATCAATCCGTAGGAGGCGTAGGATGAAGATGGTCTCTCTCAAGCAACCCTGCAACCAAATAACAAAGAGTCTCTTGTGTCCCCAACACACCCAATACAATGGTAAATTGTATAGGTGCACTAGTTCGGCGAAGATATGGTGATACAAGTGGTATATGGATAGTAGATATGGGTATTTGTAATCTGGAAATATAAAAACAGCAAGGTAACTAATGATAAAAGTGAGCATAAACGGTATTGCAATGCGTTGAAACAAGGCATAGGGTTCATACTTTCACTAGTGTAAGTCCTCTCAACAATAATAACATAATTGGATCACATAACTATCCCTCGACATGCAACAAAGAGTCACTCCAAAGTCATTAATAGTGGAGAACGAACGAAGAGATTATGGTAGGGTACGAAACCACCTCAAAGTTATTCTTTCCAATCAATCCGTTGGGCTATTCCTATAAGTGTCACAAACAGCCCTAGAGTTCATACTAGAATAACACCTTAAGACACAAATTAACCAAAACCCTAATGTCACCTAGATACTCCAATGTCACCTCAAGTATCCGTGGGTATGATTATACGATATGCATCACACAATCTCAGATTCATCTATTCAACCAACACAAAGTACTTCAAAGAGTGCCCCAAAGTTTCTACCAGAGAGTCAAGAAGAAAATGTGTTCCAACCCCTATGCATAGGTTCATGGGCGGAACCCGCAAGTTGATCACCAAAACATACATCAAGTGAATCACGTGATATCCCATTGTCACCACAGAGACGCACGACAAGACATACATCAAGTGTTCTCAAATCTTTGAAGACTCAATCCGATAAGATAACTTCAAAGGGGAAACTCAATTCATTACAAGAGAGTAGAGGGGGGATAAAACATCATAAGATCCAACTATAATAGCAAAGCTCGCGATACATCAAGATCATAACACCTCAAGAACACGAGAGAGAGAAAGAGAGAGAGAGAGAGAGAGAGAGAGAGAGAGAGATCAAACACATAGCTACTGGTACATACCCTCAGCCCCGAGGGAGAACTACTCCCTCCTCGTCATGGAGAGCACTGGGATGATGAAGATGGCCACCGGAGAAGGATGCCCCCTCCGGCAGGGTGCCAGAACAGGTCTAGATTGGCTTTCGATGGCTACGGAGGCTTCTGGCGGCGGAACTCCCGATCTATTGTGCTCCCCGATCGTTTTAGGGTATATGGAGGTATATAGGCGTAAGAAGTATGTCAGGGGGGCCACGAGGGGCCCATGAGGGTGGAGGGCGCGCCCTCTGCCTCGTGGCTTCCTCGTGGCTTCCTCGTGGCTTCCCTTACGTGGACTCATGGTCTCCCGGGTTGCTTTCCTTCCAAAAATGAGTTCCGTGAAGTTTCAGGTCAATTGGACTCCGTTTGATTTTCCTTTTTTGCAATACTCTAAAACAAGGAAAAAACAGAAATTGGCACTGGGCTCTAGGTTAATAGGTTAGTCCCAAAAATGATATAAAAGTGTATAATAAAGCCCGTAAACATCCAAAACAGAAGATAATATAGCATGGAGCAATCAAAAATTATAGATACGTTGGAGACGTATCAGCATCCCCAAGCTTAATTCCTGCTCGTCCTTGAGTAGGTAAATGATAAAAATAGAATTTTTGATGTGGAGTGCTACTTGGCATAATTTCAATGTAATTCCTCTTAATTGTGGTATGAATATTCAGATCCATAAGATTCAAGACAAAAGTTTAATATTGACATAGAAACAATAATACTTCAAGCATACTAACTAAGCAATTATGTCCTCTCAAAATAACATGGCCAAAGAAAGTTCATCCCTACAAAATCATATAGTTTTGTCATGCTCCATTTTCGTCACACAAGAATGCTCTTATCATGCACAACCCCGATGACAAGCCAAGCAATTGTTTCATACTTTAGTAATCTCAAACCTATAAACTTTCACGCAATACATGAGCGCGAGCCATGGATATAGCACTATGGGTGGAATAGAATATGATGATGGGGGTTATGTGGAGAAGACAAAAAAGGAGAAAGCCTCACATCGACGCGGCTAATCAATGGGCTATGGAGATGCCCATCGATTGATGTTAATGCAAGGAGTAGGGATTGCCATGCAATGGATGCACTAGAGCTATAAATGTAAGAAAGCTCAACAAAAGAAACTAAGTGGGTGTGCATCCAACTTGCTTGCTCACGAAGACCTAGGGCACTTGATGAGGCCCATTGTTGGAATATACAAGACAAGTTCTATAATGAAAATTTCCCACTAGTATATGAAAGTGACAAAACAAAAGACTCTCTATCATGAAGATTATGGTGCTACTTTGAAGCACAAGTGTGGAAAAAGGATAGTAGCATTGTCCCTTCTTTATTTTCTTTATTTTCTTTTTTATTTGGCCTTTCCTCTTTTTTATTTGGCCTTTCCCGGCCTTTCTTTTTTTTGGCCTTTTCCTTTTTTGGGACAATGCTCTATTAATGATGATCATCACAGTTCTATTTATTTACAACTCAAAGATTACAACTCGATACTAGAACAAGATATGACTCTATATGAATGCCTCCGGCGGTGTACCGGGATATGCAATGAACCAAGAGTGACATGTATGAAAATTATGAATGGTGGCTTTGCCACAAATACTATGTCAACTACATGATCATGCAAAGCAATATGACAATGATGATGCATGTCATAATAAACGAAACGGTGGAAAGTTGCATGGCAATATATCTCGGAATGGCTATGGAAATGCCATAATAGGTAGGTATGGTGGCTGTTTTGAGGAAGATATAAGGAGGTTTATGTGTGAAGGATCGTATCATATCACGGGGTTTGGATGCACCGGCGAAATTCGCACCAACTCTCAATGTGAAAAAGGGCAATGCACGGTACTGGAGAGGCTAGCAATGATGGAAGGGTGAGAGCGCGTATAATCCATGGACTCAACATTAGTCATAAAGAACTCACATACTTATTGCAAAAATCTACAAGTCATCAAAAACCTCGGCACTACGCGCATGCTCCTAGGGGGATAGATTGGTAGGAAAAGACCATCGCTCGTCCTCGACCGCCACTCATAACGAGGACAATCAAATAACACCTCATGTTTCAAATTTGTTACACAATGTTTACCATACGTGCATGCTACGGGACTTGAAAACTTCAACACAAGCATTTCTCAAATTCACAACTACTCAACTAGCACGACTTCGATATTATTACCTCCATATCTCAAAACAATCATCAAGCATCAAACTTCTCTTAGTATTCAATACTCTATATGAAAGTTTTTACTATTCTTGGACGCCTAGCATATTAGGATTATTTAAGAAAATTACCATGCTATTTAAGACTCTCAAAATAATATAAGTGAAGCATGAGAATTCATCTATTTCTTCAAAATAAAACCACCACCGTGCTCTAAAAATATATAAGTGAAGCACTAGAGCAAACGACAAACTACTCCGAAAGATATAAGTGAAGATCAATGAGTAATCGAATAATTATGCAACTATGTGAAGACTCTCTAACATTTAAGATTTTCAGATCTTGGTATTTTATTCAAACAGCAAGCAAAACATAATGAAATAAAATGACGCTCCAAGCAAAACACATATCATGTGGCGAATAAAAATATAGCTCCAAGTAAAGTTACCGATGAACGAAGACGAAAGAGGGGATGCCTTCCGGGGCATCCCCAAGCTTAGGCTCTTGGTTGTCCTTGAATATTCCCTTGGGGTGCCTTGGGCATCCCCAAGCTTAGGCTCTTGCCACTCCTTATTCCATAGTCCATCGAATCTTTACCCAAAACTTGAAAACTTCACAACACAAAACTTAACAGAAAACTCGTAAGTTCCGTTAGTATAAGAAAGCAAATCACCATCATAAGGTACTGTAATGAACTCATTATAAATTCATATTGGTGTAATATCTACTTTATGCCAACTTCTCTATGATTCATACCCTCCGATACTACTCATAGATTCATCAAAATAAGCAAACAACACATCGAAAACAGAATCTGTCAAAAACAGAACAATCTGTAGTAATCTGGTTCAAACGTATACTTCTGGAACTAATAAAATTCTAAAATAAATTTCTGGACGTGAGAAATTTATCTATTAATCATATGCAAAAAGAATTAACTAAATATCACTCTCCAATAAAAAATGGCAGCAATTCTCGTGAGCGCTAAAGTTTCTGTTTTTTACAGCATGATCATAAAGACTTCACCCAAGTCTTCCCAAAGGTTCTACTTGGCACAAACACTAATTAAAACATAAAACCACATCTAAACAGAGGCTAGATGAATTATTTATTACTAAACAGGAACAAAAAGCAAGGAATAAAAATAAAGTTGGGTTGCCTCCCAACAAGCGCTATCGTTTAACGCCCCTAGCTAGGCATGATGATTTCAATGATGCTCACATAAAAGATAAGAATTGTAACATAAAGAGAGCATCATGAAGAATATGACTAGCACATTTAAGTCTAACCCACTTCCTATGCATAGGTATTTTGTGAGCAAACAACTTATGGGAACAATAATCATCTAGCATAGGAAGGCAAAACAAGCATAACTTCAAAACTTTAAGCACATAGAGAGGAAACTTGGTATTATTGCAATTCCTACAAGCATATATTCCTCCCTCATAATAATTTTCAGTAGCATCATGAATGAATTCAAAAATATAACCAGAACCTAAAGCATTCTTTTCATGATCTACAAGCATAGAAATTTTATTACTCTCCACACAAGCAAAATTCTTCTCATGAATAATAGTGGGAGCAAACTCACCAAAATAATTATCATGTGATTGAAAATTGAAATCAAGATGACAAGTTTCATTGTTATCATTATTATTTAAAGCATACGTGTCATCACAATAGTCATCATAGATAGGAGGCATGCTTCCATCATAATAAATTTGCTCATCAAAACTTGGGGGACAAAAAATATCATCTTCATCAAACATAGCTTCCCCAAGCTTGTGGCTTTGCATATCATTAGCATCATAGATATTCAAGGAATTCATACTAACAACATTGCAATCATGCTCATCCTTCAAATATTTAGTGCCAAACATTCTAATGCATTCTTCTTCTAGCACTTGAGCACAATTATCGGAATCCTTATTTTCATGATAGATATTAAAAAGATGAAGCATATGAGGTACCCTTAATTCCATTTTTTGGTAGTTTTCTTGTATAGACTAAACTAGTGATAAAACAAGAAACTAAAAGACTCGACTGAAAGATCTAAAGATATACCTTCAAGCACTCACCTCCCCGGCAACGGCGCTAGAAAAGAGCTTGATGTCTACTACACAACCTTCTTGTAGACGTTGTTGGGCCTCCAAGTGCAGAGGTTTGTAGGACAGTAGCAAATTTCTCTCAAGTGGATGACCTAAGGTTTATCAATCCGTAGGAGGCGTAGGATGAAGATGGTCTCTCTCAAGCAACGCTACAACCAAATAACAAAGAGTCTCTTGTGTCCCCAACACACCCAATACAATGGTAAATTGTATAGGTGCACTAGTTCGGCGAAGAGATGGTGATACAAGTGGTATATGGATAGTAGATATGGGTATTTGTAATCTGGAAATATAAAAACAGCAAGGTAACTAATGATAAAAGTGAGCGCAAACGGTATTGCAATGCGTTGAAACAAGGCCTAGGGTTCATACTTTCACTAGTGCAAGTCCTCTCAACAATAATAACATAATTGGATCACATAACTATCCCTCAACATGCAACAAAGAGTCACTCCAAAGTCACTAATAGCGGAGAACGAACGAAGAGATTATGGTAGGGTACGAAACCACCTCAAAGTTATTCTTTCCAATCAATCCATTGGGATATTCCTATAAGTGTCACAAACAGCCCTAGAGTTCATACTAGAATAACACCTTAAGACACAAATCAACCAAAACCCTAATGTCACCTAGATACTCCAATGTCACCTCAAGTATCTGTGGGTATGATTATACGATATGCATCACAGAATCTCAGATTCATCTATTCAACCAACACATCGGACCTCAAAGAGTGCCCCAAAGTTCCTACCGGAGAATCACGACGAAAACGTGTGCCAACCCCTATGCATAGGTCCATGGGCGGAACCCGCAAGCTGATCACCAAAACATACATCAAGTGAATCACGTGGTATCCCATTGTCACCACAGATACGCACGACAAGACATACATCAAGTGTTCTCAAATCTTTAAATACTCAATCCGATAAGATAACTTCAAAGGGGAAACTCAATTCATTACAAGAGAGTAGAGGGGTGAGAAAACATCATAAGATCCAACTATAATAGCAAAGCTCGCGATACATCAAGATCGTAACACCTCAAGAACACGAGAGAGAGAGAGAGAGATCAAACACATAGCTACTGGTACATACCCTCGGCCCCGAGGGAGAACTACTCCCTCCTCGTCATGGAGAGCACCGGGATGATGAACATGGCCACCGGAGAGGGATGCCCCCTCCGGCAGGGTGCCGAAACGGGTCTAGATTGGCTTTCGGTGGCTACGGAGGCTTCTGGCGGCGGAACTCCCAATCAATTGTGCTCCCCGGTCGTTTTAGGGTATATGGAGATATATAGGCGGAAGAAGTACGTCAGGGGGGCCACGAGGGGCCCACGAGGGTGGAGGGCGCGCCCCCTGCCTCGTGGCTTCCTTGTGGCTTCCCTTACGTGGACTCCAAGTCTCTCGGGTTGCTTTCCTTCCAAAAATGAGTTCCGTGAAGTTTCAGGTCAATTAGAATTCGTTTGATTTTCCTTTTCTATGATACTCTAAAACAAGGAAAAAATAGAAACTGGCACTAGGCTCTGGGTTAATAGGTTAGTCCCAAAAATGATATAAAAGTGTATAATAAAGCCCATAAACATCCCAAACAGAAGATAATATAGCATGGAGCAATCAAAATTATAGATATGTTGGAGACGTATCACACTTCGTCCCGAAAGTCATCTCCTTCTTTTTTTCTAGGTCAAATGACTTATATACCAGAAGAGGGGCACTGGAGGTGGGTCGAGGAGGGCACAACCCACCAGGGCGCGCCTGTGCTCCCTGGCGCGCCCAGGTGGGTTGTGCCCACCTGGTGGGCCCCCTCTGGTACTTATTTGCTCCAATAATTCTTATATATTCCATAAAAATTCTCCGTGAAGTTTTAGCTCATTTAGAGCTGTGCAGAATAGGTGGCCTGACGTAGCTTTTTCAGGTCCAGAATCCTAGCTTCCGGTATTCTCCCTCTTTGTGTGAACCTTGCATTTATGAGAGAAAAGGCATTAGAATTACTCCAAAAAAGCATTATTATGCATAAAAAGATTATAAATAATAGTAGGTAAACATGATGCAAAATGGACGTATCAACTCCCCCAAGCTTAGACCTCGCTTGTCCTCAAGCGAAAACCGAAATTGAAAAACATGTCCACATGCTTAGAGAGAGAGGTGTTGATAAAAACAAAATACGGACATAGAAGCATCATGAATATTATTATAACAACAACAAACTTTAACACAAAACTTTATCATAGAACTTTTATCATATAAATTCTATCATAGACTTCTCATGAACAAGTAACAATTCATCACAACATTGAAGTATAAAGCATAAACTCTATTGAAAACCAACAAACTATGTTCTCAGTCAACTTTGCAACTACAATTCATCATCTTTCCAGGAAGGGTCACGTATCGGAGCCTTTTTGGCAAGTCGACATACTCAACCATCATATAGTCTTCTATGATTGCTAACACTCACCGCATATACACAAGCAAAAAGTTTCAACTGGAGACATAGAAAGATAGGGGCTTATAGTTTTCGCCACCCAACATACTCACCTCAAGGATGATGTCAACAATAATAACTCATG
This sequence comes from Triticum dicoccoides, assembly GCF_002162155.2. Classification (NCBI taxonomy): domain Eukaryota; kingdom Viridiplantae; phylum Streptophyta; class Magnoliopsida; order Poales; family Poaceae; genus Triticum; species Triticum dicoccoides. The sequence goes on from NC_041384.1 coordinate 379,382,466, forward strand.
CTACCCATATCCAACTAGATATATGTGCCTAGATCTTTCCTCACCACATGATGCTTGCCAAAAAAGAAAATAAAAAGGAATAGAGAGAAAAACTTTGACTCTTGCATAAAAGTAAAATATAGGCCCTTCGCCGAGGGAAGCAAAGGTTGCCATGCGCTTTTTGTTTGTATGCTCAATCTCTTAGTGCAAAAGAACGTCACGTTATATTGCCCCTTATGATAGCAACCTTTATTATGTAGTATGTCGCGTTTATTCTTTGCCATCACAAGTTCGTACAACGCTCAATTTTCTCTTACACTAATTGATCCAATACTTTTAGAAGCAATTTTTATTGCCTTATTGCACCGATGACAACTTACTTGAAGGATCTTACTCAATCCATAGGTAGGTATGGTGGACTCTCAAAACAAGATGTGGGTTTAAGGGTTTTTGGATGCACAAGTAGTATCACTACTTACTGCGGAATTTTTGGCTAGAAAAGATGGTGGACAAGCACCACATGTTGAAGGATCTATGACAATATAACTTCTATGTGAATATGAACAAACATAAATCATTACATTGTCTTCCTTGTCCGACGTCAACAATTTTGGCATATAATATTTTGATGGGGGCTCACAGTCACAAAAGATGTCCAAGATAGTGTATTTGCATGTGAATCTTCTCTTCCCTTGTTAATTCTTTCATGAATTGCATCATTGACCAATGCTATGTTTGTAAATCTCCAATAAAATTTTCTACTTGTACTCTTCCTTATGTGATGTTATTACTTACCATAAGATTAGCATATGATCTTTCATTGATTTCCTTTCTTTTTATTAAACATGAAAATAAAGAAAACAAAACTTTATTATATATCTAGCACACGACTACATGGATAGATCACTAAGCAAACACTCAAAAAGAAAGGATCGAACTATACTTTTATTCATCTATAGCAAAAGATAACTATGGATCAAACTAAGATAAGTAAAGGCAAAAGATAGTGGAGGTGATACGATACCGGGGCACCTCCCCCAAGCTTGGCACAAGCCAGGGGGAGTGCCCATAGCCGATACTCAAGTTTCCTTTGGTGATGAAGAAGGAGGTGGTGGTGAATTTGTAGCAATCTTATCCTCATGTTTCCATGGAAAGGGCTCACTGTCATAAGAGGAGGAGTGATTCTCGCGGGTCCTGCAACTGGCAGCCAAACTCATACCTTTAAACCTTGCCTCATATTCAAAGACTTGGTTTTGGAGATCTTATATCTGGCTCTGGAGAAAGTTGATTTCCTCGTTGAAGGTGAGGACGATGCCCTTCATGGACTTGCCATCCACCTTGAGATCACGAGTATAATCCGCGATCATGAGGTGCTTTGCATTGAGTCCATGTTCCACCGTCCCCTTGCACCGGAAGACCTCCTGCTCCATAGCTTCAAGCCTAGCCTCCATAGATCCCGTCCCTTTGGGGCCTTGCACATCGCGGATGTGGAGCACCCCCTCACGCATCTCGATAGCTTGAGGGTGCTGCATCACCTCCCGTAGATATTGGTTGATGACGTTCTCGAAGAACTTGTCCTGGGAGGAGCTCGAAGCGGCCATGGTGAATTAGATCTGTCAGAAAGAAGCAAGGAAAAGAAAACAAAAGATTTCTCCAGGATGCGGTGGTCAATAGGTTCGGGGCGTATATAAAGATTTTTTTTATCTTGGGAAAAAAGTAAACAGAAAAAATGGAGTCTGAAAAGTACCCGAGGCGGGCACAACCCACCTAGGCGCGCCTGGCAAGCGACGCGTGCCCTGGTGTCTTGTGCCCACCAAGGGTGCCTTCCTGGTTGTTTCTTATTTTTCCAAATTTTTAATATATTCCAAAATTTACAGAAAATAATTTTTTTTCAGATTTTTCGGAGTCCGTTTACTTACCGTATCATGTACCTCCTCTTTTTTCACGATTCTGAAGTGTCCTCGAAGGTTTCCTTTATGTGTTCTTTAGGTGTCATAGTTTGGATGATATTGCTTTCAACATTAATGGGCGTACTAATGACCCACAAGTATAAGGGATCTATCATAGTCCATTCGATAAGAGTGTCGAACCTAACGAGGAGCAGAAGGAAATGACAAGCGGGTTTCAGTAAGGTATTCTCCACAAGCACTGAAATTATCAGTAACAGATAGTTTTGTGATAAGGTAATTCGTAACGGGTAACAAGTAATAAAAGTAAACAAGGTGCAGAAAGGGGGCCCAATCCTTTTTGTAGCAAAGGACAAGCCTGGACAAACTCTTATATAAAGGAAAGTGCTCCCGAGGACACATGGGAATTATCGTCAAGCTAATTTTCATCATGCTCATATGATTCGCGTTCGTTACTTTGATAATTTGATATGTGGGTGGACCGGTGCTTCGGTACTGCCCTTCCTTGGACAAGAATCCCACTTATGATTAACCCCCTTCGCAAGCATCCGCAACTATGAAAGAAGAATTAAGGTAAACCTAACCATAGCATGAAACATGTGGATCCAAATCAGCCCATTACGAAGCAACGCATAAACTAGGGTTTAAGCTTTTGTCACTCTAGCAACCCATCATCTACTTATTACTTCCCAATGCCTTCCCCTAGGCCCAAACAATGGTGAAGTGTCATGTAGTCGACGTTCACATAACACCACTAGAGGAAAGACAACATACATCTCATCAAAATATCGAACGAATACCAAATTCACATGACTACTTATAGCAAGACTTCTCCCATGTCCTCAGGAACAAACGTAACTACTCACAAATCATATTCATGTTCATAATTAGAGGGGTATTAATATGCATAAAGGATCTGAACATATAATCTTCCACCGGATAAACCAACTAGCATCAACTACAAGGAGTAATCAACACTACTAGCAACCCACAGGTACCAATCTGAGGTTTTGAGACAAAGATCGGATACAAGAGATGAACTAGGGTTTGAGAGGAGATGGTGCCCGTGAAGATGTTGATGGAGATTGACCCCCTCCCGATGAGAGGATCGATGGTGATGATTTCCCCCTCCCGGAGGGATGTTTCCCCAGTAGAACAGCTCCACCGGAGCCCTAGATTGGTTCCGCAAAGGTTCCTCCTCGAGACGGCGGTGCTTCGTCCCAAAAGCTTCCTCCTTATTTTTTCCAGGGCAAAAGACACCTTATACCAGAAGATGGGCATCGAAGGCCTGCCAGGTAGCCCACGAGGCAGGGGGCGCGCCCAGGGGGGTAGGGCGCACCCCCACCCTCGTGGACGGTGGCCGGCTCCCCTCTGGTGCTTTCTTCACCCAATATTTTTAATATATTCCAAAACTGACTTTCTGGAGTTTCAGGACTTTTGGAGTTGTGCAGAATAGGTCTATAATATTTGCTCCTTTTCCAGCCCAGAATTCCAGCTGTCGGCATTCTCCCTCTTCATGTAAACCTTGTAAAATAAGAGAGAAAAGGCATAAGTATTGTGACATAATGTGTAATAACAGCCCATAATGCAATAAATATCGATATAAAAGCATGATGCAAAATGGACGTATCATCTCCCCCAAGCTTAGACCTCGCTTGTCCTCAAGCGGAAGCCGATATCGAAAAATATGTCCACATGTTTAGAGATAGAGGTGTCGATAAAATAAAATACGGACATGAGGGCATCATGATCATTCTTAGAATAGCAACATATATATAGTCATATGATTTCTTATGCTAAAGTAACAATCTTATTCACAATGAGAGTATGAATCAGAAACTTCATTGAAAACTAGCAAACTATAATCTCAGTCATTGAGGCAATTGCAATTTATCATAACATCGGAAAGAGTCGATATAAGAGATTTTCAGCAAGTCCACATACTCAACTATCATTTAGTCTTTCACAATTGCTAACACTCAAGCAATACTTATGGGTATGAAGTTTTAATCGGACACAGAGAAAGATAGGGGCTTATAGTTTTGCCTCCCAACCTTTTACCTCAAGGGTAATGTCAACAATAATGCTTTACGAAAACCCACATCCAATTAGCTATATATATATCAGGATCTTTCCAACATATCGTGCTTGCTAAAAGATAAAATGTAAAAAGGAAAGGTGAAGATCACCATGACTCTTGTATAAGGTATAAGACAAAAAAATAAAAGATAGGCCCTTTGCAGAGGGAAGCAGAGGTTGTCATGTGCTTTTATGGTTGGATGCACAAAATCTTAATGTAAAAGAATGTCACTTTATATTGCCACTTGTGATAGGGACCTTTATTATGCAGTCCATCGCTTTTATTTCTCCCATATCACAAGCTCGTATAAAGCTTATTTTCTCCACACTAATAGATCATACATATTTAAAGAGCAATTTTTATTGCTTGCGACAATGACAACTTACTTGAAGGATCTTACTCAATCCATAGGTAGATATGGTGTACTCTCATGGCAAAACTGGGTTTAAGGATATTTGGAATCACAAGTAGTATCTCTACTTGGTGCAAAGAGTTTGGCTAGCATAAGGGGGAAAGGAAAGCTCAGCATGTTGGATGATCCATGACAATATAATTTATTTCGGATATAAGAAAGCATAACCCATTACGTTGTCTTCCTTGTCCAACATCAACTTTTTAGCATGTCATATTTTAATGAGTGCTCACAATCCTAAAAGATGTCCAAGATAGTATATTTTTGTTACTTCCTATTAATTGCAACAATGACTAAAAGTATGTTTGTCAGCTCTAAACAACTTTTATTCATCATACTCTTTATATGTGAAGTCATTACTCTCCATAAAATCAATATGATCTCTTTTTATTTTTATTCTTTCTTTTTTTCAAGATCATAGCAAGATAACCAAGCCCTCGACTCAAGATTAATCTTTATTATATATAACTCACGGACTCGATTACATAGATAGGGATCAACACTAAAACTCAAAGCTAGATCATACTAAACTTTATTCTACTAGATCAAGATATAACCAAAAGGATTGAACTAAGGTAAAGATAGGATTGTGATGGTGATACGATACCGGGGCACTCCCCCAAGCTTGGCAATTGCCAAGGGGAGTGCCCATACCCATGTTTTTATGTCTCTTTCTTTGGAGGTGGTGATGTAATATTCTTGGCGATGATGCCCCTTAGGATATTATTCTCTTCCTCGAGCTTATTGACTTGCTGCTTGAGATCCACTATTTCCCTACGGAGCTTACCCATAACGGCTAAAGCTCCTTGCACCCATGGATATTGCATAGCTGTGGGAGAACAAGTAACACTCTTTTTCATATTTTCATAAGAAAGAAATCTAACATTGGGAGGAATGATTGAGTTTGGAATTGCCGAGCTCTGAAGTTCCTCCATCGTGAATTTGGCTTGGAGACGAGAGGTAACTTCTTGATCCTCCTCCATGGCATCTATCCTTTTCAAGTTGGCCTCCATCTCTTCCTCCATTGATGGCCCAAAGTGGTCAGCATCACTATTTGCTCCTGGCCCCGGTGTTGGATGAGACACCCGACTCTCCCCAACTGACTCTTGAGAAGACATCTTGCTCTAAATCTGCAGCAGAGACAACTCGAAACAAAAACATGAGATATTTGCATGGTACGGTGGTCAAAGCGTTCGGGAGATTATATAATGAACTTTTACTGACCAAAAGAAGTATGGTGCAAGAAATGGACTCCGGAGGGCACACGAGGTGCCCACGAGGCAGGGGGCGCACCCAGGGGGTAGGGCGCGCCCTCCACCCTCGTGGATGCCTCGTGTCCTTTCTGGACTACTTCTTATTTTCCTATTTTTTTTAAATAGCCATACATCATTGGGAAATAATATATAGCGTTGAGCACCATGTTTAAGTAGAGATTACAGCTAGGGAGAAGAGGTGTTACACCACTGCATAGAGGGGGGAGAGTTGGTGATGACGGTGGTGAAGTTGTTGGTGTAGCTGGCGGTCACGATGATGGCCCCGACGGTGTTCCGACGCCACTGGGAGAGAGGGGAAGAGAGCCCCCCTTCTTCTTCATCATCTTCCTTGACCTCCCCCCTAGATGGGAGAAGGGTTTCCCCTCTAGTCCTTGGCTTCCATGGCGGCGGAGGGGCGGGATCCCCTCTGAGATTGGATCTCTCTCTCTCTCTCTCTCTCTGTGTGTGTGTGTGTGTGTGTGTGTGTGTGTGTGTGTGTGTGTGCTTCCTTCTGTTTCTGCCTTCTCAGATTCTGGCCTTTCACCATTTCTTAAATTGCCGGAGATCCGTAACTCCGATTGGGCTGAAATTTTAACACAATTTTTATCCGAATATTAGCTTTCTTGCGCCAAAAGAAGGGCACCAAACGCCTTATAGAGTGGCCACAAGGACAAGGGGCGCACCCTTCGTCCTTGTGGGTCCCTCGGGCATCGTCTGTCGTTGATTCTTTTCCCCAAAAATCACATATATTCCAAAAAAATCCGTAAGTTTTTATCCCGTTTGGACTGCGTTTGATATGGATTTTCTGCGAAACAAAAAACATGCAACAAACAGGAACTGGCACTGGGCACTGGATCAATATGTTAGTCCAATAAAATCATATAAATTGTTACCAAAAGTATATAAAAGTTGTAGAATATTGGCATGAAACAATCAAAAATTATAGATACGATGGAGACATATCAGCCCTCGACACCCTCGGGCCCCTCTACGAGGATTTCTACTTCCTTTCGGCAGCCGGTACCCGCGGAGGCATACTGCTTGCTTGGCGGCGATCTGAGGTCTCCATCTCCAATACAATAATTGGCGAGCACCACATCACGGTGTTAGCGACTCCGTCCACCGGTGATGGCCACCGATGACTCACTGGTGTGTATGGCCCACAAGATGATGAAGCCAAGATTGAATTGCTTGGCGACCTCTCCATGACGTGTGTGCTTCCCACATTGGGCATTGGCTCCTTGGTGAGGACTTTAATATGATAACTTCGGCAGGTGACAAGAATAACTCGAACCTCAACCACCGTGTCATGAGCAGATTTAGACGCTTCATAGCTGACGAGGAAATCTATGATATGTACATGCATTGGCGCCGCTACACGTGGTCTAACGAGTGCGACACGCCAACCCTCGTCTGGAACGATCAGGCCCTCTGCACTACCGGTTGACAGATTGCTTACCCCCATTGCTAGCTGCATTTTCTATCCTTCGTCGCGTCCGATCACTGCCCGTTGGTGGTGTAATGTGTCACGCGCCCCCTGGTGCTAGACGCTTTCACTTCGAGCGCTTCTGGCCAAAGCTGGAGGGATTCCACCTCGTGGTCTCTGAGGCTTAGAATTCAGTTCAGCCCGACACCGCCCCCCTAACAGTGCATCGTGACCCGCCTTAAAGCTACTGCGCACTTCCTGCAAAGCTGGAGCGCGCGCACTATTGGCAACATTTCACTGCAACTCCTAGTCGCGCGCGAGCTCATCACTCTCTTGGACGCCGCCCAAGACTACCGAACGCTCTCCTCCAGCATGGAGTGACCAAGACGCAAATTGAAATGTGCTTACCTTGGGTTGGCCTCACTCGAGTGGTCCATCGCGTGGTAGCGGATCAGACTCTCTTGGCTTCGCGACAATGATGTGGTTGTCTCCTTCCTCAAGGTTCATGCATCTCACCGGAAGCAATGCCATCTCATAACATCCCTCCGTGTGGGTGACCAGGTCATTACCGAGCATGGTGCCATGGCTGAGGCGGCCTTTCATCACTTCTCCAACATCTTGGGCTCGGCCAAGAACCGTGACTTCTCCATTGACTAGACGCAACTATTCGATGCAGCTCCCCCCTTGCCGACCTTGAGGTGTCGTTCTCCGGGGACGAGATTTGGCGCTCCGAGGAGGAGTTTTGACGTGCCGTCAGAACCTTCCCTCGAGGAAGGCGCCTGGCCCGGACGGCTTCACAACTGAGTTCCTCCATGCATGCTGGGACATCATCAAGCATGACATATGTGAGGCATTCAACAAGTTACACACCACGAGTGGAAGAGGCTTCCAAAAACTGAATGAAGCTCTTCTCACCTTACTTCCCAAGCGCACGGACGCTGAGGCCCTCTCCGACTACCACCCCATCAGCGTCATCCACCTCATTGCAAAGCTGTTCGCAAAGGTGCTCTCCCTCAAGCTCGCGCCAAGATTGGGACCTTGGTGTCAACCAACCAGAGCGCGTTCATTGCAGGGCAGTGTATCCATGATAACTTCTTGCTCGTCTAGCAGATGGTGAATCTTCCTCATAACCTCAAGGTGCCGCGCATGCTTATGAAGCTTGACATTGTGTGGGCCTTTGACATTGTATCCTGGCCTTTTATGCTAGAGACGCTCCAGCATCTCGGATTTGGGCGCCGATGGCGTGACTGGATCTCGATCCTCCACTACTGCATGATGGTCCAAACGCAATAGTACAGTCAGAGACCCTTCGACGAAACTGTGTGCGATGCATAAATCACAAACATTGATGTAATAAACTATCAAAAAAGATGCAAAATGTTTGCGATGGCGGTGACATCAAACACGGTTCATATTGGAGTTGCGTGTGCGATGTGTGGCAAACAGTTAATCCAGAAGAACTGTTTGCGATGAGGCAGAGCAACAGAATCCGGCAACCAGATGAGGATGTGTGCGATATACGGCATACAATTCACTCGGATGAACTGTGTGTGATTACGCAACACTATAGAAACGGTTCAACTGAACAAGATGTGTGTGATATGCAACAAACAGGTCCGTAATCAGAAATGTGTGCAAAGACCAATAATAACACAAACGATTGCTGCTAATTAGCCGTGTGATTTGCTCTGTCTATAGAAGAATAAGATATATATATATCTTATTCTTCTATAGACAGAGCACAACCATTTTCCTATATAGGACATATATATAGTTATATATATATATATATATATATATATATATATATATATATATATAAAACTGAAATAAACATTCAATTACATAAGTGACTGTATAGATCATTCACACACACCTCAATAAACAATTGTATGCATTCTAAACTAGGAGAAACGATCATCTAGTCATCTACTTCTCGTGACACTCTCGCCACTACTCTGTGGCTCGATCCCTCGTCTGGGGCAAGAAGAAGACACTCCCTCATGTCAACGATCCGCATGTACATCTCGTATCTTGTGTGTGTGTCCTTAGCCGTGTACTTGGTGTGTTATTCATCCAGTCTCTCATGCCAGACATTGTGCTAGGTGTTCTTGTCCTTCTTGCTCTCATCCTTCATCTTCATGTAGTAGGGGTTGATGATGGCCAAGGCGAGGTCAACCAGGGAGTTATGTTTGTTGTTGTCGCTGCCCCAGACCTTGTAGTGGTCCTGGATGTTGACAAGATTCTGGCATTTCAAGCCCGAAACCTTGAGCACTTTTAGATCATTGGTGGTGTCCACCATAGCAAAATTGTAGTCGGAGTTGTTGATAAATCTGGAGAAACGCTCACAAGGCCTTGTGGCCAGGTGGTAGTGGTAGAAGAGGACATCATGTCGCACGCACAACTGGACGACAGCAACCTTCTGATCGTGTCCGACACGACCGATGGTGTACACGAGGTCGAAGCCGACTACTTGGCACTTGTCCTCGGCAAGCAACTGCTCCATAGTTTGGATGGAGCTCTCCACCGAGACCGACTCGTTTGTGTACACCACCGAAAGGGCCTTCCCCCTCACGTGGGTGTCCACTACGTGATGCGTGGTGAACTGCCCCCGTTGTCGTCATCGGCCGCTGGGAGCGCCATTGATGCCACAGGGAGCGCCATTGGAACCACCGGATGTCCTCTATGTATGTGTCATCGTCGTGTGCTTATTGGGTCGTGTGGCGCAAGAGATGAAGGTAAATGGCCGCAGGAATAAATGGGGGCCAGGCGGCCTGGATTCTCAGTGCCTCCGCATGGCAGTTTTTGCAGCGGGTAACTGCATCGTGGCGCCGCGCCCGCCGCAATCGCATGCACACAAACATGCATGATCATGCGCCGGCCCCAAACACTGGTAGCGCGCATGGAGGAACGAGGGCAGAGCGCCCGGAGGGACGCGAGAGCAGAGCGCGCATGGTGGGATGCGAGCAGACTGCGCCGCAGTTGCCTCAACCGCAAGCAATTGAGGGAGTCCTGGATTAAGGGGTCCTCGGACGTCCGGGCTATGTGACGCCGGACTATTGGTCCATGAAGATACAAGACAGAAGACTTCCTCCCGTGTTCGTATGGGACTCTCCTTTGCGTGGAAGGCAAGCTTGGCGTTAGGATATGAAGATTCCTTCCTCTATGAACCAACTTTACAACCCTAGGCCCCTCCGGTGTCTATATAAACCGGAGGGTTTAGTCCGTAGAGGCGATCACAATAATACAGGCTAGACATCTAGGGTTTAGCCATTATGATCTTGTGGTAGATCAGCTCTTGTAATCCTCATATTCACCAAGATCAATCAAGCAGGAAGTAGGGTATTATCTCCATCAAGAGGGCCCGAACCTGGGTAAACATCGTTTCCCCTGTCTCCTGTTACCATCGACCTTAGATGCACAGTTCGGGACCCTCTACCCGACATCTGCCGGTTTTGACACCGACATTGGTGCTTTCATTGAGAGTTCCATTGTGTCATCATCAGAAGGTTCGATGGCTCCATTAGTCATCTACAACAATGTCGCCCTGGGGGAGGTTTTTCTCCCCGGCTAGATCTTCGTATTCGGCGGCTTCGCACTGCGGGCCAACTCGCTTGGCCATCTAGAGCAGATCGACAGCTACGCCCCAAGTCACCAGATTAGTTTTGGAAATCTAAACTATGTCGCTGATATCCGAGGAGACTTGATCTTCCCGGGGTTCACGACCCCAACCCCTGCTCTGGCCTTAGATCCGAAGCGCATCACTAGGTCCGAAGACAGGATTCCTGAGCCCGCCGGACTATCTGCGGCTACTAAGCCCAGTACGGGAGAGCTGGAGGAAGCAGTGTCGCTGGCAACCATCATGAAGTCGGACTCCTCTCCGGACACTGGCTCCGAACCCTCGGAGTCAGCATCGTGTGAGCTCGGCCAAGGAGTCTCCTTCCTGCCGTACTCCATGGACTCTCTTCTCCCTAGCCACACCTCGCTTTTAAGCAAGGCTCTGGACTTGATGTGATCCCTCGTCATTACAGAGGAGCAAAACATCTGAACTACGCCCAACCCAGACTAGGGGCTGAGAGCGGGGAATTTTACGCCCCACCCACCACCCACTTCATAGCCACTGTCGAGGACATGACTAACATGCTCGATTACGGCTCCGAAGACATCGACAGTATGGACAACGATGCCGGAGAAGAGCAGGGCCAAAGCCCCCTGTTTACTAGACGATGGACGGCCACCTCTTCGTATGACGTGTACATGGTGGACACACCCAAAGAGGGTAACGGCGATAACAATAAAGATCCGGTCGAGGATAAACCTCCCGAGATATAGCCAAAGCGCCGACATCAGCGACGCCACTCTAAATCACACCGTGAAAAAGACAGCAATACCAGCACGAGAGACAACAACACTCCAGACGACGCTGAAGACCAAGAAGACCCCGTCGAGCCAACCTCTGCACAGGACGATCGGGAAGATGGGCAAGTTAGCCCTGATGAACATGCCGTAAATGAAGACTCGGAGGACAACAATTATCTTCCACTCTCCGAGGAGGAGGTGAGCCTCGGCGAAGAAGACTTTATCATTCCTAAGGAACTCCTCGAACAGGAGCGCTTTAAGCGCCGACTAATAGCCACTGCAAGGAGCCTGAAAAAGAAGCAGCAGCAGCTTCAAGCTGATCAAGACCTACTCAATGATAGGTGGACTAATGTCCTGGCAGCTGAGGAATACGGCCTCGAGCGCCCAACCAAAATTTACCCGAAGCGCAAGCTGCTACCTCAATTTGATGACGAGGCACTTGGGCCCATACCATCAGCGCGTAATGCGGCTGACCGACCACCTCGTGGCTGGGACAAAACGACAACTCAGGCCGAACACCGGCCTATACCACCTCGCCGTAAAGGTAGGGACACAACAACTCGGGGATATACATATGACCTGCGGCAGGACCTGAGAAATAGAGTAGGTCAGACCAGATCGATCTACGGATCACGGGGGCGTGCCCCAACATGCGACGACGGCTATCTAGCCGGACGTGACAAGCATAACCACGTCCATGCCGAAAACCGCGGACAGACTCCATCCGAGCTACGTCACGAGTTGGCCTGATATAGAGGCGCCGCACACCCCCTCTACTTCACTGATGAAGTAATGGAGCACGAATTCCCGGAAGGGTTTAAACCCATGAATATGGAATCATTCAATGGAACAACAGATGCGGCGGTATGGATTGATGACTTTCTTCTCCATATTCACATGGCTAGCGGCGATGATCTTCATGCCATCAAATACCTCCCGCTAAAACTCAAGGGACCAGCTCGACACTGGTTAAAAAGTCTGCCAGAAAACTCCATTGGCAGCTAGGAAGACTTGGAAGACGCCTTTTGCGACAACTTCCAAGGTACATATGTCCGGCCTCCGGACGCTGATGACCTCAGTCACATCATCCAGCAGCCCAGAGAATCAACCAGGAAACTCTAGACTAGGTTCCTAATTAAAAAGAACCAAATTGTCGACTGTCCGGATGCCGAAGCACTCGCGGCCTTTAAACATAGCGTCCGTGACGAGTGGCTCGCCCGCCACCTCGGCCAAGAAAACCCAAAGTCCATGGCAGCTCTTACCGCACTAATGACCCACTTTTGTGCGGGAGAAGATAGCTGGCTCGCTCGTAGAAGCAATAGCACGAGCGATCCTGGCACCTCTGAAGCCAGGGATGGCAATGGAAAGCCACGCCACAATAAAAACAAGCGTCGCAGCAATAGTGAAGGAACCCAAGACACAACGGTCAACACTAGATTTAGTGGTTCCAAAGCCGGTCAACGTAAGAAGCCATTTAAGGCACATAGAGATGGTCCATCCGGTCTAGACAAGATAATGGATCGGCCCTGTCAGATCCATGGCAGCCCCGACAAACCTGCCAACCATACCAACAGAAATTGTTGGGTTTTCGAACAAGACAGCAAGCTCAATGTCGAACACAAAGGGAAGGGGCCGCCTAGTGACAGCGAAGAAGAAGAGGCTCGCCTCCCAAGCACCGGGGGACAGAAGCAATTTCCCCCCGAAGTAAAAATAGTCAACGTGATATACGTGACGCATACCTCTGAAAGGGAGCGCAAGCACGAACTACGAGACGACCAAGCCATAAAGTCGAACGCCCCACAATTCAACACATGGGCGGCCTGCTCGATCACTTTTGATCACGAGGACCACCCAACCAGTATCCATCACGGAGGTTCGGTAGCTTTGGTCCTCGATCCAATTATCGGCGGATTCCATCTTACGCGAGTCCTCATGGACGGCGGCAGTTGCCTCAATTTACTCTATCAAGACATTGTCCGCAAAATGGGCATTGACCCCTCAAGGATCAAGCCCACCACAACTACCTTCAAGGGAGTAATACCCGGTGTAGAAGCTCACGGCACAGGCTCAATCTCACTGGAAGTCGTCCTCGGTTCACCGGAAAACTTCCGACGCGAGGACTTGATCTTCGATATTGTCCCATTCCGCATTGGCTACCACGCACTGCTCGGGCGGACCGCTTTCGCTCGTTTCAATGCGGTCCCAAACTACTCTTATCTAAAGCTTAAGATGCCCGGTCCACATGGCACCATTACGGTCAACGGAAACACGGAACGCTCCCTTCGCACTGAGGGGCACACTGTGGCAATCACAGCCGAAGTACAAAGCGGCCTACTCAAGCCGCATATCTCATCGGTCATTAAACCGTCGGCCTCTTCTTCAGAGGACCGGTCAATTTTAGAGCTGGATTAGCAGCTCCGCCTCCGTCGTTCACCTTATATACCCGCAGAGTTTGCACCGCGCATACATAATTACGCACTCAAAATACCTTGGTCATCAGCGGAGGCACAATACGGACAGGCCTACAAAGCGGTTTGTCCAGACTTTAGCCTTTTCTCTTTTTTCCTAACTATTTTCTTACCTTTTGGCCATATGTGAGTCAATACATGTCCGTCCTATGGACCTCAAAGGACTCTTTATGAGCACGGTTTCCCTACAAATAACCGGGGATTGCTACCTTTAAGGAGGCCTTTCTGCGGAAGCACAGGCAGCGCAGATGTGCGACAGGAGGTCCAAAAGATTTTTTGTAGACCAAAAACTCTATTTGAAACCTGTATAGAGCCTTTTCCCTCAGCCCTCGACACCTAGGCACAAAATCGCCAGGGTCTTGATACAGCAACATATGGGTTGCCGAAAAAGTCTGAACAGCTCTATAGCATACTTCGGCGTCACAAGTTTGGCATTATATGCATCAGCTCCGAATGTCTTTGGTTAATAGTTGGGTTGCCCGGCTCCTGTGCTTGCTACCGTACATTCTGTCTTATCGGCTAGGGTAGTAAAGGGAGAACAACTGCGATTGTGTTTCCGGTTCACCTGGTCAAACACCTCAGTACAGAAAGCCGAAAACTGACTGTCATGATGCGGCGAGAGCTGGTCAACCACTCGGTGACTTCTCAGAATCGTTTGTGATTTCTTCCATATTACATGAAGGACCATTTTTTCTTTGGTCACCTAGCAACGCAACCGTATTCGGATAACTGCGTGCATACCAGGGGCTACATAGTAGACCCGCCGTAAAACTCCTATGGCTAAGTGAAGGTGTTAAAGCCCTATAGTCCGATTGCCTAGTTCGTCGCACCGACAACTCCGTTCTGGACCAAGACGTTGGGTCAAGAGTGATCAGGTGCTATTCCAAACACCCCCGCATTTCATGCGAGGGGGCGTGATACGCCCATTTTGCATCATGCTTCTATATCCATATTTATTACATTATGGGCTATTATTACACATTATGTCACGATACTTATGCCTTTTCTCTCTTATTTTACAAGGTTTACATGAAGAGGGGGAATGCCGGCAGCTGGAATTCTATGCTGGAAAAGGAGCAAATATTAGAGACCTATTCTACACATCTCCAAAAGTCCTGAAACTCCACGGGGATTATTTTCATAATATATAAAAAATATTGGGCGAAAGAAGTACCAGAGGGGGGCCACCCACCGTCCACGAGGGCGGGGGGCGCGCCCTACCCCCTAGTCGCGCCCCCTGCCTCGTGGATCCCTTGGTGGCCCTCCGATGCCCATCTTTGGCTATATGGAGTCTTTCGTCGAGGAAAAAATCAGAAGCAAGCTCACGAGAAGAAACTCCGCCGCCGCAAGGTGGAACCTTGGCGGAACCAATCTAGGGCTCCGGCGGAGCTGTTCTGCCGGGGAAACTTCCCTCTGGGAGGGGGAAATCATCACCATCGTCATCATCAATGATCCTCTCATCGGGAGGGGGTCAATCTCCATCAACATCTTCACCAGCACCATCTCATCTCAAACCTTAGTTCATCTCTTGTATCCAATCTTTGTATCCAAATCTCAGATTGGTACCTGTGGGTTGCTAGTAGTGTTGATTACTCCTTGTAGTTGATGCTAGTAGGTTTATTTGGTGGAAGATCATATATTCAGATCCATTATGCATATTAATACCCCTCTGATTATGAACATGAATATGCTTTGTGAGTAGTTACGTTTGTTCCCCAGGACATGGGAGAAGTCTTGCTATAAGTAGTCATGTGAATTTGGTATTCGTTCGATATTTTGATGAGATGTATGTTGTCTTTCCTCTAGTGGTGTCATGTGAACGTTGACTACATGACACTTCACCATTGTTTGGGCCTAGAGGGAGGCATTGGGAAGTAATAAGTAGATGATGGGTTGCTAGAGTGACAGAAGGTTAAACCCTAGTTTATGCGTTGCTTCATAAGGGGCTCATTTGGATCCATATGTTTCAAGCTATGGTAAGGTTTACCTTAATACTTCTGTTGTAGTTGCGGATGCTTGCAATAAGGGTTAATCATAAGTGGGATGGTTGTCCAAGTAATGGCAGTACCCAAGCACCGGTCTACCCACATATCAAATTATCAAAGTACCGAACGCGAATCATATGAACGTGATGAAAACTAGCTTGACAATAATTCCCATGTGTCCTCGGGAGCGTTTTCCTTTATATAAGAGTTTGTCCAGGCTTGTCCTTTGCTACAAAAAGGATTGGGCCATCTTGCTGCACCTTATTTACTTTCATTACTTGTTACTCGTTACAAATTACCTTGTCACAAAACCATCTGTTACCGATAATTTCAGTGCTTGCAGAGAATACCTTACTGAAAACTGCTCATCATTTCCATCTGCTCCTCGTTGGGTTCGACACTCTTACTTATCGAAAAGGCTACGATAGACCCCCTACACTTGTGGGTCATCAAGACTCTCTTTTGGCACCGTTGCTGGGGAGTGAAGCGCCTTTGGTAGGTGGAATTTGGTAAGGAAAAATTTATATAGTGTGCTGAAATTTACTGTCACTTGTTACTATGGAATATAATCCTTTGAGGGGCTTGTTCGGGGTATCTTGACCCTGACCAGTAGAGAAAAGAGTTGCTCCTCAACCTACTGAACCTACTAAAAATGTTTACTTTGAAATTCCTTCGGGTATGATAGAGAAACTGCTAGCTAATCCTTTCACGGGTGATGGAACATTACATGCTGATTTGCACCTAATCTATGTGGACGAAGTTTGTGGATTATTTAAGCTTGCAGGTATGCCCGAGGATGTTATCAAGAGTAAGGTCTCCCCTTTATCTTTGAAGGGAGATGCATTGACATGGTCGAGGCTATGTGATGATATTGGATCATGGAACTACCAACGATTGAAATTGGAATTTCATCAGAAGTTTTATCCTATGCATCTTGTTCATCGTGATCGTAATTATATATATATAATTTTTGGCCTCGCGAAGGAGAAAGCATCGCTCAAGCTTGGGGGAGGCTTAAGTCAATGTTATATTCATGCCCCAATCATGAGCTCTCAAAAGAAATGATTATTCAAAAAAATTATGCTTGACTTTCTCTCGGTAATCGCTCCATGCTCGATACTTCTTGTACTGGATCTTTTATGATGAAGACTATTGAATTCAAATGGGATTTATTGGAAAGAATTAAACGTAACTCTGAAGATTGGGACCTCGACGAAGGTAAGGAGTCAGGTATAACACCTAAGTTTGATTGTGTTAAATTTTTTATGGATATCGATGCTTTCCATGAATTTAGCACTAAATATGGACTTGACTCTGAGATAGTAGCTTCTTTTTGTGAATCCTTTGCTACTCATGTTGATCTCCCTAAGGAGAAGTGGTTTAAATATAATCCTCACATTGAAGTAAAAGTAGTTGCACCTATTAAAGTTGAAGAAAAGACTATCACTTATAATGATCCTGTTGTTCCTACTGCTTATATTGAGAAACCACCTTTCTCTGTTAGAATAAAGGATCATGCTAAAGCTTCAGCTGTGGTCAACAAAAGTAATATTAAGACACCTAAACCCCCCGAGCAAATTAAAGTTGAACCTAATGTTGCTATGGTTAAAGATCTCTTGGCCGATAATATTGATGGGCATGTTATTTACTTCTGCAATGAATCTGCTAGAATTGCTAGACCTAATACTAAAAATAAACATAGACCTGTTGTAGGCATGCCTGATATTTCTATTAAAATAGGAGATCATTGCTATCATGGCTTATGTGATATGGGTGCTAGTGCAAGTGCAATACCTCATTCTTTATACAAAGAAATTATGCATGATATTGCACCTGCTGAGATAGAGGAAATTGATGTTACAATTAAGCTTGCTAATAGAGATACTATTTCACCAGTTGGGATTGTTAGAGATGTTGAAGTCTTGTGTGGGAAAGTTAAATATCCTGCTGATTTTCTTGGTCTTGGTTCCCCGCAAGATGACTTTTGTCCCATTATATTTGGTAGACCCTTCTTGAATACTATTAATGCTAAAATAGTCTGCAATAAGGATATTGTTTCTGTTGGTTTAGGGGATATGTCTTATGAGTTTAATTTTGCTAAATTTCATAAACAACCCCATGATAAAGAATTGCCTAGTAAAGATGAAATTACCGGTCTTGCTTCTATTGCCGTGCCTCCTACTGATCCTTTCGAACAATATTTGCTAGACCATGAAAATGATATGTTTACGAATGAAAGAAGGGAAATAGATGAAGTATTCTTTAAACAATGACCTATTTTGAAACATAACTTGCCTGTTGAAATCCTAGGGGATCCCCCTCCACCTAAGGGTGATCCTGTGTTTGAGCTTAAACCTTTACCTGATACTCTTAAATATGCTTATCTTGATGAGAAAGAGATATATCATGTTATTATTAGTGTTAACCTTTCAGAGCATGAAGAAAATAAATTATTGAAAACTCTGAAGAAGCACTGTGCTGCTATTGGATATATTCTTGATGATCTTAAGGGCATTAGTCCCACTTTATGCCAGCACAAAATAAAATTGGAGAAAGACGCTAAACTAGTTGTTGATCACCAACGAAGGTTAAATCCTAAGATGAAAGTAGTGGTAAGAAAAGAAATACTAAAGCTTCTGGAGGTAGGTATAATTTATCCCGTTGCTGATAGTCAGTGGGTAAGTCATGTCCATGTGTCCCTAAGAAGGGAGGTATTACTGTTTTTCCTAATGATAAAGATGAATTGATCCCCCAAAGAATTGTTACAAGTTATAGAATGGTAATCGATTTCCATAAATAAATAAAGTTACTAAAAAGGATCATTACCCTTTACCTTTTATTGATCAAATGCTAGAAAGATTATTCAAGCATACATATTTTTTCTTTCTAGATGGTTATTCTGGTTTCTCTCAAATACCTGTGTCAAAAGACGATCAAGAAAAGACAACTTTTACTTGCCCTTTCGGTACCTTTGCTTATAGACGTATGCCTTTTGGTTTATGTAATGCACCTGCTACCTTTCAAAGATGTATGACTCTATATTCTCTGACTTTTGTGAAAAGATTGTTGAGGTATTCATGGATGATTTCTCTGTTTATGGGACTTCTTTTGATGATTGCTTAAGCAACCTTGATCGAGTTTTGCAAATATGTGAAGAAACTAATATTGTCTTGAATTGGGAGAAGTGCCACTTTATGGTTAATGAAGGTATTGTCTTGGGGCATAAAATTTCTGAAAGAGGTATTGAAGTTGATAAAGCGAAGGTTGATGCTATTGAAAATATGTCGTGTCCTAAGGACATTAAATGTATAAGAAGCTTCCTTGGTCATGCCGGTTTTTATAGGAGGTTCATTAAGGACTTTTCTAAAATCTCTCGGCCTCTAACTAATCTCTTACAAAAAGATATTTTTTTGTCTTTGATGATGATTGTGTAGAAGCATTTGAAATACTTAAGAAAACTTTGGTTTCTGCACCTATTGTTTAACCTCCTGATTGGAATTTACCCTTTGAAATTATGGTGATGCTAGTGATTATGCTGTAGGGGTTGTTCTAGGATAAAGAGTTGATAAGAAATTAAATGTTATTCAATATGGTAGTAAAACTCTAGACAGTGCCTAAAGAAATTATGCTACTACTGAAAAAGAATTTTTAGCTATTGTATTTGCTTGTGATAAGTTCAGACCTTATATTGTTGATTCTAAAGTAATTGTTCGCACTAATCATGCTTCTATTAAATATCTTATGAAAAAGAAAGATACTAAATCTAGACTTATTAGATGGGTTCTCTGGCTACAAGAATTTGATTTGCATATTATTGATAGAAAGGGAGCTGAGAACCCTATTGCAGACAACTTGTCTAGGTTAGAGAATGTTCTTAATGACCCATTACCTATTGATGGTAGCTTTCCTGATGAACAATTAGTTGTCATAAATGTTTCTCGTACTGCTCCATGGTATGCTGATTACGCTAATTATATTGTTGCTAAATTTATACCACCTAGTTTCATATACCAGCAAAAGAAAAAAATTTCTATGATTTAAGATATTACTTTTGGGATGACCCACATTTAAAACTATAATGAAGCTAGCCAACTCATCTTCACAAGACTCTCCCGATTGGAGCTTCGTCGGCCGTCCGATCTGTCTTTCTGGCGCGCCTGAACCGTAGGATGTTCACCTGCAGTCAAATCTTATTTTACTTTATGGTTCTTTTTTAGTCCAATGACAAGTGGGCTCACGTCGGGCGCTCGTTGGCTGGGTTGGCTGTTTCCGGGTGCAAGAGGTTTTGCCCAATCACCTGGGCGCGCTTCGCACCCAATAACCCGTGTCTCGCCCCAATCCGACCCCAACCGCCAAACGAACCCTAGCCCCCTTTCTTCGTCCCCTCAATCCCTATAGCCGCTGCACCCCTCCCTCTCCCTTCTGTGCGTGCGCTCGACCAAGGACGTCGTCGTCGCCCTCGGCTGCTCCTCCACGCCGGGGTCTTCCTCCTCTTTCTCCTCGCCTTCCCATCGGTTGCGCTCAGGTCGTCACCGTCGACGAATAGGATAGTGCGGGCCGCTTCCTCCTTTTCCTCCGGCCGGATCTATGGCGTGCGACCGCGGAGGCGAGCCTCTCCGGTGGCAGAGGCAAAGGGCGACCACATGGATCGATCCCTGCAGGAGATAGAAGATGGGAGAGAGGGAAAGAAGGAAGGAGAGGAGGAAGACCCAGTGGCGGGCGGGAGAGGGTCACCAGCCGGCGCCGGCGAGGTCAAGTGCGACCTGATGGTTGGCGGCGGCTCGATCCACTCCTGGATCTTTATTGTTCCACTTCCCCACTACCTAACACCGAGCAAGAGGGCTGCCCGAGGAAGAGGGTGAGGACGCAGGGATTGAAGAGGGTGTTCCCGCATTCATCGTCTGGCCAAGTGCAAGGACGAGGACGAGGACGCGGGGTGGAGCATGTCATCCCTCTGGTTATCGCCTTCCTTTCTGCTGCTGGGTGAGCTTCTTCTCCCTTCTCATCAATGAGAGGTAGTTACAGTAGTTGATGTGTCACCTTGCTCCTAGGCTGAGATGAGGGTTTTCTCCAGCGATTGTGGTGGCCTGAGTCAGAGATCGACAGCCAGATGCTTGTGGCTACCACACAAAACGTGCTCTCTTACTGACCTCGAGGTCCGGCCGCAATTCCTCTTGTTTTTGCTCCAAGGTATCTAGCCCGCTGTTCCTCTTGTTTCAGATCATATGTGTTGGTTTGATGTATGTGTAAGAGAACAAAATTCGAATTGGGGAAGGGTGATTTCAGACCAATCTAATTGTGTGTATAAGCACTAATCTGGGTGTATGTATAATTGCTTTCAGACCAATTCGCATGATCTGAAACACCCAGCTGGGTGTATTAGCAATGATAGAGAGTTAATAATGCCCTGCATTTTATCTCGCAAAAAAGTCTTGCATTTTGTCTTTAAAGTGTGGATCATTGGAGCTATCATGAAGATAAGCAAGCTGCTGATTTCAGCAACGTGACATTTTGTACTGATTAGTGAACTGGAAAGATATAGTAGTAATTATTCTACATCCAGATGAATGGGATGGATAGTAGTTCTGCTATGCAGAATGGTAGTGTTTCCTGCACGATCTTTTGTTTGTCATGTATGCCATCATTGAGTATTGTAGAGGCTGCAGTAATCTTACTCTGTATATGGATGCTGTGCAAGTTAAAGGTTCGCAAAATAATGTGCTAAACTCTTATTTGTGGGCCAGGTTAAAGATCGCATGTTAGTTTGCTTGGTCTAAGTTCAGAAGCGACAATACAATGTTGTTTAAGTCAAGTTTTTAACTTTTTATATATTCTGATTATTGCATCATTATTTATCAACTGAGGCATGGTTGTTGTGTGCACTTCTTACTGATGACGATCCTGGTGTTGTTTTTGTGAGAAAAGAAAGAGACGGCTCAATGTGCGTATTTATATTTATTTTGTTCAATTATAATGGGATGAAGTAACTTAATTGACTGATA
This sequence comes from Triticum dicoccoides, assembly GCF_002162155.2. Classification (NCBI taxonomy): domain Eukaryota; kingdom Viridiplantae; phylum Streptophyta; class Magnoliopsida; order Poales; family Poaceae; genus Triticum; species Triticum dicoccoides. Next base: position 379,404,337 of record NC_041384.1, read on the forward strand.
GTGTTGTTAGTAGTGATAGACAATAGGCAATTTACTAGAGCAGTTCAAGCAAGTATACTTCCAGAATCCATCTTGTGATCTGTTGGTAACAACACCAAATTTGCCAGTTTGTTCAACCAAACAAAGTGTATAACTTGCTTCATTTTTGCAGGTATAGAAGAAGGACCTTTGCTTAATGGTTGATTTTCTTCTGCTCACGGCAGCTTGCTCGAGGCAAACATGCAAGCCTGACGTGCACTGATGGCGCTGCCGGCAGTATCAAGGATGGAAACAGCAAGACACTCTTTTAGGTCAGAGAAACTGGCGGTGCCAATGATAACGCCTGAACCTTCGTGACTGCAGCAGCCACCATCATGTTGTAGCTCAGCCAGACCACGACCATCGATAGGTGACCATCTTCATTGAGGTATAGAAAACAATCCATGTATTGCCATGCTTATGTTCTCTAAAGTTTTACATCCTTCAATCCCACTCATTGACAAAACTTAGACAAACACTTTTACTGGTGATGGTGGGGCTTTTTTTAACTGAGATGTGCAAGATGCATCTTATCCCCCGAGAAATATTGCCTTTAATTTCTTGATTTTTTTCCTGGCATGCTAATTTAGAGCCAGATATGCATGATTCATAATACACATTACAGTCAATTATCCATTGGAATCTTTTGTCCATAGAGGTGATTTTGTTTGGACCATTAGTCTAGGTAGTGACATTTTGATCGATAAGGCACAAGTTTATTTTCTTTTTGACTCAGGGCTACACTAAAGTAAGAATCACCGTTAGTGAAAAGAAGGCATACAAATCATGAAGCTTTTGCCTTGGTTGAGTTCCTCATTTAATTGTCACTAATTTATTTGAAGGAAGTTATTCAATTCTCATCGGGCTTTCCTTAATGCTTTCCATTTCTAAATAAGAAATTTAATAC
>NC_041384.1:379405430-379434280 GCF_002162155.2 Triticum dicoccoides
AGGTCGGTCTTTTGGTGCGTCTCTGACCAGAGATAGCTGGATCCATCTGATGCTCTTCCAAACAGTGCAGTGCAGATTTGCTGACTGGTACAACATCTAAACCTTTGCTGCTCTAGATTCTTTTTACATCTCTTAGTATCAACAAATAAGCTGGTTATAGTATATACTTGAAGATTGCAGCAGGCACAAAATGCTTGGTTGACCACCCGGTTAACTGAATTGTGCCTATGAATGGTCAGTAGAGTAGTTGCTTTTTTCTATAAAAAAAAGAGGATCAGTTTGATTGCCACGTGACTGTAAGGCCAGAATGGTGGTACTGAGAAGTGGTTCTGTAACAGTCATATGTGTTCTGGAGTTGGAACTTGATTCTTTTGAAGTTGGAGTGGCTAGGTTGTTATACATACATGCTGCCCACTGAATTCAGATTTCAGTATACTGTTTAGAATAGCGGTGGATCATTGTGTTGTGTTCATAATTAGAGCTAGAGAGAAGGGAAGAGTACACCATACCATTTATTTGTACTGCATGGTCCCACTGTCGATTTTCTGAAAGTGCATTAGCCTTTTCTTAAAGTACATTACTCTCATTCTTGGAATAATAGATTGATGCTCCCTACCTCAGGTTTAACAATGCATGTCGGTTGGTCGGTGTACTAATTTTGATGCTTCTTGATCGGTGTTTCGGAAGCCATGGGCTTTTGTGTATTTGCATAAGCTTCCTTCATCTTTACTATTTTCTATCTTTAGTGTTTCTTTGATATTCCTTTGTAACTGTCTGATGTTCTGCCTTGGGTGTCCTCTGTCTTGGTTTACATCTCCATATGGCTAGCTATGTATACACACGTAGGTTTTGTTTGGACTGTACTTCAAATCACAGAGATGTTTCCATATTCATGCATTCCTCTCTTTAACTCATGATTGTTAGATAGTTGAATATCATTGGTTTGCGTCGGCATTCTATTTTTGCAATTTGAAATAGGTATTGGTCCATTGATATTAAATTTCACAATAGGTAGTGGAATCTTCAGGTAAAAGTAGTGGCAGATATGTTGGACACTTCTTTTTCGATGCAGAAATGATGTTATTGACTTGAGTCCTCAACACATATTTTTCAGTAACGGAGAGGATTATTCACCTTTGCCGCGGTAGGCGTTAAGACCTGGCAGAGCCAGGCCAATGGGCACTATTAGTGTTAAACACCCGACCCTGATGAGCCCTTACAGCCCGTGCTACTGGCCAGACATCTTCTTTGGGTCCGGAACGAAACCAGTAGGGGCACCTTGAGCGAGTACTCGAGGCGTGCAGTCAAGTCGTACAGGAAATGCGACCAGACCAGCTTTCCTGTTTACAATTGTTTGGATCGTTTAACAGCAAAGTAGAACCCATATGATTGACCCTGATGCATGTCATGCGTTATCTGCAGTATATCTCAATTTTGAATGTGATATGTCGTGTATGTATATACTAAAATTGAGCTTTTTATCAATACCGAGCTGCAAAATTATTATGCTTTTGGGTCTTTCCTGAATTTAGTTAGCGTCAATACCTCCAGAATCCCTCTTGCAATATGTAAGTCTGTTGGTAAGAACATTGATTTTGCCAGTTTGTTCTTCTAAACAAAGTGTGGATGTTTCATTTTTGCCAGGTAAAAGGAAAAGAGAACATTGGAGGAAAAGGCAATATGGCAGATTCTCTAAGCTTTCTCAAATGTTTGAAGGAAAAGATAGTTACAATTATTTTTCTCTCGCCTTATTACATCTTGATGTTAATAGGCGTTGGAAGGTACTATGGACCACATTCAAGGTTTACCGTATTTGCACAATCCTATTACAGTTTATTCTGATGAAAGAATTGACCAGTTCTTCCTTGAGTAAATTAGTATTGCTGATGCTACTCCTTTGTGCATTGTTACATAGAGTTATAGTTGTGAAGGTGTGTACGAATCAACATATAATTCCCACCATCCTATTACAGTTTGTTTTGATGACAAATTGTGCAGCTCTTACTTGAGTAAATTGTGCAGATCTTCCTTGAGTAAATTAGTATTGTGGTTACTAATCCTTTGTGCATTTGGGTACAGCTCTACTGAAATACTTCCTCCGTTCCTAAATATAAGTCTTTCTAGAGATTACACTACAAACTACATACGGATGTATATAGACATATTTTAGAGTGTAGATTCACTCATTTTGCTCGGTATGTAGTCCGTAATAGAATCTCTAAAAAGACTTATATTTAGGAACGGAGGGAGTACTTCATATGCCCATTTTAAACCCAGACCTGGCTTTAAATCATTTCTGTTCTCCTGAATTTTAGTCCGCTTCAGCAATGCTATGACCTGCCACTCCATGTATACATGAAAAACGACCACAGTTTTGCTGTTGTGTTTTGGTCAATCATCTGCGTTTCAATTCCTACTGATCTCTCATCTATTTGGCAACTGATGCCACCCGAAGGGCTGCCAACCCAAGACAACATCGGTACTATCCTTCAATAAAGAAAATACATGCATGCAGAGAAATCTGAAATAGTAGGAAATGTGAAATCTCACCAGTTGATCTCTCGCCCAAATGAGGAACCATGGAAGAAAAGGGGATAAACATGCATGATGGATGCAGTACGTGCTGCTTCATATTCTACTATGGACCGGCAACACATAGAATTATTTGTGGACTGGGCTAGGTAGCATATGGGCCTTTCAAATAACTATGCCCTCATAAAAGTTTGATACAAACACTGCTAAAAAATTACATCTTTGACTGGTCTATACATCTTATACAAATATATTCTTTTTCAAACTCAGATTTTTCAGCGTGATAACCATATTTTCAACTAAAAAATGCCTCCTAAACAGGTCTATACATTTTTATACAAATATGATTTTTTTTCAAACTCGGATTTATCAGCGTGATAAACACATCTTCAATATAGCATCATTTAACACATGTGATTTCTACTATCAATATCGAATATGTCCTTACAAAATGAAATTATTTTCATCGACAACATGGCTTTAGTGGGTCTCTGCGCTATTTGGCGCAACGGGTCAACTAGTCTTTATAAAGAAGGAGTAGATGGTGTTATTAGACGTTGTGTACCTGAGCATGAACAAGAACAGATCCTACGCAAGTGCCATTCCGAGGCTTATGAAGGACACCATGCTGGAGATAGAACTGCACATAAGGTATTGCAATCCGGTTTTTATTGGCCTACTCTCTTCAAGGATGCCCGTAAGTTTGTTGTCTTGTGATGAATGTCAAAGAATTGGTAATATTAGTAGACGTCAAGAAATGCCTATGAATTATTCACTTGTTATTGAACCATTTGATGTTTGGGGCTTTGATTATATGGGACCTTTTCCTTCCTTTAATGGGTATACACATATTTTAGGTGTTGTTGATTACGTTACTAAGTGGGTAGAAGCTATTCTAACTAGTAGTGCTGATCATAACACCTCTATTAAGATGCTTAAAGAAGTTATTTTTTTGAGGTTTGGAGTCCCTAGATACTTAATTACTGATGGTGGTTCACATTTTATTCATGGTGCTTTCCGTAAAATGCTTGCTAAGTATGATTAATCATAGAATTGCATCTCCATATCATCCACAGTCTAGTGGCCAAGTAGAACTTAGCAATAGAGAGCTTAAATTAACTTTGCAAAAGACTGTTAATAGATCTAGAAAGAATTGGTTCAAGAAACTTGATGATGCATTATGGGCTTATAGATCTGCATATAAAAATGCTATGGGTATGTCTCCATATAAAATGGTTTTTGGTAAAGCATGTCACTTACCTCTTGAACTAGAACATAAGGCATATTGGGCTATTAAAGAGCTCAACTATGACTTTAAACTTGCCGGTGAGAAGAGACTTTTTGACATTAGCTCACTTGATGAATGAAGAACCGAGGCCTACGAGAATGCCAAATTGTTTAAAGAAAAAGTTAAAAGATGGCATGATAAAAGGATACAAAAACGTGAGTTTAATGTAGGTGATTATGTATTATTGTACAACTCTTGTTTAAGATTTTTTGCAGGCAAACTCCTATCTAAATGGGAAGGCCCTTACATCATTGAGGAGGTCTACCGTTTCGGTGCCATAAAAATCAACAACTTCGAAGGCACAAATTCGAGGGTGGTGAACGGTCAAAGAATTAAACATTATATCAGGTAATCCTATAAATGTTGAAACTAATGTTATTGAAACCGTAACCCCGAAGGAATTCATAAGGGACACTTTCTAGAATGTTTCAGACTCCGAAAAGCAATAGGTACGTGGTACGGTAAGCAACCCGACTCCAAAACAGGTCTAATGGCATTTTTCTTCGTTTTGGAATATTTAAGAAAATAGGAAAATAAGAAGCAGACCGGAAAGGATACGAGGCTTCCATGAGGGTGGAGGGCGCGCCCTACCCCCCTGGGCGCGCCCCCTGCCTCATGGGTACCTCGTGTGCTCTTCGGACTTCGTTTTCTTGCACGATACTTCTTTTGGTCGGTAAAAATTCATTATATAATCTCCCGAAGGTTTTGACCATCGTATCACGCAAATATCTTCTGTTTTTGTTTTGAGCTGTTTTCTGCCAGGGTTGTCAAGGCCAAGCATCATGTCGTCTCCCTCCTCCTCCAACAATTAGGGCAAGGATGCTTGGCTAATGAAGATAGAGCTGAAGAGAGAAGAGCCCGGAGAGATCAACAAGGATGATGGGATCAAGAAGGCCATGGGGGACCAAGTTCCGGCAGTAGCAGAAGAAGACATCCTTCAACCTCACCACAATCTCTTTACCCCAATGGAGATTGAGGCTTTCAAGATGATTGAGTTGGCTCGTATTCAAAACAAGTATCTCACAAGTGAAAATATTTTGTTGAAGGAGCATATCATCGCACTCAAGGGCATTATCCGCAAATTGGAGGATCTCCTACGCTCGATGTGCGACTATCCATCATCACCAACACCTTCTTCACCAACAAAGAAGAACTGAGTCTCGCGTATGGGCACTCCCCTTGGCAACTGCCAAGCTTGGGGGAGTGCCCCGGTATCGTATCACCATCATACTTTTATCTTTACCGTTTTTCTTAGTTCGATCATTTTGATAATATCTTGATCTAGTAGAATAAAGTTTTAGTATGATCTAGCTGTGAGTTTTGCTTTATGAACCTTCTATGTAATCGAGTCCGTGAGCTATATATAATAAAGATTAGTGTTGAGTTAGGGGCTTGATTATTTTGCTATGATCTTGAGGGAATAGAATAAAATAAAAGAGAAGAAATAAAAAGAAATAAAGGGATCATGTGGATCTTATGGAGAGTAATGAGCTCACATATACGGAGTATGATGAATAAAAATTATTGAGAGTTGACAAACATAGTTTTGGTCATCGTTGCAATTAATAGGAAGTAATAAAGAAAGAGAGGTTTTCACATATAAATATACTATCTTGGACATCTTTTATGATTGTGAGCACTCATTAAAATATGATTTGCTAAAGATTTGACGTTGAACAAGGAAGACAATGTAATGGGTTATGTTTTCTTACATCTGAGATAAATTATATTGTCATGGATTATCCAACATGTTGAGCTTGCCTTTCCCTCTCATGCTAGCCAAATTCTTTGCACCAAGTAGAGATACTACTTGTGCTTCCAATCATCCCTAAACCCAATTTTGCCATGAGAGTCCATCATATCTACCTATAGATTGAGTAAGATCCTTCAAGTAAGTTGTCATTGTTGCAAGCAATAAGAATTGCTCTCTAAATATGTATGACTTATTAGTGTGGAGAAAATAAGCTTTATATGATCTTGTGATGTGGAAGAAATAAAACTGACAAACTGCATAATAAAGGTCCATATCACAAGTGGCAATATAAAGTGACATTTTTTTGCATTAAGATTTTGTGCATCCAACTATAAAAGCACATGACAACCTCTGCTTCCCTCTGCGAAGGGCCTATCTTTTATTCTTGTCTATTACTTCATATAAGAGTCACGGTGATCTTCACCTTTCCTTTTTACATTTTATCCTTTAGCAAGCACAATGTGTTGGATAGATCCTGATATATATGGCTAATTGGATGTGGGTTTTCATGAACTATTATTGTTGACATTACCCTTGAGGTAAAAGGTTGGAAGGCAAAATTATAAGCCTTTATCTTTCTCTGTGTCCGATTAAAACTTCATAACCATAAATATTGCTTGAGTGTTAGCAATTATGAAAGACAAAAAGATGGTTGAGTATGTGGACTTGCTGAGAAGCTCTTATATTAACTCTTTTCTATGTTATGATAAATTACAATTGCTTCAATGACTGAGATTATAGTTTGTTAGTTTTCAATGAAGTTTCTGATTCACACTTGAGTATGTGAATGAATTGTTAATTTAGCATAGGAGATCATATGAATATATATATATATATATATATATATATATATATATATATATATATATATATATATATGTTGCTGTTATAACAATGATCATGAGGCCCTCATGTCCGTATTTTATTTTATCGACACCTCTATCTCTAAACATGTGGACATATTTTTCGATTTCGGCTTTCGCTTGAGGACAAGCGAGGTCTAAGCTTGGGGGAGTTGATACGTCCATTTTTCATCATGCTTCTATATCGATATTTATTGCATTATGGGCTGTTATTACACATTATGTCACAATACTTATGCCTTTTCTTTCTTATTTTACAAGGTTTACATGAAGAGGGGTAATGCCGGCAGCTGAAATTCTGTGCTGCAAAAGGTGCAAATATTAGAGACCTATTCTACACATCTCCAAAAGTCTTGAAACTCCACAGGAATTATTTTTAGAATATATAGAAAATATTGGGCGAAAGAAGTACCAGAGGGGGGCCACCCACCGTCCACGAGGGTGGGGGCGGGCCCTACCCCCTGGGCGCGCCCCCTGCCTCGTGGGCCCCCAGGTGGCCCTCTGATGCCCATTTTTGGCTATATGGAGTCTTTCGTCGAGGAAAAAATCAGAAGCAAGCTCACGGGACGAAACTCCGCCGCCACGAGGCGGAACCTTGGCGGAACCAATCTAGGGCTCTGGCGGAGCTGTTCTGCTGGGGAAACTTCCCTCCGGGAGGGGGAAATCATCACTATCGTCATCACCAACGATCCTCTCATCGGGAGGGGGTCAATCTCCATCAACATCTTCACCAGCACCATCTCATCTCAAACCCTAGTTCATCTCTTGTATCCAATCTTTGTATCCAAACCTCAGATTGGTACCTGTGGGTTGCTAGTAGTGTTGATTACTCCTTGTAGTTGATGCTAGTTGGTTTATTTGGTGGAGGATTATATATTCAGATCCATTATGCATATTAACACCCCTCTGATTATGAACATGAATATGCTTTATGAGTAGTTACGTTTGTTCTTGAGGACATGGGAGAAGTCTTGCTATAAGTAGTCATGTGAATTTGGTATTCGTTCGATATTTTGATGAGATGTATGTTGTCTTTCCTCTAGTGGTGTCATGTGAACGTCGACTACATGACACTTCACCATTGTTTGGGCCTAGAGGGAGGCATTGGGAAGTAATAAGTAGATGATTGGTTGCTAGAGTGACAGAAGCTTAAACCCTAGTTTATGCGTTGCTTCATAAGGGGCTCATTTGGATCCATATGTTTCATGTTATGGTTATGTTTACCTTAGTACTTCTGTTGTAGTTGCGGATGCTTGCAATAGGGGTTAATCATAAGTGGGATGCTTGTCCAAGTAAGGGCAGTACCCAAGCACCGGTCCACCCAGATATCAGATTATCAAAGTACCGAACGCGAATCATATGAACGTGATGAAAACTAGCTTGACGATAATTCCCATGTGTCCTCGGGAGCGCTTTCCTTTATATAAGAGTTTGCGCAGGCTTGTCCTTTGCTACAAAAAGGATTGGGCCATCTTGTTGCACCTTATTTACTTTCATTACTTGTTACTCATTACAAATTACCTTATCACAAAACTATCTGTTACTGATAATTTCAGTGCTTGCAGAGAATACCTTACTGAAAACTGCTTATCATTTCCTTCTGCTCCTCGGTGGGTTCGACACTCTTACTTATCGAAAAGGCTACGATAGATCCCCTACACTTGTGGGTCATCAGGGCCGAAGCCGACGACTGGCAAACTTTCAGGTTATAAGAAATGGTTGCACGGGAGGAAATAATGGCAAAGGTATATAACATAGCTTTAACATATCATAATATTGTTTTCACAATTTGGGTACATTTATTCAAATATAATATCCTTCGATCACTGACCTGCTATCAAGCGGGCGCCCTCTAGGACGTCCTTGAAATAATGCTCCGGCGTGCGGTGGTCCTTGCCTCCAAACGGACCCTTAGTTGCAACATCGGTGGCCTTCATCTTTGCCCAGTACATCTTGACACGAGCGAAGGTCATCCGGGCACCTTCTATGCACATCGACCGCTTGACGGCGTCAATACGTGGCACTGCATCGACAAGCCGCTGCACCAAACCGAAATAGCTGCTCGAAACGGGTTTGGCTGGCCATAGCCGAACCACGACGTCCTTCATGGCAGCTCCGGACATCTTATGTAGCTCGGCCCACTCGGCCATCTGTTCGTTTAGCAATGCCGGACGCCTTGCCACATTGCATTGCAACCAGAAAAGCCTCTCCGCAGCACGTCCTTCCTGTGCTTGGAAGAAGTCGGAAGCACTCCTCGACAGATCCAAGAACGCGTCTGGAGAACTCCACATTTGGTTATGCAGAGCATACTTTGGATCACCGAACTTAGTCTGTAAAAGAAAGGGCTTACCAGCCCCTATCTCCCCAGCCTATCGGATCTCCTCCCGAGCCACTCTATATTCGGATCGCGCTTCTTTCGCCTCTAGTAAGGCCTTGTCGAGTTTGGCTGTCTTGGCTTTATTACCCTCCTCGGGAGATTTGCACCTGCTAGTGGCATCCTTCAGCTCCCGCTCCATAGTAGATATTATCTCCTGGCACTGGCGCCGAACGGCCTGTTCAGCCTTTAAATCCGCAGATGCGTTCTTGGCAGCCGCATCGCTCACTCTGGCCTGCTCCTTGGCCCGGGCAAGTTCAACCCGAAGGGTCTCAACCGCGGCAGCACTATCTGCAGTTATGCATGTCACAGTATATGATTTTCAGCTTCGTGCTCATACTGGTATACATGCATAAACAAGCTGCCCTAACACATACCTTGTGCCTCATCGAGCTGCCTATTAATAAGAGTGATGTCCTCATCCGCTAACTCAAGTTTCCGCTTTAGATCTGCAACTTCCGCAGCTTGGACGGTCGCCATCGATGCAACAGCCTGTGTTTGAATTAATTAGGTTACTTCCTGAGCATATCTTTTTGATCCTCTGATCGCCTCCCTGTGAAGGCCGAACGGAGTCTCATGGGCTACTACCTGTACACGGATGCATTATGCATATAAAAATAGTTAAGCTATTACTTTGCATACCTCGAAGCCTCTCACTAGGCCCAGGGAAGCTTCATTTAATCCGCTTCTCATGGACAGAACCCTTTCAACTACCGTACCCATTGAGGTACGACGTTCCTCTGAGATGGACACACTTTGTAATGTGCCCATCATAGTATCCGGCACCTCCGGATTCCCGGAGGCTGCTACGGGAGCATGCATTCCCTTCAAAGGGGTACATGGGCTCGACCCTAGAGTCGTCTTCGGCTGTAGGCCAGATAGTTCAGCGCCTTCATTACTGGACCCCGTAGGGGCTGCGCCCTCGGGACCCTTGATGATTGAAGTACCACCCTCGGGCGTTGTTTTCATTGTCCCCCATGCTGCTTGATGGTCAGGGGAGATTCTCCGAGAGGACACCTCGAAGTCGTCTGCCCTAAGAGGCGAGGAAGCATGAGAAGGCATCTCGCTTTCCATCATCCCCGGAGGTAAGTCCCCTGACGAGGAGGACTGTCAGGGTGGACTGTGGGCCGAACTGCAAGCATATAGTTTAAATTTTACCCCTACAACCCGAAAAAAGCGGGGTATGTCTAGAGCATCCTTGTTCACTTACGACTCGGCAAGGGGCTTGTCCCGAGAGAGGTGCCTTGCGATGACATCAGCTCTGGAACCCGAACCATATGGTAGGGATACCTTCCCTTTCTTGGGTGCTTCCACCTCCAAGTCTTTGGATGCAGTCCTTTTATTCCCATGAGGGGAAGGGGTATCACCTTCTCCTCCTCCTTCGTCTTTTGAAGAGGGAGCTTCAGTCTCCCCGGACATAGTGTCCGACATACCTGCAGAGTGGAGGCCGCTTTCGGCCTCTTCGCTCTTCTTCTTGTCCTCTTGCGCCGACACTTGATACGGCGCAGGGACCAACATCCTCATCAACACATGATCTGTCGAGTCTTCGGGAAGTGGAGCTGAACACCTCATTCGTTCTGCCTTCTTTATCCAGCACTGGTCAAAGAAAGAACTCTCAATACATCGCTACGGGATAATCAACCGAGTTGTGGTTAGAAATTGGGTGCTTACCGAGGTATCCAGATGGTTGCAGTCAAGACCGATGTCCTCTGACGTGTCCGTCCACTACTTTCGAGTCTTGAAGAACAGTTTCCACATCCCTTCGTGCGTTGTGTCGAAGAACTGCTGAAGGGTCCACGGTCCTTCTGGATTGAACTCCCACATACGGAGAGGCCGTCACTGGCATGTGAGGATCCGGCGGACTAGCATCACTTGGATCACATTAATAAGGCCAACGTCCCTTTCGAGGATACTCGGGATACGACTTTGCAGCGTCTGTACTTCGTTAGCTGATCCCCAGTCTAGCCCCTTATTTATCCACGATGCGAGCTGCAACGGAGGGTCAGATCGGAACACAGGTGCGGCTGCCCATTTGGTGCCACGAGGTTTGGTGATATAGAACCACTCTTCTTGCCATAAGTTGGAGGTTTTCATGGAAGTGCCTTTTGGCCAGCTAGTATTGGCAAGCTTGCTCACCATAGCATCGCCGCACTCCGCTTGCTCCCCATTAACCAGCTTCGGCTTCACGTTGAAGGTCTTGAGCCATAGGCCGAAGTATGGGGGGATGCGGAGAAAGGCTTCACACACGACGACGAATGCCGAGATGTGGAGAAAAGAGTCTGGAGCTAGATCGTGAAAATCTAGCCCATAATAAAACATGAGGCCATGAATGAAGGGATGAAGAGCGAACCCTATCCCGCAGAGGAAGTGAGAGATAAATACCACCCTCTCGCCGGATTTTGGTGTGGGGATGACCTGCCCTTTAGTAGGGAGCCTGTGGGGGATTTCCCCAGTCAGGTACCTCGCCTTCCGAAGCTTCGCGATATCCTCCTCGGTGACCGAGGAGGCTGCCCACCTACCTTGGGAGATGGACCCCGACATAACTAGAGGGCCTGGTAACAATGGAAGAAATCGAATCCTAGGCGCTGGAGCCTAAGGTTGGGGAGGTTGAGGAAGAGGTAGGCGTGGGGGAGAAAGACGGGTCTGTACCCCTTTATAAAAGCGAAGAATATTGAATGCCTCCTCACGGGCCTTAAAGCTTGCCTATTCCCAATGAATCGCCAACAACACGGTTGGATTACCCACGCCCATATTGATGAGGATCCCGTGATAAGGGGACACGATCTCTACTTCGACAAGACGTGCCGATGGAAACCTCACCTCGAAACGTGGATTGGGAGGCTAAAAAACGGTTTGAAATAATGACCGGGCGGAGATGTGGCGTCTCACTACAAAAGATGTTAGTAGATGGTACTTGTTAAATATTATACTCTTTGCGGAGCTCATTTTGCGGAGCCGGACACGTTTTCTGTGTTCTAGGACTACTTTGGGGTATTTGGAGGAGGAACCTGCCTTCCAATGCTGAAAACAATCTGCGCGCCGGACACATCGTCATTGAAGCCTGGTTCAGGGGCTACTGAGGGAGTCATGGATTAAGGGGTCCTCGGATGTCCGGGCTATGTGACATGGGCTGGACTAATGGGCCGTGAAGATACAAGACAGAAGACTTCCTCCCGTGTTCGGATGGGACTCTCCTTTGCGTGGAAGGCAAGCTTGGCGTTCGGATATGAAGATTCCTTCCTCTGTAAACCGACTTTGTACAACCCTAGGCCCCTCCAGTGTCTATATAAACCGGAGGGTTTAGTCCGTAGAGGCAATCTCAATAATACAGGCTAGACATCTAGGCTTTAGCCATTACGATCTCGTGGTAGATCAACTCTTGTAATCCTCATATTCATCAAGATCAATCAAGCAAGAAGTAGGGTATTACCTCCATCAAGAGGGCCTGAACCTGGGTAAACATCGAGTCCCCTGTCTCCTGTTACCATCGACCTTAGACACACAGTTCGGGACCCCCTACCCAAGACCGCCGGTTTTGACACTGACAACAACCACATGCATGGAGCAGTTGAACACGCAGGAAATGGTTGTCTACAAGCCTGCAGACAGTTGCGTCGCAGCGTGGAGAGCGGCCGTGTGCTACTACCGCCGTCTTGGTCTATTAGTCCTCTTTATATTCTATGCCATATTTTGACCTTAAATTTAACCAACAAAATGTTAATGCATGCTAAAAATATTATATAATTGGAAACTATGTGCAAACACGAATCCAATGGTATAATCTCTGGTGACATGCATTCATATTTTATTAGTTAAATCTCTAGCCAAAATTTGGCACAAAAATACATAGACGACTTATAAACCAGTGTTGGGGAACGTAGTAATTTCAAAAAAATTCCTACGCACACACAGGATCTTGGTGATGCATAGCAACGAGAGGGGAGAGTGTGTCCACGTACCCTCATAGACCGAAAGCGGAAGCGTTAGCACAACGCGGTCGATGTAGTCGTATGTCTTCACGATCCGACTGATCCAAGTATCGAACGCACGGCACCTCCGAGTTCAGCACACGTTCAAATCGATGATGCCCACGAACTCTGATCCAGCAGAGCTTCATAGGAGAGTTCCGTCAGCACGACGGTGTGATGACAGTGATGATGATGCTACCGACGCAAGGCTTCGCCTAAGCACCGCTACGATATGATCGAGGTGGATTATGGTGGAGGGGGGCACCGCACATGGCTGGGAGAGATCAACAAATCAACTTGTGTGTCTAGAGGTTCCCCTGCCCCTGTATATAAAGGAGCAAGTGGGGAGGCCGGCCGGCCCCTGTAGGCGCGCCAGGAGGAGGATTCCTCCTCCTAGTAGGAGTAGGACTCCCCTCTTTCCTACTCCTACTAGGAGGGGGAAAGGAAGGGGAAGAGGGAGAAGGAAAGGGGGCGCCACCCCCCTCTCCTAGTCCAATTCGGACCAGAGGGGGAGGGGCATGCGACCTGCCCTAGGCCAGCCCTCTCTCTCTCTCTCCTCTAAGGCCCATAAGGCCCACTATTTCTCCCAGGGGTTCCGGTAGCCCTCCAGCACTCCGGTTAACTCCGAAACCACCCGGAACACTTCCGGTGTCTGAATATAGTCATCCAATATATCGATCTTTACGCCTCGACCATTTCGAGACTCTTCATCATGTCCGTGATCATATCCGGGACTCCAAACTACCTTCGGTACATCAAAACACAAAAACTCATAATACCAATCGTCACCGAACTTTAAGAGTGCGGACCCTACGGGTTCGAGAACTATGTAGACATGATCGAGACACGTCTCCGGTCAATAACTAATAGCGGAACCTGGATGCTCGTATTGGCTCCCACATATTCTATGAAGATCTTTATCGGTCAAACCGCATAACAACATACGTTGTTCCCTTTGTCATCGGTATGTTACTTGCCCGAGATTCGATCGTCGGTATCTCAATACCTAGTTCAATATCGTTACTGGAAAGTCTCTTTACTCGTTCCTTAATACATCATCTCGCAACTAACTCATTAGTTATAATGCTTGCAAGGCTTATAGTGATGTGCATTACCGAGTGGGCCCAGAGATACCTCTCCGACAATCGGAGTGACAAATCCTAATCTTGATCTATACCAACTCAACAAGTACCATCGTAGACACCTGTAGAGCACCTTTATAATCACCCAGTTACGTTGTGACATTTGGTAGCACACAAAGTGTTCCTCCGGTAATCGGGAGTTGCATAACCTCATAGTCATAGGAACATGTATGAGTCATGAAGAAAGCAATAGCAGTAAACTAAACGATCAAGTGCTAAGCTAACGGAATGGGTCAAGTCAATCACATCATTCTCCTAATGATGTGATCCCGTTAATCAAATGACAACTCATGTCTATGGTTAGGAAACTTAACCATCTTTGATTAATGAGCTAGTCAAGTAGAGGCATACTAGTGACACTCTGTTTGTCTATGTATTCACACACGTACTAAGTTTCCGGTTAATACAATTCTAGCATGAATAATAAACATTTATCATGATATGAGGAAATAAATAATAACTTTATTATTGCCTCTAGGGCATATTTCCTTCAACCAGGACGGGGTAGTAGGTAATTTAATCGCAAATGTTTTTATTTTATTAATCATATGTGTACGTGTCCTTTCGTCCTCCTCTCGCACGTCTTGTCACCCCGCTGCCATTGAACACTTAGAGTGCAAGCTTGAGCAGCGCGGGGGAGTGTTCTTTTGGCCAAACGATGGTGAGCTAGTTCCCGCGCAATCACGCAGGTTCCCGCACAAGCTTCCCGCCCGACTCGGTGAAATCCCCCAAAATCCCAATGCTTACCGGCCTGCTATATAAACCCTCACGTCCCGCGAGTCTTGCGTCGCATTTTCCCGTCCCTCACAGCTGCTTATCTCGTTTGCTTCTCCCACAATCGCCAATGGCACTGGTCCATCATTGTCGCTAAGCCACTCCACCGTCATCAGAGGAGAGCTCTAGCTGGGAGGCTACACCGCGGCGGCAGCACAGTCCCCGACGTAGTGTAGTGCGCGTGGCACCCCTGTTAGGTGTGCGCGGATGACCCACCACACGCTCCACCGCCGCTGCCCGTCGATAGCTGTTGCCGGCTGCCATTGCCGCCACCCCACCGTCTGCCGTCGTGGCTGCCACACCACCGTCGAAAGCCAAGGCCATCGCCCACTCCACTGCCGCGGCCCGAAGGTGGGAGGTGGTCGTTGTGGCCACCACCCACTACCGGCCATCGTGGCCATCACCCGCTCCGTTGCTGCGGCCCGAAGGCGGGAGGTGGTGGTCGTGGCCACCACCCCATCGCCGGTCGTCATGGCCGCCAGCCCACCGTCGACCGTCGAGGTCATCACCCGCTCCGCCACCGCCGCTCGAAGGCGGGAGGTGGAGGTGGAGGCCTGCACGTGCGTCATCGACTTTGTGCGCTACAGCGAGTTCATGCAAGGGAGGAGGAGTGCCTCGTCGAGCACGCAAAGAGCCTTACCGTCACCGTGGCCGCAACACACGCCGCCACAAAGGCGAGGAATTAGGAGATCTACAAGGAGAACCACCGCTTCGAGAGGGGTCGTGTGGAGCGGCAGAGGGTGCTCGACGTGAGCGTCGCTGAAGGTGCGCAGCGGCAGACACCGTATTGCAGTTGTCCAGCTCGTCGGTAGGCTCCTCCTTCCCAGCCTCTTACTGAGCGCGCTCAGCAGAGGAGAGGCTACTGGAAGTAGTACAAAGCTCCTTCGTAATAGTAGTATTTAGGGGCTATTTTGTTCAGTTCATCCGACTATGGATATGGTGGAACTATACAACGTACTTAAAATTATCTAGTATATATAGTTGAACTAGCTATTTTAGTATGTGGTTGGCAACAATTGGGGAAAAGTTTGGTCGATTCAGCTGTCAAGTTGAACTGTTTGTATGAAGAATGACTGCTTAATCTATGAATGAAATCTATGCTTAATTACTGAATTTAAGTTGCAAAAATTAGAGTGCTAGTGATTTTTAGCTGCATATTTTGACAAATCACAGTGTTACAAGGTTGAAAAATGGCAATGTTACTAGATCAAAAAATGTCAATCTTTCTAGTTTGACAAATGGCAATATACCCAATATGACCGATGCAAATCTTACCAAATTGTTTGTACGTGGTTGCACACGGGTCATCCAAAACAACATTTGCGTTGAAGGGATGTACAAATCCTGCTCGGCACATTTTCTCTTGGCTTAGCGCTGAAGTCTGGCTTTGCATACCGTATTCAACCTGAACTGTTTGCGTTGAAGAGATGCACAAATCCCGTGCTGCAAATTTTGCCTCGACTTACTGAGGAAGACCATAGCTCTCACTTTCCATACAGGTGTTCTATCTAAAACGTTTGCGATCAAGAGCTGCACAAATCCTGCTCGGCACATTTTCCCTTGGCTTCTTGGGGAAGATGTTGGTTTGCATACGAGTGTTCTAACTAAAATGTTTACGATGAGTGTTTTATATTTAAAAACCATTGACATTTTTTAAAAGAAAACCATTTGATAACTTTGTACATTAAGAGAGAAAACCACAAGTTCGTTCAAACCATATCTTTTCATTTAGTCACACTGCGAATTTATATTCGTATGATCGAGATACAATATTAAACCCAAAAAAACTATTCCCAGCAGCGGCGGAGGCGGCGTGCCGCGCCGGCGTTGTCGTTGTCATCTTTCGCGATGTCGTTGTTGAAGTCTTCAAGGTAGCACATAATGTTCTTCACTTGGAAATCAAACGACATGTCGTCGCGCGATCGACGGGCGGGGCACGGGAGGAGGCAAATGGTGGCGCTGCGAGGTAGCGGTCTACGATGGCGTCCCATGCCACTGAGGGGGGGCGCGCGCACGGGCACGAGCGCGGCGGGTGCAGGCAAATGCACGGGGACCGGCACCCCAGTGGGTG
The DNA here is from genome assembly GCF_002162155.2 of Triticum dicoccoides. Classification (NCBI taxonomy): domain Eukaryota; kingdom Viridiplantae; phylum Streptophyta; class Magnoliopsida; order Poales; family Poaceae; genus Triticum; species Triticum dicoccoides. The sequence continues at coordinate 379,422,196 of NC_041384.1, forward strand.
CAGGGGCGCGCACAAGCATGAGCACGGGCACTGGCACTGGCATGTACACGAGCTCGCGCGGGTTTGCGGAAACCTCGTTGACGCTCGCGGCTTCTAGCTCTGCGATAGTGCTTGGTGATCAGCCCGTCAATGCTACGAGGATGGTCACTAGCATGGGCGCGGGGATGGGAGCTGGGACGGGCGTGGGGGCAGCAACCACCGCGGCCAGCTTGTTCAGGGCCATGTCCATGAGGCCCCATTCCTCCTTATTTTCTATCTCCTCCGGCTCAGAGTTGACTTCACCAAACTTGAAGACTAGTGGCAGATGATCCTTCTGCGCCATGGCGTTGGTGGAGGTCTGTGGGAGAGAGGGGAATGAGAGGCGAACAGTAAGGCCGTCCGTATTAAACAGCGGCTTAGGAGCCATTAATGAAGAGGGTGCGAGCAAGGCAGGCGGCCATGGAAGTCAAAGGGCTCGTTTCCCAGTGAGCCTGCACAGTGTACAACTCGCATGCTTCCCGGTGAGCCTGCGCATTGGAGGACAGCTTGCATGCCTCTCGGTCAGCCAGCGCACCGGACTACGCTCGCACGCCTCCTGTTCAGTCAAGCAGCTGTCCGCACGATACCTCCTATAGCCATTAAATAGAGACACGTGGCGTCACGTGAATGGTTAACAGAAGGCACACGATTTAAATTATAGAAACATTTGAGATGTTAAAGTGGCAGCTATTTGTTTCAAATTTCCTTTGTTGGTTGTTATTCGAGTGCGCCTTCTCTCAAAATGGACGCGAAAAATACCACAACATGTCGGGTGCCATTCCATGATAGCATGCCAAGCTTCATGAATTTTAGACGAGTTTTGGATTTACTAGAATTTAAAAACAAAGTATCTCAACGTTTTGCCAGCAATCCACAGTGCCCTGGTGTTTAAAATTCATTCCTATTTCTTGCATGGGACCTAAACATGCACCCAAGGACACACATTAGATATGTCAACCCATTTTTCTACACTGGAGCATGTGCATGTAGTTCAAATTTGAATTATGCACATAAAATGCCTAGAAAACCCAGTTAATGTATAAAAATATCCAAACAAACCCTCAAGAATCCCAAAAATTGACACAACACTCCTGTCGCTCTATGTTGACACTGATACGTCTCCAATGTATCTATAATTTTTGATTTTTCCATGCTATTATATTATCCATCTAGGATGTTTTATATGCATTTATATGCTATTTTATATGATTTTTGGGACTGACCTATTAACCTAGAGCCTAGTGCCAGTTTCTATTTTTTCCTTGTTTTTGAGTTATACAGAAAAGGAATACCAAACGGAGTCCAATTGACATGCCAATTTTTGATAATTTTTTATGGACCAAAAGAAGCCCCCAGAGTAAAAGAGCTGGGACAGAAGAGTCCCGAGCCATCCACAAGGGTGGGGGGTGCGCCCTACCCCCTGGGCGCGTCCCCCTATCTCGTGGACAACTCGAAGACCCCCCCTGACGTGAGACCTACGCCAAAAATTCCTATAAATACAGAAACCTCCATAAAATAACCTAGATCGGGAGTTCCGCCGCCGCAAGCCTTTGTAGCCACCAAGAACCAATCGGGACCCTGTTCCGGCACCCTGCCGAAGGGGGATCCATCACCGGTGGCCATCTTCATCATCCTGGTGCTCTCCATGATGAGGAGGGAGTAGTTCACCCTCGGGGCTGAGGGTATGTACCAGTAGCTATGTGTTTGATATCTCTCTCTCTCGTGTTCTTGATTCAGCATGATCTTGATGTATCGCGAGCTTTGCTATTATAGTTGGATCTTATGATGTTTCTCCCCCTCTACTCTCTTCTATTGGATTGAGTTTTCCCTTTGAAGTTATCTTATCGGATTGAGTCTTTAAGGATTTGAGAACACTTGATGTATGTCTTGCATGTGCTTATTTGTGGTGACAATGGGATATTCACGTGATCCACTTGATGTATGTTTTGGTGATCAACTTGCAAGTTCCGTGTCCTTGTGAACTTATGCATAGGGGTTGGCACATGTTTTCGTCTTGACTCTCCGGTAGAAACTTTGGGGCACTCTTTGAAGTTCTTTGTGTTGGTTGAATAGATGAATCTGAGATTCTTTGATTCATATAGTAAAATCATACCCACGGATACTTGAGGTGACATTGGAATATCTAGGTGACATTAGGGTTTTGGTTGATTTGTGTCTTAAGGTGTTAATCTGGTACGAACTCTAGGATAGATCAAACAGAAAGAATAGCTTCGTGTTATTTTACTACAGACTCTTGAATAGATCGATCATAAAGGATAACTTTGAGGTGGTTCCGTACCCTACAATAATCTCTTCATTTGTTCTCCGCTATTAGTGACTTCGGAGTGACTATTTGTTGCATCTTGAGGGATAGTTATATGATCCAATTATGTTATTATTGTTGAGAGAACTTGCACTAGTGAAAGTATGAACCCTAGGCCTTGTTTCCTAGCATTGCAATATCGTTTTTGCTCAGTTTTATCATTAGTTACCTTGTTGTTTTTGTATTTTCAGATTACAAAAACCAATATCTACCATCCATATTGCACTTGTATCACCATCTCTTCGCCGAACTAGTGCACCTATACAATTTACCATTATATTGGGTGTGTTGGGGACACAAAAGACTCTTTGCTATTTGGTTGCGGTGTTGTTTCAGAGAGACCATCTTCATCCTACGCCTCCCATGGATTGATAAACCTTAGGTCATCCACTTGAGGGAAATTTGCTACTGTCCTACAAGCCTCTACACTTGGAGGCCCAACAACATCTACAAGAAGAAGGTTGTGTAGTAGACATGAGACACTAGAAATTTTTGAAAGCAATAAGAGGCGATGAATATCATTTTGTACCCAAAGGTGGAAAGTTCCCTACCGAAACCATCAGGCTTGTTGTGAGAAGCTCTGATTTGCGAGAAGCTTATACCCAAACCTGCCCCAAATGGGACAATTTTTTTACCACAACATGTTGATGCCGCTCCATGATAGCGTTTCAAGTTTCATGAACTTCAGATGAGTTCTGGATTTACTAGAATTTAAAAACCATGTATCTTGATGTTTGCAGCCAAGCGATGGTGGTAAGGTGTTTGACATTCATTCACATTTCTTGCATGGGACCTAAGCATGCAACCAAGGACACAGATTTGATTTTTCAACCAATTTACATGCACGGGAGCATGTGCTTGTTGTTCAAATTTTAATTATGCACATAAATGCATATAAAACTTAGTTAATGTATAAAAATATCCAAACGAACCCCGAAAAATTCCTAAAATTAACACAACACTCATGTAGAGACAACAAATATCGTTTCGTCCAAAAAGGGGAAACGTTCCCTACCGTAACCATGAGGCTTGTTGTGAGAAGCTCTGGTTTGTGAGAAGCTTATACCCCAACCTGCCCCAAATGGGTCAATCTTTTTACCACGACATGTTGATGTTGTACCATGCTAGCATGTCAAGTTTCATAAATTTCAGACGCGTTCTCGATTTATTAAAATTTAAAAACCATGTATCTCAATGTTAGAGGTCGATCGACGATGGCAAGGTGTTTGACATTTATTCTCATTTCTTGCCTGGGACTTAATCATGCAACCAAGGACAGACATTTCAATTTTGAACCCATTTATATGCACTGGAGCATGTGCATGTAGTTCAGATTTGAATTATGCACATAAATGCATAGAAAACTCAGTTAATGTATAAAAATGTCCAAGCGAACCCCGAAAAATCCAAATTGACACAACACTCCTGTTGTTCTATGTTGACACGAGAACTTTGAAAGTAAGAAGAGGCAACAGATATCGTTCCGTCCCCCAAGGTGGCACTTTCCTTACCGAAACCATCAGGCTTGTTGTGAGAGAAGCTCTGGTTTGTGAGAAGCTTATACTCAAACCTTCCCCAAATGGGACAATATTTTTACCATGGCATGTCGATGCCGTTCCATGATATCATGTCAAGTTTATGAATTTTAGAAGAGTTTTTGATTTACTAGAATTTTAAAACCATGTATCTCAATGTTAGCGGCCGAGCGACAATGTCAAGGTGTTTGGCATTCTCTCATTTCTTGTATGTGACCTAAGCTTGCAACTAAGGACACACATTTGATTTTTCAACCCATTTTTATGTACTGGAGCATCTGCATGTAGTTCAATTTTGAATTATGCACATAAGTGCCTAGAAAACTCAGTAAACATATAAAAATGTCCAAACAATCCCTGAAAAATACCAAAATTTAACACGACACTCATGTTGTTCTATGTTGACACCAGGAAAAAATTGAAAGCAAGAAGAGGTGACGAATATTGTTTTGTCCACGAAGATGACACGTTTCCCTAATGGAACCATGAGGCTTGTGAGAAGCTCTGGTTTGTGAGAAGATTATACCATAACCTGCCCCAAATGGGACAATATTTTTTACCCCAGCATGTTGATGCCATTCCATGATAGCATGCCAAGGTTCATGAATTTCAGACGGGTTTTGGATTTACTAGAATTACAAAATAAAGTACCTCAATGTTTGCCGGAGAGCCACGGTGCCGTGGTGTTCGAAATTCATCCCATTTCTTGCATTGGATATAAGCATAAAACCATGGACACATATATGATTTTAGAACCCATGTTGATGTACCAGAGCATGCACATGTAGTTTAATTTTGAATTGTGCACCTGAAATGGCTAGAAAACCAAGCTAATGTATTAAATGTCCAAACGAACCCTGAAAAATTCCATTTTTTACGGCACACCTATAGTTGCATGTTCACTGCAGATAAAAGTTCAAACAATTCAAACACCCTCCATTGCTGCTGTGACCCCGTCATGTAATTCAAATCAAGATGAAAAATCAAGTAGATCGCACATAGTTTATTATCACCAACCGTGTGAGATGCAGTACAAAATATCTTGGAGCACCATCAGAGTATAGTACATCTATGGCTAATGCGAGAAGGTGCATCGGCTACAGTCCACAGACGACGTGTCAAGCACACTACATCGATCCCCAAATATCATTTCACTGTTCAAACATCGCCGGTGAAAGATGGGGACATGGACCCGCATCGTGAGGGCAACTTCGGCAGCCCACTACGGTGAGAGCGCGGCCATAGCTGCCATGCACGTGCTAACAAGGTGCATGAGCGCGGCCGTAAGCTGTGACCGGGCGGCCAAGGCAGCCTAAATGGGCGTTGTTCCTTCTCAGGTGGCGGCAGCAACATCTTCCTTGGGGATAGCAACTAGCGAGAGCGGCACAGCAACTATCCATTCCGCAGCGGCAGCCTTAGCCCTGATGGAGGGTGCCCACGACCATGTTGAGGCCACCCACGCCCAGCTCATGGCGGTCACAACATAAATCGAACGAAACTTCTCCGACAACGGCTGGCAACCCACGGCCGAAGAGTTGGCAATCACCGAGAGTGTTCGAGCAGCCGTCCGTTCCTCCGCCACATACCTTGCCACGATGGAGCCTGTCCAAGCCTAGATCGCGGCCGCCCACGCCCAACTCATGGAGGCCTTTTCCAAAGAGATGGTAGACGCAGATGGCGAGATGCTTGCAGAGTATGGTGCAATGGATGGCATGGAACCCCTTCCCCAGGAGACTGTCGGGCGCGAGCTGGACATGGAGGAGGCGACGGAGATCGACGAGCACCAACCGTAGTAGTTTTGTTGAATTAAGAGTGTCGGTCTTTAATTTATTAGAGTAATGTTTAGGTCGGCTAGCTCTGTTTAATTGTTGAACTTGCTCGATTAAGAAGTGTGGGTGTGTTGTAGTCTCCTTTGTGTACCCAAATTATGCAATGACGTGGATGACCATTGTAACCAGTGAAATTCAAACCAAAAATTTTGACGTTCAAACTCATCACACACGGGTTAAGATATATGAGTCATTTGTGATGTTCACATATCGTACACAGTGCTGAATAAGGGACCGTGTCTGATGACACTTCGCGCCAGTTTTTTCGCTGCACCAATTCAAAATTTTCGGCTTCCGCATAAATATCTACCTCCCCTCCCCCTTACCAAAAGCCACATTTCCCCTGTTTCCGCCTTCCTTTCCAAGTTGAAACCTTAACTCCTTGCTTGCAGCACCGCCTCCTCGCCGGCGACTCTCATTCACGTGCTCGGCCTCATCTATCCAGGCAGGTAATTCACACCCGACCCCCATCCTCCTCCTCCTTCCACATCACACATGCCCCAACCATCGGTGTGACACCTTCCACCCAAATCACCGTCCCCTCCACCAAATAAGCGGCGCCCTAAGCCATGGTGCATGCAGTATAGCTAGGAGTTCAAGGAGCATTTGGCAGCGGAGAAGTAAATCACGGCCGCTGATACGTCTCCAACGTATCTATAATTTTTTATTGTTCCATGCTATATTACATTCTTTTTTGGACATTATTGGGCTTTATTATACACTTTCATATTATTTTTGGGACTAACCTATTAACTGGAGGCCCAGCCCAGAATTACTATTTTTTGCCTATTTCAGAGTTTCGCAGAAAAAGAATATCAAACGTAGTCCAAATGGAATGAAACCTTCGGGAACGCGATTTTTGGAACGAACATGATCCAGAGGACTTGGACCCTACGTCAAGAAAGCAACCAGGAAGGCACGAGGTAGGGGCGTGCCTACCCCCCCTCCAGGTGCGCCCTCCACCCTCGTGGGGCCCATGTTGCTCCACCGACGTACTTCTTCCTCCTATATATGCCTACGTACCCCCAAACTACCAGATACGGAGCCAAAACCCTAATTCCACCGCCGCAACCTTATGTACCCATGAGATCCCATCTTGGGGCCTTTTCTGGAGCTCCGCCGGAGGGGTCATCGATCACGGAGGGCTTCTACATCACACCATAGCCTCTTCGATGATGTGTGAGTAGTTTACCTCAGACCTTCGGGTCCATAGTTATTAGCTAGATGGCTTCTTCTCTCTTTTTGGATCTCAATACAATGTTCTCCCCCTCAATTGTGGAGATCTATTCGATGTAATCTTCTTTTGCGGTGTGTTTGTTGAGACCGATGAATTGTGGGTTTATAATCAAGTTTATCTATGAACAATATTTGAATCTTCTCTGAATTCTTTTATGTATGATTGGTTATCTTTGCAAGTCTCTTCAAATTATCAGTTTGGTTTGGCCTACTAGATTGATCTTTCTTGCAATGGGAGAAGTGCTTAGCTTTGGGTTTAATCTTGCGTTGTCCTTTCCCAGTGACAGTAGGGGCATCAAGGCACGTATTCTATTGTTGCCATCGAGGATAACAAGATGGGGTTTATATCATATTGCATGAGTTTATCCCTCTACATCATGTCATCTTGCTTAAAGCGTTACTCTCTTCTTTTGAACTTAATACTCTAGATGCATGCTGGATAGGGTTGATGTGTGGAGTAATAGTAGTAGATGCAAGCAGGAGTCGGTCCACTTGTCTCGGACGTGATGCCTATATACATGATCAGACCTAGAGATTCACATAACTATGCTCAATTCTGTCAATTGCTCCACAGTAATTTGTTCACCCATCGTAATACTTATGCTCTCGAGAGAACCACTGGTGAAACCTATGGCCCCCGGGTCTATTTTATATCATATTAATCTTCTGTCAACAAGCTATTTCTTACACCATTTTTATTTCGCTTTATTTACTTTGCATCTTTAACATAAAATTACCCAAAATATTATCTTATCATATCTATCAAATCTCACTTTCGTAAGTGGCTGTGAAGGGATTGACAACCCCTTTTTGCGTTGGTTGCGAGGATTTTATTTGTTTGTGTAGGTGCGAGGGACTCGTGCCTGGCCTCCTAATGGATTGATACCTTGGTTCTCAAAAACTGAGGGAAATACTTATGCTACTTTGCTGCATCACCCTTTCCTCTTCAAGGGAAAACCAACGCAGTGCTCAAGAGGTAGCAAGAAAGATTTCTGGCGCCGTTGCCGGGGAGTCTACGCAAAAGTCAACATACCAAGTACCCATCACAAACCCTTATCTCCCGCATTACATTATTTGCCATTTTCCTCTCGTTTTCCTCTCCCCCACTTCACCCTTGCCGTTTTTATTCGCCCTCTTTTTCGTTCGCCCTTTTTCCGTTTGCTTTAATGCCTTACTTGGCTCGTTTGCTTGTTTGATTGGAATAGTTGTTTATTGATTACTAAACAGAGAACCTGAGATCTATGGATCCTCATCCGCTTGCTAATATTTTTAAGAGATCCAATTATGATGAACCAATTGCTAGTGAGTTTTGTGCACTAGATTATCTTTATAAGGTTTTGCTTGAAATTCGTGAATCTGAAAAGTGTGATGAATTACATTATGAAGCGATTCACGATAGATCTTCGAATAAATAACATGGTTGCAATTATTTTATTATAAATTCTATTTATGTAAATTGTGCTAATAATATGCAAAGCCCTAAGCTTGGGGATGCTAGTTTTGCTATGCCCTCTACTTGTTGCAATGATCATGATTGGGGTGATTCTTCTTATGATCTTGAAAATTTATTTAAGCCCCATGATGAATATGAGATTGATAATAGTGTTTGCAATATTATTGAAAGTGGTTTTGGAAGAGTGTCAACTCTAGATACCACATATTTGGATAATGTTCAATCTTCTGAAGTTTTTGATAAAAGTGGGTTTGAAGAGGTCATGATTTTAGTTAATGTTAATCCCACTATTTTGAAAGAATGTCAACTTTGCATTCATGTGGATCATGTTGAAAACATTTTATGTGATAGATATTTTGTTGAATTTGCTTATGATCCCACATGTAATTATTATGAGAGAGGAAAATATGATTGTAGAAATTTTCATGTTACTAAATTACCTCTCGTTATGTTGAGATTGCTATTGTTTTTTTCCGCCTCCTTGCATATGCTAGTTTTTGCTTTCCTTGATAATTTGTTTGCCTATAAGATGCCTATGCATAGGAAGTATGTTAGACTTAGATGTGTTTGTCACGTGTTTTATGATGCTCTCTTTGTGCTTCAATTCTTGTCTTTCTTGTGAGCATCGTTGAAATCTCTTGCCTAGCTAAAAGGCTTTAAAGAAAAGCGCTTATTGGGAGACGACACAATATTTATCCTTGCTGTTATTCAATAAATAATTTATCTAGCCTCTGTTTTGGTTGTGTTTGTTGTGTTTAGTTAGTGTTTGTGCCAAGTAGAACCGTTGGGAAGACTTGGGGAAAGTCTTTTTGATCTTGCTGTAAAAAACATAAACTTTAGCGCTCACGAGAATTGCTGCCATTTTTATTTGGAAAGTGATACTTAGTTAATTCTTTTTTCAGATGATTAATAGATAAATTACTCACGTCCAGCAATTTATTTTAGAATTTTTGGGGTTCCAGAACTTGCGTTAGCTACATATTACTTTAGACTATTCTGTTTTTGACAGATTCTGTTTTTCGTGTGTTGTTTGCTTATTTCGATGAATCTATGGCTAGTAAAATAGTTTATAAACCATAGAGAAGTTGGAATACAGTAGGTTAACACCAATATAAATAAATAATTAGTTCATTACAGTACCTTTAAGTGGTGTTTTGTTTTCTTTCGCTAACGGAGCTCACGAGATTTTCTATTTTGAGTTTTGTGTTGTGAAGTTTTCAAGTTTTGGGTAAAAGATTTGATGGATTATGGAACAAGGATTGGCAAGAGCCTAAGCTTGGGGATGCCCATGGCACCCCAAGATAATCTAAGGACACCTAAAAGCCAAAGCTTGAGGATGCCCCGGAAGGCATCCCCTCTTTCATCTACTTCCATCGGTAACTTTACTTGGAGCTATATTTTTATTCACCACATGATATGTGTTTAGCTTGGAGCGTCTTGTATTATTTGAATATTTATTTGTTAGTTTGCCAAAATCATATTTTCTGTACACACCTTTTGAGAGAAACACACATGATTTGAAAATTATTAGATTACTCTATGTGCTTCACTTATATCTTTTGAGTTATATAGTTTTTGCTTTAGTGCTTCACTTATATATTTTAGAGCACAATGGTGGATTTGTTTTATAGAAACTATTATTCTCTCATGCTTCACTTATATTATTTTGAGAGTCTTAAACAGCATGGTAATTTGCTTAAATTGGGAAATTAATCCTAATATGCTAAGTATTCGAGATTAGTAAAATAAATAAATTCTTATGAGTGTGTTTAATACTATGAGAAGTTTGATACTTGATAATTGTTTTGAGATATGGAGATGGTGATATTAGAGTCATGCTAGTTGAGTAGTTATGAATTTGAGAAATACTTGTGTTGAAGTTTGTGATTCCCGTAGCATGCACGTATGTTGAACCATTATGTGATGAAGTCGGAGCATGATTTATTTATTGATTGTCTTCCTTATGAGTGGCGGTCGGGTACGAGCGGTGGTCTCTTCCTACCAATCTATCCCCCTAGGAGCATGCGCGTAATACTTTGTTTCAATAACTAATAGATTTTTGCAATAAGTATGTGAGTTCTTTATGACTAATGTTGAGTCCATGGATTATACGCACTCTCACCCTTCCACCATCGCTATCCTCTCTAATACCGCACACCTTTTGCCGGTATCATACACCCACCATATACCTTCCTCAAAACAGCCACCATACCTACCTATCAGTGCATTTCCATAGCCATTCCAAGATATATTGCCATGCAACTTTCCATCGCTCCGTTTACTATGACACGCTCCATCATTGTCATATTGCCTTGCATGATCGTGTAGTTGACATTGTATTTGTGGCAAAGCCACCATTCATAATTCTTTCATACATGTCACTCATGCATCATTGCACATCCCGGTACACCGCCGGAGGCATTCACATAGAGTCATATTTTGTTCTAAGTATTGAGTTGTAATTTTTTAGTTGTAAGTAAATAAAAGTGTGATGATCATCTTTTTTAGAGCATTGTCCCAAGTGAGGAAAGGATGATGGAGACTATGATTCCCCCACAAGTCTGGATGAGACTCCGGACTAAATGGAAAAATGAGAGAAAAAGAGAGAAGGGACAATGCTACTATCCTTTTACCACACTTGTGCTTCAAAGTAGCACCAGGATCTTCATGATAGAGAGTCTACTATGTTATCACTTCTATATACTAGTGAGAATTTTTCATTATAGAACTTGGCTTGTATATTCCAATGATGGGCTTCCTCAAAATGCCCTAGGTCTTCGTGAGCAAGCGAGTTGGATGCACACCCACTTAGTTCCTTTTGTTGAGCTTTCATATACTTATAGGTCTAGTGCATCCGTTGCATGGCAATCCCTACTCACTCACATTGATATCTATTAATGGGCATGTCCATAGCCCCTTGATATGCCTAGTTGGTGTGAGACTATCTTCTCCCTTTTTGTCTTCTCTACAACCACCATTCTATTCCACATATAGTGCTATGTCCATGGCTCACGCTCATGTATTGCGTGAAGATTGAAAAAGTTTGAGAACACCAAAAGTATGAAACAATTGCTTGGCTTGTCATCATGGTTGTGCATGATTTAAATACTTTGTGTGGTGAAGATAGAGCATACCCAGACTATATGATTTTGTAGGGATAATTTTCTTTGGCCATGTTATTTTGAGAAGACATAATTGCTTAGTTAGTATGCTTGAAGTATTATTATTTCTATGTCAATATTAAACTTTTGTCTTGAATCTTTCGAATCTGAATATTCATACCACAATTAAGAGAATTACATTGAAACTATGCCAAGTAGCATTCCACATCAAAAATTCTGTTTTTATCATTTACCTACTCGAGGACGAGCAGGAATTAAGCTTGGGGATGCTTGATACGTCTCCAACGTATCTATAATTTTTTATTGTTCCATGCTATATTATATTCTGTTTTGGACATTATTTGGCTTTATTATACAGTTTTATATTATTTTTGGGACTAACCTATTAACCGGAGGCCCAACCCAGAATTGATGTTTTTTGCCTATTTCAGAGTTTCGCAGAAAAAGAATATCAAACAGAGTCCAAACGGAATGAAACCTTCGGGAACGTGATTTTTGGAATGGACGTGATCCAGAGGACTTGGACCCTACATCAAGAAAGCAACCAGGAAGGCACGAGGTAGGGGGCG
>NC_041384.1:379434488-379544600 GCF_002162155.2 Triticum dicoccoides
TCGTGGGGGCCATGTTGCTCCACCGACGTACTTATTCCTCCTATATATACCTACGTACCCCCAAACTACCAGATACGTAGCCAAAACCCTAATTCCACTGCCGCAACCTTCTGTACACGTGAGATCCCATCTTGGGGCCTTTTTCGGAGCTCCCCCGGAGGGGGCATTGATACGTCTCCGACGTATCTATAATTTTTTATGTTCCATGGTATTATATTATCTGTTTTGGATGTTTATGGGCTTTATTATACACTTTTATATTATTTTTGGGACTAACCTATTAACCTAGAGCCCAGTGCCAGTTTATGTTTTTTCCTTGTTTTGGAGTATCGCAGAAAAGGAAAATCAAACAGAGTCCAATTGACCTGAAACTTCATGGAACTTATTTTTGGACCAGAAGAAGCCCACGGAGTATCGGAGTTGGACCAGGAGAGTCCTGGGCTACCCACGAGGGTGGGGGCGCGCCCCTGCCTCGTGAACAGCCCGGAGGTCCACCGACGTACTTCTTCCTCCCATATATACCCATATACCCTAAAAACTTTGGGGAGCACAATAGATCGGGAGTTCTGCCGCCAGAAGCCTCCGTAGCCACCGAAAACCAATCTAGACCCGTTCCGGCACCCTGCCGGAGGGGGAAATCCCTCTCCGATGACCATCTTCATCATCCCGGTGCTCTCCATGACAAGGAGGGAGTAGTTCTCCCTCGGGGCTGAGGGTATGTACTAGTAGCTATGTGTTTGATCTCTCTCTCTTTCGTGTTCTTGAGGTGATACGATCTTGATGTATCGCGAGCTTTGCTATTATCGTTGGACCTTATGATGTTTCTCCCCCTCTACTCTCTTGTAATGGATTGGGTTTTCCCTTTGAAGTTATCTTATCGGATTGAGTCTTTAAGGATTTGAGAACACTTGATGTATGTCTTCCGTGGGATACCCGTGGTGACAATGGGGTATTCTATTGATTTACTTGATGTATGTTTTGGTGATCAACTTGCGGGTTCCGCCCATGAACCTATGCATAGGGGTTGGCATACATTTTCTTCTTGACTCTCTGGTAGAAACTTTGGGGCACTCTTTGAAGTACTTTGTGTTGGTTGAATAGATGAATCTGAGATTGTGTGATGCATATCGTATAATCATACCCACGGATACTTGAGGTGACATTGGAGTATCTAGGTGACATTAGGGTTTTGGCTGATTTGTGTCTTAAGGTGTTATTCTAGTACGAACTCTATGATAGATCGATCAGAAAGGATAACTTTGAGGTGGTTTCGTACCCTACCATAATCTCTTCGTTTGTTCTCTTCTATTACTGACTTTGGAGTGACTCTTTGTTGCATGTTGAGCGATATTTATATGATCCAATTATGTTATTATTGTTGAGAGAACTTGCACTAGTAAAAGTATGAACCCTAGGCCTTGTTTCAACGCATTGCAATACCGTTTGTGCTCACTTTTATCATTAGTTACCTTGCTGTTTTTATATTTTCATATTACAAAAACCTTTATCTACCATCCATATACCACTTCTATCACCATCTCTTCGCCGAACTAGTGCACCTATACAATTTACCATTGTATTGGGTGTGTTGGGGACACAAGAGACTCTTTGTCATTTGGTTGCAGGGTTGCTTGAGAGAGACCATCTTCATCCTACGCCTCCTACGGATTGATAAACCTTAGGTCATCCACTTGAGGGAAATACTTACGCTACTTTGCTGCATCACCCTTTCCTCTTCAAGGGAAAACCAACGCAGTGCTCAAGAGGTAGCACGAAGGATTTCCGGTGCCGTTGCCGGGGAGTCTACGCAAAAGTCAACATACCAAGTACCCATCACAAACCCTTATCTCCTGCATTACATTATTTGCCATTTGCCTCTCGTTTTCCTCTCCCCCACTTCACCCTTGCCGTTTTTATTCGCCCTCTTTTCCGTTCACCCTTTTTCCGTTTGCTTTAATGCCTTACTTGGCTCGTTTGCTCGTTTGATTGGAATAGTTGTTTATTGATTACTAAACAGAGAACCTAAGATCTATGTATCCTCATCCGCTTGCTAATCTTTTTAAGAGATCCAATTATGATGAACCAATTGCTAGTGAGTTTTGTGCACTAGATTATCTTTATAAGGTTTTGCTTGAAATTCGTGAATCTGAAAAGTGTGATGAATTACATTATGAAGCGATTCACGATAGATCTTTAAATAAATAACATGGTTGCAATGATTTTATTATAAATTCTATTTATGTAAATTGTGCTAATAATATGCAAAGCCCTAAGCTTGGGGATGCTAGTTTTGCTATGCCCTCTACTTGTTGCAATGATCATGATTGGGGTGATTCTTCTTATGATCTTGAAAATTTATTTAAGCCCCATGATGAATATGAGATTGATAATAGTGTTTGCAATATTATTGAAAGTGGTTTTGGAAGAGTGTCAACTCTAGATACCACATATTTGGATAATGTTCAATCTTCTGAAGTTTTTGATAAAAGTGGGTTTGAAGAGGTCATGATTTTAGTTAATGTTAATCCCACTATTTTGAAAGAATGTCAACTTTGCATTCATGTGGATCATGTTGAAAACATTTTATGTGATAGCTATTTTGTTGAATTTTCTTATGATCCCACATGTAATTATCATGAGAGAGGAAAATATGATTGTAGAAATTTTCATGTTACTAAATTACCTCTCGTTATGTTGAGATTGCTATTGTTTTTATCTGCCTCCTTGCATATGCTAGTTCTTGCTTGCCTTGATAATTTGTTTGCCTATAAGATGCCTATGCATAGGAAGTATGTTAGACTTAGATGTGTTTGTCACGTGTTTTATGATGCTCTCTTTGTGCTTCAATTCTTGTCTTTCTTGTGAGCATCGTTGAAATCTCTTGCCTAGCTAAAAGGCTTTAAAGAAAAGCGCTTATTGGGAGACGACACAATATTTATCCTTGCTGTTATTCAATAAATAATTTATCTAGCCTCTGTTTTGGTTGTGTTTGTTGTGTTTAGTTAGTGTTTGTGCCAAGTAGAACCGTGGGAAGACTTGGGGAAAGTCTTTTTGATCTTGCTGTAAAAACAGAAACTTTAGCGCTCACGAGAATTGCTGCTATTTTTATTTGGAAAGTGATACATAGTTAATTATTTTTGCAGATTATTAACAGATAAATTACTCACGTCCAGCAATTTATTTTAGAATTTTTGGGGTTCCAGAACTTGCGTTAGCTACATATTACTACAGACTATTCTGTTTTTGACAGATTCTGTTTTTCGTGTGTTGTTTGATTATTTCGATGAATCTATGGCTAGTAAAATAGTTTATAAAACATAGAGAAGTTAGAATACAGTAGGTTTAACACCAATATAAATAAATAATTAGTTCATTATATTACCTTTAAGTGGTGTTTTGTTTTCTTTCGCTAACGGAGCTCACGAGATTTTCTATTTTGAGTTTTGTGTTGTGAAGTTTCCAAGTTTTGGGTAAAAGATTTGATGGATTATGGAACAAGGAGTGGCAAGAGCCTAAGCTTGGGGATGCCCATGGCACCCCAAGATAATCTAAGGACACCTAAAAGCCAAAGCTTGGGGATGCCCCGGAAGGCATCCCCTCTTTCGTCTACTTCCATCGGTAACTTTACCTGGAGCTATATTTTTATTCACCACATGATATGTGTTTTGCTTGGAGCGTCTTGTATTATTTGAATATTTATTTGTTAGTTTGCCAAAATCATATTTGCTGTACACACCTTTTGAGAGAAACACACATGATTTGAAAATTATTAGATTACTCTATGTGCTTCACTTATATCTTTTGAGTTATATAGTTTTTGCTTTAGTGCTTCACTTATATCTTTTAGAGCACAGTGGTGGATTTGTTTTATAGAAACTATTGTTCTCTCATGCTTCACTTATATTATTTTGATAGTCTTAAACAGCATGGTAATTTGCTTAAATTGGGAAATTAATCCTAATATGCTAAGTATTCGAGATTAGTAAAAAATAAATTCTTATGAGTGTGTTGAATACTATGAGAAGTTTGATACTTGATAATTGTTTTGAGATATGGAGATGGTGATACTAGAATCATGATAGTTGAGTAGTTGTGAATTTGAGAAATACTTGTGTTGAAGTTTGTGATTCCCGTAGCATGCACGTATGGTGAACCGTTATGTGATGAAGTCGGAGCATGATTTATTTATTGATTGTCTTCCTTATGAGTGGCGGTCGGGTACGAGCGATGGTCTCTTCCTACCAATCTATCCCCCTAGGAGCATGCGCGTAATACTTTGTTTCAATAACTAATAGATTTTTGCAATAAGTATGTGAGTTCTTTATGACTAATGTTGAGTTCATGGATTATACGCACTCTCACCCTTCCACCATCGCTATCCTCTCTAATACCGCACACCTTTTGCCGGTATCATACACCCACCATATACCTTCCTCAAAACAGCCACCATACCTACCTATCACTGCATTTCCATAGCCATTCCGAGATATATTGCCATGCAACTTTCCATCGCTCCGTTTACTATGACACGCTCCATCATTGTCATATTGCCTTGCATGATCGTGTAGTTGACATTGTATTTGTGGCAAAGCCACCGTTCATAATTCTTTCATACATGTCACTCATGCATCATTGCAAATCCCGGTACACCGCCGGAGGCATTCACATAGAGTAACATTTTTTTCTAAGTATTGAGTTGTAATTGTTGAGTTGTAAGTAAATAAAAGTGTGATGATCATCTTTTTTAGAGCATTGTCCCAAGTGAGGAAAGGATGATGGAGACTATGATTCCCCCACAAGTCGGGATGAGACTCCGGACTAAACAGAAAAATGAGAGAAAAAGAGAGAAGGGACAATGCTAGTATCCTTTTACCACACTTGTGCTTCAAAGTAGCACCCGGATCTTCATGATAGAGAGTCTCCTATGTTATCACTTCCATATACTAGTGAGAATTTTTCATTATAGAACTTGGCTTGCATATTCCAATGATGGGCTTCCTCAAAATGCCCTAGGTCTTCGTGAGCAAGCGAGTTGGATGCACACCCACTTAGTTCCTTTTGTTGAGCTTTCATATACGTATAGGTCTAGTGCATCCGTTGCATGGCAATCCCTACTCACTCACATTGATATCTATTAATGGGCATGTCCATAGCCCGTTGATACGCCTAGTTGGTGTGAGACTATCTTCTCCCTTTTTGTCTTCTCTACAACCACCATTCTATTCCACATATAGTACTATGTCCATGGCTCACGCTCATGTATTGCGTGAAGATTGAAAAAGTTTGAGAACACCAAAAGTATGAAACAATTGCTTGGCTTGTCATCATGGTTGTGCATGATTTAAATACTTTGTGTGGTGAAGATAGAGCATACCCAGACTATATGATTTTGTAGGGATAATTTTCTTTGGCCATGTTATTTTGAGAAGACATAATTGCTTAGTTAGTATGCTTGAAGTATTATTATTTCTATGTCAATATTAAACTTTTGTCTTGAATCTTTCGAATCTGAATATTCATACAACAATTAAGAGAATTACATTGAAACTATGCCAAGTAGCATTCCACATCAAAAATTCTGTTTTTATCATTTACCTACTCGAGGACGAGCAGGAATTAAGCTTGGGGATGCTTGATACGTCTCCAACGTATCTATAATTTTTTATTGTTCCATGCTATATTATATTCTGTTTTGGACATTATTGGGCTTTATTATACAGTTTTATATTATTTTTGGGACTAACCTATTAACCGGAGGCCCAACCCAGAATTGATGTTTTTTTGCCTATTTCAGAGTTTCGCAGAAAAAGAATATCAAACGGAGTCCAAACGGAATGAAACCTTCGGGAACGTGATTTTTGGAACGAACGTGATCCAGAGGACTTGGATCCTACATCAAGAAAGCAACCAGGAAGGCACGAGGTAGGGGGCGCGCCTACCCCCCCCCCCCAGCCCCAGGCGCGCCCTCCACCCTCGTGGGGCCCATGTTGCTCCACCGACGTACTTATTCCTCCTATATATACCTACGTACCCCCAAACTACCAGATACGGAGCCAAAACCCTAATTCCACCGCCGCAACCTTCTATACCCGTGAGATCCCATCTTGGGGCCTTTTTCGGAGCTCCCCCAGAGGGGGCATTGATACGTCTCCAACGTATCTATAATTTTTTATTGTTCCATGCTATTATATTATCTGTTTTGGATGTTTATGGGCTTTATTATACACTTTTATATTATTTTTGGGACTAACCTATTAACCTAGAGCTCAGTGCCAGTTTCTGTTTTTTCCTTGTTTTAGAGTATCGCAGAAAAGGAAAATCAAACAGAGTCCAATTGACCTGAAACTTCGTGGAACTTATTTTTGGACCAGAAGAAGCCCATGGAGTATCGGAGTTGGACCACGAGAGTCCCGGGCTGCCCACGAGGGTGGGGGGCGCGCCCCTGCCTCGTGTACAGCCCGGAGGTCCACCGACGTACTTCTTCCTCCCATATATACCCATATACCCTAAAAACTTCGGGGAGCACAATAGATCGGGAGTTCTGCCGCCAGAAGCCTCCGTAGCCACCGAAAACCAATCTAGACCCGTTCCGGCACCCTGCCGAAGGGGGAAATCCCTCTCCAGTGACCATCTTCATCATCCCGGTGCTCTCCATGACGAGGAGGGAGTAGTTCTCCCTCGGGGCTGAGGGTATGTACTAGTAGCTATGTGTTTGATCTCTCTCTCTCTCTCTCTCGTGTTCTTGAGGTGATACGATCTTGATGTATCGCGAGCTTTGCTATTATCGTTGGATCTTATGATGTTTCTCCCCCTCTACTCTCTTGTAATGGATTGGTTTTTCCCTTTGAAGTTATCTTATCGGATTGAGTCTTTAAGGATTTGAGAACACTTGATGTATGTCTTCCGTGGGATACCCGTGGTGACAATGGGGTATTCTATTGATTTACTTGATATATGTTTTGGTGATCAACTTGCGGGTTCCGCCCATTAACCTATGCATAGGGGTTGGCACACATTTTCTTCTTGACTCTCTGGTAGAAACTTTGGGGCACTCTTTGAAGTACTTTGTGTTGGTTGAATAGATGAATCTGAGATTGTGTGATGCATATCGTATAATCATACCCACGGATACTTGAGGTGACATTGGAGTATCTAGGTGACATTAGGGTTTTGGCTGATTTGTGTCTTAAGGTGTTATTCTAGTACGAACTCTATGATAGATCGATCAGAAAGGATAACTTTGAGGTGGTTTCGTACCCTACCATAATCTCTTCGTTTGTTCTCTGCTATTACTGACTTTGGAGTGACTCTTTGTTGCATGTTGAGCGATATTTATATGATCCAATTATGTTATTATTGTTGAGAGAACTTGCACTAGTAAAAGTATGAACCCTAGGCCTTGTTTCAACGCATTGCAATACCGTTTGTGCTCACTTTTATCATTAGTTACCTTGCTGTTTTTATATTTTCATATTACAAAAACCTTTATCTACCATCCATATACCACTTCTATCACCATCTCTTCGCCGAACTAGTGCACCTATACAATTTACCATTGTATTGGGTGTGTTGGGGACACAAGAGACTCTTTGTCATTTGGTTGCAGGGTTGCTTGAGAGAGACCATCTTCATCCTACGCCTCCTACGGATTGATAAAAATCAGGTCATCCACTTGAGGGAAATACTTACGCTACTTTGCTGCATCACCCTTTCCTCTTCAAGGGAAAACCAACGCAGTGCTCAAGAGGTAGCAAGAAGGATTTCCGGCGCCGTTGCCGGGGAGTCTACACAAAAGTCAACATACCAAGTACCCATCACAAACCCTTATCTCCCGCATTACATTATTTGACATTTGCCTCTCGTTTTCCTCTCCCCCACTTCACCCTTGCCGTTTTTATTCGCCCTCTTTTCCGTTCGCCCTTTTTCTGTTTGCTTTAATGCCTTACTTGGCTCGTTTGCTCGTTTGATTGGAATAGTTGTTTATTGATTACTAAACAGAGAACCTAAGATCTATGGATCCTCATCCGCTTGCTAATCTTTTTAAGAGATCCAATTATGATGAACCAATTGCTAGTGAGTTTTGTGCACTAGATTATCTTTATAAGGTTTTGCTTCAAATTCATGAATTTGAAAAGTGTGATGAATTACTTTATGAAGCGATTCACAATAGATCCTTGAATAAATAACATGGTTGCAATGATTTTATTATAAATTCTATTTATGTAAATTATGCTAATAATATGCAAAGCCCTAAGCTTGGGGATGCTAGTTTTGCTATGCCCTCTACTTGCTGCAATGATCATGATTGGGGTGATTCTTCTTATGATCTTGAAAATTTATTTAAGCCCCATGATGAATATGAGATTGATAATAGTGTTTGCAATATTATTGAAAGTGGTTTTGGAAGAGTGTAAACTCTAGATACCACATATTTGGATAATGTTCAATCTTCTGAAGTTTTTGATAAAAGTGGGTTTGAAGAGGTCATGATTTTAGTTAATGTTAATCCCACTATTTTGAAAGAATGTCAACTTTGCATTCATGTGGATCATGTTGAAAACGTTTTATGTGATAGCTATTTTGTTGAATTTTCTTATGATCCCACATGTAATTATCATGAGAGAGGAAAATATGATTGTAGAAATTTTCATGTTACTAAATTACCTCTCGTTATGTTGAGATTGCTATTGTGTTTTTCCGCCTTCTTGCATATGCTAGTTTTTGCTTGCCTTGATAATTTGTTTGCCTATAAGATGCCTATTCATAGGAAGTATGTTAGACTTAGATGTGTTTGTCACGTGTTTTATGATGCTCTCTTTGTGCTTCAATTCTTGTCTTTCTTGTGAGCATCGTCGAAATCTCTTGCCTAGCTAAAAGGCTTTAACGAAAAGCGCTTATTGGGAGATGACACAATATTTATCCTTGCTGTTATTCAATAAATAATTTATCTAGCCTCTGTTTTGGTTGTGTTTGTTGTGTTTAGTTAGTGTTTGTGCCAAGTAGAACCGTTGGGAAGACTTGGGGAAAGTCTTTTTGATCTTGCTGTAAAAAACAGAAACTTTAGTGCTCACGAGAATTGCTGCCATTTTTATTTGGAAAGTATAATTAGTTAATTCTTTCTGCATATGATTAATAGATAAATTACTCACGTCCAGAAATTTATGTTAGAATTTTTGGGGTTCCAGAACTTGCGTTAGCTACATATTACTACAGACTATTCTGTT
Organism: Triticum dicoccoides; assembly: GCF_002162155.2. Classification (NCBI taxonomy): domain Eukaryota; kingdom Viridiplantae; phylum Streptophyta; class Magnoliopsida; order Poales; family Poaceae; genus Triticum; species Triticum dicoccoides. Next base: position 379,443,713 of record NC_041384.1, read on the forward strand.
TTTGACAGATTCTGTTTTTCGTGTGTTGTTTGCTTATTTCGATGAATCTATGGCTAGTAAAATAGTTTATAAACCATAGAGAAGTTGGAATATAGTAGGTTTAACACCAATATAAATAAATAATTAGTTCATTACAGTACCTTTAAGTGGTGTTTTGTTTTCTTTCGCTAACGGAGCTCACGAGATTTTCTATTTTGAGTTTTGTGTTGTGAAGTTTTCAAGTTTTGGGTAAAAGATTTGATGGATTATGGAACAAGGAGTGGCAAGAGCCTAAGCTTGGGGATGCCCATGGCACCCCAAGATAATCTAAGGACACCTAAAAGCCAAAGCTTGGGGATGCCCCGGAAGGCATCCCCTCTTTCGTCTACTTCCATCGGTAACTTTACTTGGAGCTATATTTTTATTCACCACATGATATGTGTTTTGCTTGGAGCGTCTTGTATTATTTGAATATTTATTTGTTAATTTGCCAAAATCATATTTGCTGTACACACCTTTTGGGAGAAACACACATGATTTGAAAATTATTAGATTACTCTATGTGCTTCACTTATATCTTTTGAGTTATATAGTTTTTGCTTTAGTGCTTCACTTATATCTTTTAGAGCACAGTGGTGGATTTGTTTTATAGAAACTATTATTCTCTCATGCTTCACTTATATTATTTTGATAGACTTAAACAGCATGGTAATTTGCTTAAATTGGGAAATTAATCCTAATACGCTAAGTATTCGAGATTAGTAAAAAATAAATTATTATGAGTGTGTTGAATACTATGAGAAGTTTGACACTTGATAATTGTTTTGAGATATGGAGATGGTGATATTAGAGTCATGCTACTTGAGTAGTTGTGAATTTGATAAATACTTGTGTTGAAGTTTGTGATTCCCGTAGCATGCACGTATGGTGAACCGTTATGTGATGAAGTCGGAGCATGATTTATTTATTGATTGTCTTCCTTATGAGTGGCGGTCGGGTACGAGCGATGGTCTCTTCCTACCAATCTATCCCTCTAGGAGCATGCGTGTAATACTTTGTTTCAATAACTAATAGATTTTTGCAATAAGTATGTGAGTTCTTTATGACTAATGTTGAGTCCATGGATTATACGCACTCTCACCCTTCCACCATCGCTATCCTCTCTAATACCGCGCACCTTTTGCCGGTATCATACACCTACCATATACCTTCCTCAAAACAGCCACCATACCTACCTATCACTGCATTTCCATAGCCATTCCGAGATATATTGCCATGCAACTTTCCATCGCTCCGTTTACTATGACACGCTCCATCATTGTCATATTGCCTTGCATGATCGTGTAATTGACATTGTATTTGTGGCAAAGCCACCGTTCATAATTCTTTCATACATGTCACTCATGCATCATTGCACATCCCGGTACACCGCCGGAGGCATTCACATAGAGTCATATTTTGTTCGAAGTATTGAGTTGTAATTGTTGAGTTGTAAGTAAATAAAAGTGTGATGATCATCTTTTTTAGAGCATTGTCCCAAGTGAGGAAAGGATGATGGAGACTATGATTCCCCCACAAGTCGGGATGAGACTCCGGATTAAATAGAAAAATGAGAGAAAAAGAGAGAAGGGACAATGCTACTATCCTTTTACCACACTTGTGCTTCAAAGTAGCACCAGGATCTTCATGATAGAGAGTCTCCTATGTTATCACTTCCATATACTAGTGAGAATTTTTCATTATAGAACTTGGCTTGTATATTCCAATGATGGGCTTCCTCAAAATGCCCTAGGTCTTCGTGAGCAAGCGAGTTGGATGCACACCCAGTTAGTTCCTTTTGTTGAGCTTTCATATACTTATAGGTCTAGTGCATCCGTTGCATGGTAATCCCTACTCACTCACATTGATATCTATTAATGGGCATGTCCATAGCCCGTTGATACGCCTAGTTGGTGTGAGACTATCTTCTCCCTTTTTGTCTTCTCTACAACCACCATTCTTATTCCACATATAGTGCTATGTCCATGGCTCACGCTCATGTATTGCGTGAAGATTTAAAAAGTTTGAGAACACCAAAAGTATGAAACAATTGCTTGGCTTGTCATCATGGTTGTGCATGATTTAAATACTTTGTGTGGTGAAGATAGAGCATACCCAGACTATATGATTTTGTAGGGATAATTTTCTTTGGCCATGTTATTTTGAGAAGACATAATTGCTTAGTTAGTATGCTTGAAGTATTATTATTTCTATGTCAATATTAAACTTTTGTCTTGAATCTTTCGAATCTGAATATTCATACAACAATTAAGAGAATTACATTGAAACTATGCCAAGTAGCATTCCACATCAAAAATTCTGTTTTTATCATTTACCTACTCGAGGACGAGCAGGAATTAAGCTTGGGGATGCTTGATACGTCTCCAACATATCTATAATTTTTTATTGTTCCATGCTATATTATATTCTGTTTTGGACATTATTGGGCTTTATTATACAGTTTTATATTATTTTTGGGACTAACCTATTAACCGGAGGCCCAACCCAGAATTGATGTTTTTTTGCCTATTTCAGAGTTTCGTAGAAAAAGAATATCAAACGGAGTCCAAACGGAATGAAACCTTCGGGAACGTGATTTTTGGAACGAACGTGATCCAGAGGACTTGGACCCTACATCAAGAAAGCAACCAGGAAGGCACGAGGTAGGGGCGCGCCTACCCCCCCCAGCCCCAGGCGCGCCCTCCACCCTCGTGGGGCCCATGTTGCTCCACCGACGTACTTATTCCTCCTATATATACCTACGTACCCCCAAACTACCAGATACGGAGCCAAAACCCTAATTCCACCGCCGCAACCTTCTATACCCGTGAGATCCCATCTTGGGGCCTTTTTCGGAGCTCCCCCTGAGGGGGCATCGATACGTCTCCAACGTATCTATATTTTTTATTGTTCCATGCTATTATATTATCTGTTTTGGATGTTTATGGGCTTTATTATACACTTTTATATTATTTTTGGGACTAACCTATTAACCTAGAGCCCAGTGCCAGTTTCTGTTTTTTCCTTGTTTTAGAGTATCGCAGAAAAGGAAAATCAAACAGAGTCCAATTGACCTGAAACTTCATGGAACTTATTTTTGGACCAGAAGAAGACCATGGAGTATCAGAGTTGGACTAGGAGAGTCCCGTGCTGCCCACGAGGGTGGGGGGCGCGCCCCTGCCTCGTGTACAGCCCGGAGGTCCACCGACGTACTTCTTCCTCCCATATATACCCATATACCCTAAAAACTTCGGGGAGCACAATAGATCGGGAGTTCTGCCGCCAGAAGCCTCCGTAGCCACCGAAAACCAATCTAGATCCGTTCTGGCACCCTGCCGAAGGGGGAAATCCCTCTCCGGTGACCATCTTCATCATCCCGGTGTTCTCCATGACGAGGAGGGAGTAGTTCTCCCTCGGGGCTGAGGGTATGTACTAGTAGCTATGTGTTTGATCTCTCTCTCTCTCTCTCTCTCTCTCTCTCTCTCTCTCTCTCTCTCTCTCGTGTTCTTGAGGTGATACGATCTTGATGTATCGCGAGCTTTGCTATTATCGTTGGATCTTATGATGTTTCTCCCCCTCTACTCTCTTGTAATGGATTGGGTTTTCCCTTTGAAGTTATCTTATCGGATTGAGTCTTTAAGGATTTGAGAACACTTGATGTATGTCTTTCGTGGGATACCCGTGGTGACAATGGGGTATTCTATTGATTTACTTGATGTATGTTTTGGTGATCAACTTGCGGATTCCGCCCATGAACCTATGCATAGGGGTTGGCACACATTTTCTTCTTGACTCTCTGGTAGAAACTTTGGGGCACTCTTTGAAGTACTTTGTGTTGGTTGAATAGATGAATCTGAGATTGTGTGATGCATATCGTATAATCATACCCATGGATACTTGAGGTGACATTGGAGTATCTAGGTGACATTAGGGTTTTGGCTGATTTGTGTCTTAAGGTGTTATTCTAGTACGAACTCTATGATAGATCAATCAGAAAGGATAACTTTGAGGTGGTTTCGTACCCTACCATAATCTCTTCGTTTGTTCTCTGCTATTACTGACTTTGGAGTGACTCTTTGTTGCATGTTGAGCGATATTTATATGATCCAATTATGCTATTATTGTTTAGAGAACTTGCACTAGTAAAAGTATGAACCCTAGGCCTTGTTTCAACGCATTGCAATACCGTTTGTGCTCACTTTTATCATTAGTTACCTTGCTGTTTTTATATTTTCATATTACAAAAACCTTTATCTACCATCCATATACCACTTGTATCACCATCTCTTCGCCGAACTAGTGCACCTATACAATTTACCATTGTATTGGGTGTGTTGGGGACACAAGAGACTCTTTGTCATTTGGTTGCAAGGTTTCTTGAGAGAGACCATCTTCATCCTACACCTCCTACGGATTGATAAACCTTAGGTCATCCACTTGAGGGAAATACTTACGCTACTTTGCTGCATCACCCTTTCCTCTTCAAGGGAAAACCAACGCAGTGCTCAAGAGGTAGCAAGAAGGATTTCCGGCGCCGTTGCCGGGGAGTCTACGCAAAATTCAACATACCAAGTACCCATCACAAACCCTTATCTCCCGCATTACATTATTTGCCATTTGCCTCTCGTTTTCCTCTCCCCCACTTCACCCTTGCCGTTTTTATTCGCCCTCTTTTCCGTTCGCCCTTTTTCCGTTTGCTTTAATGCCTTACTTGGCTCGTTTAATCGTTTGATTGGAATAGTTGTTTATTGATTACTAAACAGAGAACCTAAGATCTATGGATCCTCATCCGCTTGCTAATCTTTTTAAGAGATCCAATTATGATGAACCAATTGCTAGTGAGTTTTGTGCACTAGATTATCTTTATAAGGTTTTGCTTGAAATTCGTGAATCTGAAAAGTGTGATGAATTACTTTATGAAGAGATTCACGATAGATCTTTGAATAAATAACTTGGTTGCTATGATTTTATTATAAATTCTATTTATGTAAATTGTGCTAATAATATGCAAAGCCCTAAGCTTGGGGATGCTAGTTTTGCTATGCCCTCTACTTGTTGCAATGATCATGATTGGGGTGATTCTTCTTATGATCTTGAAAATTTATTTAAGCCCCATGATGAATATGAGATTGATAATAGTGTTTGCAATATTATTGAAAGTGGTTTTGGAAGAGTGTAAACTCTAGATACCACATATTTGGATAATGTTCAATCTTCTGAAGTTTTTGATAAAAGTGGGTTTGAAGAGGTCATGATTTTAGTTAATGTTAATCCCACTATTTTGAAAGAATGTCAACTTTGCATTCATGTGGATCATGTTGAAAACATTTTATGTGATAGCTATTTTGTTGAATTTTCTTATGATCCCACATGTAATTATCATGAGAGAGGAAAATATGATTGTAGAAATTTTCATGTTACTAAATTACCTCTCGTTATGTTGAGATTGCTATTGTTTTCTTCCGCCTCCTTGCATATGCTAGTTTTTGCTTGCCTTGATAATTTGTTTGCCTATAAGATGCCTATGCATAGGAAGTATGTTAGACTTAGATGTGTTTGTCACGTGTTTTATGATGCTCTCTTTGTGCTTCAATTCTTGTCTTTCTTGTGAGCATCGTTGAAATCTCTTGCCTAGCTAAAAGGCTTTAAAGAAAAGCACTTATTGGGAGACGACACAATATTTATCCTTGCTGTTATTCAATAAATAATTTATCTAGACTCTGTTTTGGTTGTGTTTGTTGTGTTTATTTAGTGTTTGTGCCAAGTAGAACCGTTGGGAAGACTTGGGGAAAGTCTTTTTGATCTTGCTGTAAAAACAGAAACTTTAGCGCTCACGAGAATTGCTGCAATTTTTATTTGGAAAGTGATACTTAGTTAATTATTTTTTCAGATGATTAATAGATAAATTACTCACATCCAACAATTTATTTTAGAATTTTTGGGGTTCCAGAACTTGCGTTAGCTACATATTACTACAGACTATTCTGTTTTTGACAGATTCTGTTTTTCGTGTGTTGTTTGCTTATTTCGATGAATCTATGGCTAGTAAAATAGTTTATAAACCATAGAGAAGTTGGAATACAGTAGGTTAACACCAATATAAATAAATAATTAGTTCATTATAGTACCTTTAAGTGGTGTTTTGTTTTCTTTCGCTAACGGAGCTCACGAGATTTTCTATTTTGAGTTTTGTGTTGTGAAGTTTTCAAGTTTTGGGTAAAAGATTTGATGGATTAGGGAACAAGGAGTGGCAAGAGCCTAAGCTTGGGGATGCCCATGGCACCCCAAGATAATCTAAGGACACCTAAAAGCCAAAGCTTGGGGATGCCCCGGAAGGCATCCCCTCTTTCGTCTACTTCCATCGGTAACTTTACTTGGAGCTATATTTTTATTCACCACATGATATGTGTTTTGCTTGGAGCGTCTTGTATTATTTGAATATTTATTTGTTAGTTTGCCAAAATCATATTTGCTGTACACACCTTTTGAGAGAAACACACATGATTTGAAAATTATTAGATTACTCTATGTGCTTCACTTATATCTTTTGAGTTATATAGTTTTTGCTTGAGTGCTTCACTTATCTTTTAGAGCACAGTGGTGGATTTGTTTTATAGAAACTATTATTCTCTCATGCTTCACTTATATTATTTTGAGAGTCTTAAACAGCATGGTAATTTGCTTAAATTGGGAAATTAATCCTAATATGCTAAGTATTTGAGATTAGTAAAAAATAAATTCTTATGAGTGTGTTGAATACTATGAGAAGTTTGATACTTGATAATTGTTTTGAGATATGGAGATGGTGATATTAGAGTCATGCTACTTGAGTAGTTGTGAATTTGAGAAATACTTGCGTTGAAGTTTGTGATTCCCGTAGCATGCACGTATGGTGAACCGTTATGTGATGAAGCCGGAGCATGATTTATTTATTGATTGTCTTCCTTATGAGTGGCGGTCGGGTACGAGCGATGGTCTCTTCCTACCAATCTATCCCCCTAGGAGCATGCACGTAATACTTTGTTTCAATAACTAATAGATTTTTGCAATAAGTATGTGAGTTCTTTATGACTAATGTTGAGTCCATGGATTATACGCACTCTCACCCTTCCACCATCACTATCCTCTCTAATACCGCACACCTTTTGCCGGTATCATACACCCACCATATACCTTCCTCAAAACAGCCACCATACCTACCTATCAGTGCATTTCCATAGCCATTCCAAGATATATTGCCATGCAACTTTCCATCGCTCCGTTTACTATGACACGCTCCATCATTGTCATATTGCCTTGCATGATCGTGTAGTTGACATTGTATTTGTGGCAAAGCCACCGTTCATAATTCTTTCATACATGTCACTCATGCATCATTGCACATCCCGGTACACCGCCAGAGGCATTCACATAGAGTCATATTTTGTTCTAAGTATTGAGTTGTAATTGTTGAGTTGTATGTAAATAAAAGTGTGATGATCATCTTTTTTAGAGCATTGTCCCAAGTGAGGAAAGGATGATGGAGACTATGATTCCCCCACAAGTCGGGATGAGACTCCGGATTAAATAGAAAAATGAGAGAAAAAGAGAGAAGGGACAATGCTACTATCCTTTTACCACACTTGTGCTTCAAAGTAGCACCAGGATCTTCATGATAGAGAGTCTCCTATGTTATCACTTCCATATACTAGTGAGAATTTTTCATTATAGAACTTGGCTTGTATATTCCAATGATGGGCTTCCTCAAAATGCCCTAGGTCTTCGTGAGCAAGCGAGTTGGATGCACACCCACTTAGTTCCTTTTGTTGAGCTTTCATATACTTATAGGTCTAGTGCATCCGTTGCATGGCAATCCCTACTCACTCACATTGATATCTATTAATGGACATGTCCATAGCCCGTTGATACGCCTAGTTGGTGTGAGACTATCTTCTCCCTTTTTGTCTTATCTACAACCACCATTCTATTCCACATATAGTGCTATGTCCATGGCTCACGCTCATGTATTGCGTGAAGATTGAAAAAGTTTGAGAACACCAAAAGTATGAAACAATTGCTTGGCTTGTCATCATGGTTGTGCATGATTTAAATACTTTGTGTGGTGAAGATAGAGCATACCCAGACTATATGATTTTGTAGGGATTTTCTTTGGCCATGTTATTTTGAGAAGACATAATTGCTTAGTTAGTATGCTTGAAGTATTATTATTTCTATGTCAATATTAAACTTTTGTCTTGAATCTTTCGAATCTGAATATTCATACAACAATTAAGAGAATTACATTGAAACTATGCCAAGTAGCATTCCACATCAAAAATTTTGTTTTTATCATTTACCTACTCGAGGACGAGCAGGAATTAAGCTTGGGGATGCTTGATACGTCTCCAACGTATCTATAATTTTTTATTGTTCCATGCTATATTATATTCTGTTTTGGACATTATTGGGCTTTATTATACAGTTTTATATTATTTTTGGGACTAACCTGTTAACCGGAGGCCCAACCCAGAATTGATGTTTTTTGCCTATTTCAGAGTTTCACAGAAAAAGAATATCAAACGGAGTCCAAATGGAATGAAACCTTCGGGAACGTGATTTTTGGAACGAACGTGATCCAGAGGACTTGGACCCTACATCAAGAAAGCAACCAGGAAGGCACGAGGTAGGGGGCGCGCCTACCCCCCCCTCCCAGCCCTAGGCGCGCCCTCCACCCTCGTGGGGCCCATGTTGCTCCACCGACGTACTTATTCCTCCTATATATACCTACGTACCCCCAAACTACCAGATACGAAGCCAAAACCCTAATTCCACCGCCGCAACCTTCTATACCTGTGAGATCCCATCTTGGGGCCTTTTTCGGAGCTCCCCCAGAGGGGGCATTGATACGTCTCCAACGTATCTATAATTTTTTATTGTTCCATGCTATTATATTATCTGTTTTGGATGTTTATGGGCTTTATTATACACTTTTATATTATTTTTGGGACTAACCTATTAACCTAGAGCCTAGTGCCAGTTTCTGTTTTTTCCTTGTTTTAGAGTATCGCAGAAAAGGAAAATCAAACAGAGTCCAATTGACCTGAAACTTCATGGAACTTATTCTTGGACCAGAAGAAGCCCATGGAGTATCGGAGTTGGACCAGGAGAGTCCCGGGCTGCCCACGAGGGTGGGGGGCGCGCCCCTGCCTCGTGTACAGCCCGGAGGTCCACCGACGTACTTCTTCCTCCCATATATACGCATATGCCCTAAAAACTTCGGGGAGCATAATAGATCGGGAGTTCTGCCGCCAGAAGCCTCCGTAGCCACCGAAAACCAATCTAGACCCGTTCCGGCACCCTGCCGAAGGGGGAAATCCCTCTCCGGTGACCATCTTCATCATCCCGGTGCTCTCCATGACGAGGAGGGAGTAGTTCTCCCTCGGGGCTGAGGGTATGTACTAGTAGCTATGTGTTTGATCTCTCTCTCTCTCTCTCTCGTGTTCTTGAGGTGATACGATCTTGATGTATCGCGAGCTTTGCTATTATCGTTGGATCTTATGATGTTTCTCCCCCTCTACTCTCTTGTAATGGATTGGGTTTTCCCTTTGAAGTTATCTTATCGGATTGAGTCTTTAAGGATTTGAGAACACTTGATGTATGTCTTCCGTGGGATACCCGTGGTGACAATGGGGTATTCTATTGATTTACTTGATGTATGTTTTGGTGATCAACTTGCGGGTTCCGCCCATGAACCTATGCATAGGGGTTGGCATACATTTTCTTCTTGACTCTCTGGTAGAAACTTTGGGGCACTCTTTGAAGTACTTTGTGTTGGTTGAATAGATGAATCTGAGATTGTGTGATGCATATCGTATAATCATACCCACGGATACTTGAGGTGACATTGGAGTATCTAGGTGACATTAGGGTTTTGGCTGATTTGTGTCTTAAGGTGTTGTTCTAGTACGAACTCTATGATAGATCGATCAGAAAGGATAACTTTGAGGTGGTTTCGTACCCTACCATAATCTCTTCGTTTGTTCTCTGCTATTACTGACTTTGGAGTGACTCTTTGTTGCATGTTGAGCGATATTTATATGATCCAATTATGTTATTATTGTTGAGAGAACTTGCACTAGTAAAAGTATGAACCATAGGCCTTGTTTCAACGCATTGCAATACCGTTTGTGCTCACTTTCATCATTAGTTACCTTGCTGTTTTTATATTTTCATATTACAAAAACCTTTATCTACCATCCATATACCACTTGTATCACCATCTCTTCGCCGAACTAGTGCACCTATACAATTTACCATTGTATTGGGTGTGTTGGGGACACAAGAGACTCTTTGTCATTTGGTTGCAGGGTTGCTTGAGAGAGACCATCTTCATCCTACACCTCCTACGGATTTATAAACCTTAGGTCATCCACTTGAGGGAAATACTTACGCTACTTTGCTGCATCACCCTTTCCTCTTCAAGGGAAAACCAACGCAGTGCTCAAGAGGTAGCAAGAAGGATTTCCGGCGCCGTTGCCGGGGAGTCTACACAAAAGTCAACATACCAAGTACCCATCACAAACCCTTATCTCCCGCATTACATTAATTGCCATTTGCCTCTCGTTTTCCTCTCCCCCACTTCACCCTTGCCATTTTTATTCGCCCTCTTTTCCGTTCGCCCTTTTTCCGTTTGCTTTAATGCCTTACTTGGCTCGTTTGCTCGTTTGATTGGAATAGTTGTTTATTGATTACTAAACAGAGAACCTAAGATCTATGGATCCTCATCCGCTTGCTAATCTTTTTAAGAGATCCAATTATGATGAACCAATTGCTAGTGAGTTTTGTGCACTAGATTATCTTTATAAGGTTTTGCTTGAAATTCGTGAATCTGAAAAGTGTGATGAATTACTTTATGAAGCGATTCACGATAGATCTTTGAATAAATAACATGGTTGCAATGATTTTATTATAAATTCTATTTATGTAAATTGTGCTAATAATATGCAAAGCCCTAAGCTTGGGGATGCTAGTTTTGCTATGCCCTCTACTTGTTGCAATGATCATGATTGGGGTGATTCTTCTTATGATCTTGAAAATTTATTTAAGCCCCATGATGAATATGAGATTGATAATAGTGTTTGCAATATTATTGAAAGTGGTTTTGGAAGAGTGTCAACTCTAGATACCACATATTTGGATAATGTTCAATCTTCTGAAGTTTTTGATAAAAGTGGGTTTGAAGAGGTCATGATTTTAGTTAATGTTAATCCCACTATTTTGAAAGAATGTCAACTTTGCATTCATGTGGATCATGTTGAAAACATTTTATGTGATAGCTATTTTGTTGAATTTGCTTATGATCCCACATGTAATTATCATGAGAGAGGAAAATATGATTGTAGAAATTTTCATGTTACTAAATTACCTCTCGTTATGTTGAGATTGCTATTGTTTTTTTCCGCCTCCTTGCATATGCTAGTTTTTGCATGCCTTGATAATTTGTTTGCCTATAAGATGCCTATGCATAGGAAGTATGTTAGACTTAGATGTGTTTGTCACGTGTTTTATGATGCTCTCTTTGTGCTTCAATTCTTGTCTTTCTTGTGAGCATCGTTGAAATCTCTTGCCTAGCTAAAAGGCTTTAAAGAAAAGCGCTTATTGGGAGACGACACAATATTTATCCTTGCTGTTATTCAATAAATAATTTATCTAGCCTCTGTTTTGGTTGTGTTTGTTGTGTTTAGTTAGTGTTTGTGCCAAGTAGAACCGTTGGGAAGACTTGGGGAAAGTCTTTTTGATCTTGCTGTAAAAACAGAAACTTTAGCGCTCACGAGAATTGCTGCCATTGTTATTTGGAAAGAGATACTTAGTTAATTCTTTTTGCAGATGATTAATAGATAAATTACTCACGTTCAGCAATTTATTTTAGAATTTTTGGGTTTCCAGAACTTGCGTTAGCTACATATTACTACAGACTATTCTGTTTTTGACAGATTCTGTTTTTCGTGTGTTGTTTGGTTATTTCGATGAATCTATGGCTAGTAAAATAGTTTATAAACCATATAGAAGTTGGAATACAGTAGGTTTAACACCAATATAAATAAATAATTAGTTCGTTACAGTACCTTTAAGTGGTGTTTTGTTTTCTTTCGCTAACGGAGCTCACGAGATTTTCTATTTTGAGTTTTGTGTTGTGAAGTTTTCAAGTTTTGGGTAAAAGATTTGATGGATTATGGAACAAGGAGTGGCAAGAGCCTAAGCTTGGGGATGCCCATGGCACCCCAAGATAATCTAAGGACACATAAAAGCCAAAGCTTGGGGATGCCCCGGAAGGCATCCCCTCTTTCGTCTACTTCCATCGGTAACTTTACCTGGAGCTATATTTTTATTCACCACATGATATTTGTTTTGCTTGGAGCGTCTTGTATTATTTGAATATTTATTTGTTAGTTTGCCAAAATCATATTTGCTTGACACACCTTTTGAGAGAAACACACATGATTTGAAAATTATTAGATTACTCTATGTGCTTCACTTATATCTTTTGAGTTATATAGTTTTTGCTTTAGTGCTTCACTTATATCTTTTAGAGCACAGTGGTGGATTTGTTCTATAGAAACTATTGTTCTCTCATGCTTCACTTATATTATTTTGATAGTCTTAAACAGCATGGTAATTTTCTTAAATTGGGAAATTAATCCTAATATGCTAAGTATTCGAGATTAGTAAAAAATAAATTCTTATGAGTGTGTTGAATACTATGAGAAGTTTGATACTTGATAATTGTTTTGAGATATGGAGATGGTGATATTAGAGTCATGCTAGTTGAGTAGTGGTGAATTTGAGAAATACTTGTGTTGAAGTTTGTGATTCCCGTAGCATGCACGTATGGTGAACCGTTATGTGATGAAGTCGGAGCATGATTTATTTATTGATTGTCTTCCTTATGAGTGGCGGTCGGGTACGAGCGATGGTCTCTTCCTACCAATCTATCCCCCTAGGAGCATGCGCGTAATACTTTGTTTCAATAACTAATAGATTTTTGCAATAAGTATGTGAGTTCTTTATGACTAATGTTGAGTCCATGGATTATACGCACTCTCACCCTTCCACCATCGCTATCCTCTCTAATACCGCACAGCTTTTGCCGGTATCATACACCCACCATATACCTTCCTCAAAACAGCCACCATACCTACCTATCACTGCATTTCCATAGCCATTCCGAGATATATTGCCATGCAACTTTCCATCACTCCGTTTACTATGACACGCTCCATCATTGTCATATTGCCTTGCATGATCGTGTAGTTGACATTGTATTTGTGGCAAAGCCACCGTTCATAATTCTTTCATACATGTCACTCATGCATCATTGCACATCCCGGTACACCGCCAGAGGCATTCACATAGAGTCATATTTTGTTCTAAGTATTGAGTTGTAATTATTGAGTTGTAAGTAAATAAAAGTGTGATGATCATCTTTTTTAGAGCATTGTCCCAAGTGAGGAAAGGATGATGGAGACTATGATTCCCCCACAAGTCGGGATGAGACTCCGGACTAAATAGAAAAATGAGAGAAAAAGAGAGAAGGGACAATGCTACTATCCTTTTACCACACTTGTGCTTCAAAGTAGCACCAGGATCTTCATGATAGAGAGTCTCCTATGTTATCACTTCCATATACTAGTGAGAATTTTTCATTATAGAACTTGTCTTGTATATTCCAATGATGGGCTTCCTCAAAATGCCCTAGGTCTTCGTGAGCAAGCGAGTTGGATGCACACCCACTTAGTTCCTTTTGTTGAGCTTTCATATACTTATAGGTCTAGTGCATCCGTTGCATGGCAATCCCTACTCACTCACATTGATATCTATTAACGGGCATGTCCATAGCCCGTTGATACGCCTAGTTGGTGTGAGACTATCTTCTCCCTTTTTGTCTTCTCTACAACCACCATTCTATTCCACATATAGTGCTATGTCCATGGCTCACGCTCATGTATTGCGTGAAGATTGAAAAAGTTTGAGAACACCAAAAGTATGAAACAATTGCTTGGCTTGTCATCATGGTTGTGCATGATTTAAATACTTTGTGTGGTGAAGATAGAGCATACCCAGACTATATGATTTTGTAGGGATAATTTTCTTTGGCCATGTTATTTTGAGAAGACATAATTGCTTAGTTAGTATGCTTGAAGTATTATTATTTCTATGTCAATATTAAACTTTTGTCTTGAATCTTTCGAATCTGAATATTCATACAACAATTAAGAGAATTACATTGAAACTATGCCAAGTAGCATTCCACATCAACAATTCTGTTTTTATCATTTACATTCTCGAGGACGAGCAGGAATTAAGCTTGGGGATGCTTGATACGTCTCCAACGTATCTATAATTTTTTATTGTTCCATGCTATATTATATTCTGTTTTGGACATTATTGGGCTTTATTATACAGTTTTATATTATTTTTGGGACTAACCTGTTAACCGGAGGCCCAACCCAGAATTGATGTTTTTTGCCTATTTCAGAGTTTCGCAGAAAAAGAATATCAAACGGAGTCCAAACGGAATGAAACCTTCGGGAACGTGATTTTTGGAACGAACGTGATCCAGAGGACTTGGACCCTACATCAAGAAAGCAACCAGGAAGGCACGAGGTAGGGGGCGCGCCTACCCCCCCAGCCCCAGGCGCGCCCTCCACCCTCGTGGGGCCCATGTTGCTCCACCGACGTACTTATTCCTCCTATATATACCTACGTACCCCCAAACTACCAGATACGGAGCCAAAACCCTAATTCCACTGCCGCAACCTTCTATACCTGTGAGATCCCATCTTGGGGCCTTTTTCGAAGCTCCCCCAGAGGGGGCATTGATACGTCTCCAACGTATCTATAATTTTTTATTGTTCCATGCTATTATATTATCTGTTTTGGATATTTATGGGCTTTATTATACACTTTTATATTATTTTTGGGACTAACCTATTAACCTAGAGCCTGGTGCCAGTTTCTGTTTTTTCCTTGTTTTAGAGTATCGCAGAAAAGGAAAATCAAACAGAGTCCAATTGACCTGAAACTTCATGGAACTTATTTTTGGACTAGAAGAAGCCCATGGAGTATCGGAGTTGGACCAGGAGAGTCCCGGGCTGCCCACGAGGGTGGGGGGCGCGCCCCTGCCTCGTGTACAGCCCGGAGGTCCACCGACGTACTTCTTCCTCCCATATATACCAATATACCCTAAAAACTTCGGGGAGCACAATAGATCGGGAGTTCTGCCGCCAGAAGCCTCCGTAGCCACCGAAAACCGAAGTGAAACCTATGGCCCCCGGGTCTATTTTATGTCATATTAATCTTCCGTCAACAAGCTATTTCTTGCACCATTTTTATTTTGCTTTATTTACTTTGCATCTTTAACATAAAATTACCAAAAATATTATCTTATCATATCTGTCAGATCTCACTTTCGTAAGTGACCGTGAAGGGATTGACAACCCCTTTATTGTGTTGGTTGTGAGGATTTTATTTGTTTGTGTAGGTGCGAGGGACTCGTGCTTGGCCTCCTACTGGATTGATACCTTGGTTCTCGAAAACTGAGGGAAATACTTACGCTACTTTGTTGCATCACCCTTTCCTCAGGTGGCGATGGTTGTCATTCGTGCCGAACCCCAGATCTTGGAGGAGCACCTCGCCGCCAAGGCCATCATCGATGCTGCAACGTGGTTTGCTGCTTTAAACGACAGTTCATGGCATTTTCTCGAGGCCACCCTTGGTGCCTTCGACGAAGACTACGAGGTGCTTTTTAAGCGTGCATGCGCTTACCTAAACTCGAGAGCCAGCAGGTTGGTTCCCAGAGCTGCTCAGGCAACTCACCACCACGACGAGGGCACCCATGATGTGGAGGCCTCGCCATCTTCCATGTCCAAGGAGCCAATCATCATCGATATCTCCGACGATGAGGAGTAGCTTGTCTTATTAGCTCACTATAAGGACCCATGTTCAGTTTGCTAGCTATGCCGGTTAAGCATGCTCGGTTTACCCATTGCATGTGCTGCTCCTACCTTTCCTTAACAAATTCTAGTGAATTGTGGTATCTACTTTTACCATACAATCTGTTGCTCTAGTGTATATGTTCTATATGTCGTGCAATGTGGTTCTCACTTATTAACTGTTTGGCTAATTAGTTGTCGTCTTCAGTTAACTGTTTGGTTCAATTCTTCCAATGTGATGTTCAATTCTTCAGGCTGCAATTTTGTATTGTCTTCCATGTGAGAAATAAATCGAATTTATCTTTACAAAATACATGTGAAACAAATAGAATTGCTATATTTCCAAGTTGTCAAGCATGCTTGGTTTGGTTAACTATCTGCTCTTCTAGTATGTTATACATTGTGCAATGTGGTGCTCAGTTAACGTTTGGTTCATTTGTTGTGGTGTTTTGTTAACTGTTTGGTTCAATTCTGCAATGCGATGTTCAATTGTTGTGGGTGCATTATGGTATTGTATACCATGTGAGAAATAAATCGAATTTGGCTGTACTAAATACATGAGAAACAAATACAATTGCTATATTTCCAAGTTGTCAAGCATGCTTTGTTTGGTTAACTGTCTGATCTTCTATTAGGAGTATGTTATATTGTACAATGTGGTCCTTAGTTAATGTTTGGTTCATTTGTTGTGGTGTTTAGTTAACTGCTTGGTTCAATTCTGCAATGCGATGTCCAATTTCGTGGGTAGAATTTTGTATTATTGTGCATGGGAGGAATAAATCGAATTTGGTTGCACTTAATACATGAGAAACATATACAACTACTATATTTCCTAGTTCTTAATCATGCTTGGTTTGGGTAAATGAGTTTTCCATGTGGCTTGAATTAATCTGATGAATCTGCAATGTGCTTATTTTTCATCAACATATTTTACTAATAGCATGCAAACCCTCATTTAACCTGATGACTAATTACCTTATATGTGTGGCAGAAAAACAATGGGAAGCGCTCAGGTTTACAATCGAGGTTTGCACATGCATGGTCCTTTGTCTAATAGAACAATATTGTGAAATTGCAGAAACCATTCTAATATTTCGTTTTTTAACAATTTGGTCTTGCACATGTAGGTCGTGCTGTCAGAGGTTTTGACCCACTGTTCGACCCTTTTTGCATATGGTGAAATAAGTTGTCCATGAATATCAGTCAAGTCAAGAAACTCAGAAAGATTGTTAGGATAAAGAAATTAGCGACAAAAAACAACAAGATCTCTATCTACACAATGAAGAAGACATCAGTTCACTACAAGATGGTACTAACTATTATACCTTGCCTTTTTTATTCCTTTGCCCCATTTCCAATATAGAGAAGATATTTATGCACACCCTTGTTTTTAGGTCTTTCCAAAGTAGTTCACTGATAATTACCTCTCAAACCACCTGTATGGTCAGGAAGCGAGGAAGGTTTTCATACAACATCCACGATTCAATATTGAAGTGTTCCTGAAGAGGACGAATGATGGATGGTCAATCATCCACAGGTACTGACCGAAAGTTGCAAAGACCTTCAACATCAATGAAGGCTCAATATTCGCCTTCCACTTCAGCAGTTTTCCAGATGAGATGCATCTGTCTATATACCGTCTATGATGCTAATTTCGAAAGGTTCTAGATGTTGCATGTGAAACTTGGTGCTGGTGCAGTTGTGTAATGGGGTAGCTGAGTGCTGAAGCTATATGATGTTATACTTTGATGTATTTCAATTATGTAATCCTGCTTCCTTAATATGGAAATGAAATATATTGTATGCTTAATAAGAAATGTCAATTAGATTAATAAATGGATTATTAATAATAGGGCAATTAGCCTGCTAATTGGGTTTTTCTATTGCAAACGGTTATTGAGAAAACATCGTGGGCAATGACATCAGGCAACGCACACAGCTTCTAGGAATAAAGCATGTTGGATCAATGAACAATCACACACGACATCCTCTTGAAAACTATTTGTGTTGGGCCACCTTGCGCAAACGTTTACCACATAAAAAGTGTGTGTGATAGACAACCTTTGCCACACAGTTTCTTATACACACCGTCTGTGATGCATTTAATAACGCAAACGATAAAATTGTTAATATTGTGTGCAATGGCAACACTATCACAAATGATTTAATGGGGAAAATTGTGTGTGATGTACCTGCGAACGGAAACATTTTCCTTGGAGTGACTGTATGGGATGTATATACGAACAGAAATGTATTTTTTGGATTAACTGTGTGGGATGTACATGTTGGGGAATGCAGTAATTTCAAAAAAAATCCTACGCACACGCAAGATCATGGTGATGCATAGCAACGAGAGGGGAGAGTGTTGTCTACGTACCCTTGTAGACCGTAAGCGGAAGCGTTATGACAAAGCGGTTGATGTAGTCGTACGTCTTCACGATCAACTAATCCTAGTACCGAAAGTACGGCACCTCCGCGATCTGCACACGTTCATCTCGGTGACGTCCCACGAACTCATGATCTAGCAGAGTGTCGAGGGAGAGCTTCGTCAGCACGACGGCGTGATGATGGTAATGATGATGCTACCGTAACAGGGTTTTGCCTAAGCACTGCTACGATATGACCGAGGTGGATTATGGTGGAGGGGGGCACCGCACACGGCTGGAAACAATCAACTTGTGTGTCTATGGGGTGCCCCCTCCCCCGTATATAAAGGAGTGGAGGAGGGGGAGGGCCTGCCCTCTATGGCGCGCCCTGGAGGAGTCCTACTCCCTCCGGGAGTAGGATCCCCCCTTCCCTAGTTGGACTAGGAGAGAAGGAAGGGGGAGAGAGGGAGGAAGGAAAGGGGGCACCGCCCCCCTTCCTAGTCCAATTCGGACCAGAGGGAGTCGGGACTAAGGGGTCCTCGGGCGTCCGGCCTGTTGGACATGGGCTGGATTATTGGGACATGAAGATACCAGATGGAAGACTTTTTCCCGTGTCTGGATAGGACTCTCCATTGTGTGGATGGCAAGTCAAGCGGCCGGATATACTATTTTCTTTCTATGTAACCGACTTTGTATAACCCTAGTCCCCTCCAGTGTCTATATAAACTGGAGGGTTTAGTCCGTAGGGACAATCATAATTAGATAGGCTAGACTTCTAGGGTTTTAGCCATTACGATCTCGTGGTAGATCAACTCTTGTAACCCCCATACTCATCAATATTAATCTAGCAGGACATCGGTTTTTACCTCCATCGAGAGGGCCCGAACCTGGGTAAACATTGTGTTCCCTGTCTCCTGTTACCATCAACCTCAGACGCACCGTTCGGGACCCCCTACCCGAGATCCGCCGGTTTTGACACCGACATTGGTGCTTTCATTGATAGTTCCACTGTGGCGTCGAAGTCAGGGTTGATGGACCGCCTTGTGATCAAGGACAACATCACCGTCGATGGAGCCCTGGCCTCAGGCCAAACCCTCTTGTTGGGTGGCTTTATCATGACCGCTCGTTCGGCCGGTGAGCCGACGATGACTTCTCGGGTCATCGAAAATCGCCTTCGGATTGACTCCTAATACTCCAGACAGATGGATCCAACGTAATTATCGTCCTTGAACGAACTCCTGGATCGCATCGCCGCCCTGGGGGTCGCCACAGACTACGGTCGGATTGGGCTCAAACCCGATCAGAGAGAAATCAAATCTCCATCGATCACCCACTAGATAGCGGTAGTGGAGGAGCAAAACAACAATTCTCCCCCTATACCGAGGACGAACTACGTTCGGATCCCCGAGCTCGTAGAGCCGAACACCTTTCCACGGAACGACATGCTTTGTCCTCCGAACTTGGAATCAGACGGTAGACCTGAAAAATCGGTCGATCTCCAGGAATCCGAACTATTAAGCTCGGATATTTCTCAAACTCTAGATCCCAAATTGGGTCAGGGTTCTGATGACCCACAAGTATAGGGGATCTATCATAGTCCTTTCGATAAGTAAGAGTGTCGAACCCAATGAGGAGCAGAAGGAAATGATAAGCGGTTTTCAGCAAGGTATTCTCTGCAAGCACTGAAATTATCGGTAACAGATAGTTTTGTGATAAGGTAATTTGTAACGAGTAGCAAGTAATAAAAGTAAATAAGGTGCAGCAAGATGGCCCAATCCTTTTTGTAGCAAAGGACAAGCCAGGACAAACTCTTATATGAAGGAAAGCGCTCCCGAGGACACATGGGAATTATCGTCAAGCTAGTTTTCATCACGATCATATGATTCACGTTCGGTACTTTGATAATCTGATATGTGGGTGGACCGGTGCTTGGGTACTGTCCTTACTTGGACAAGCATCCCACTTATGATTAACCCCCATTGCAAGCATCCGCAACTACAACAGAAGTATTAAGGTAAACCTAACCATAGCATGAAACATATGGATCCAAATCAGCCCCTTACGAAGCAACGCATAAACTAGGGTTTAAGCTTCTGTCACTCTAGCAACCCATCATCTACTTATTACTTCCTAATGCCTCCCTCTAGGCCCAAACAACGGTGAAGTGTCATGTAGTTGACGTTCACATGACACCACTAGAGGAAAGACAACATACATCTCATCAAAATATCAAACGAATACCAAATTCACATGACTACTTATAGCAAGACTTCTCCCATGTCCTCAGGAACAAACGTAACTACTCATAAAGCATATTCATGTTCATAATCGGAGGGGTATTAATATGCATAATGGATCTGAACATATGATCCTCCACCAAATAAACCAACTAGCATCAACTACAAGGAGTAATCAAAACTACTAGCAACCCACAGGTACCAATCTGAGGTTTGGATACAAAGATTGGATACAAGAGATGAACTAGGGTTTGAGATGAGATGGTGGTGGTGAAGATGTTGATGGATATTGACCCCATCCCGATGAGAGGATCGTTGGTGATGACGATGGTGATGAATTCCCCCTCCCGGAGGGAAGTTTCCCCGGCAGAACAGCTCCGCCGGAGCCCTAGATTGGTTCTGCCAAGGTTCCGCCTCATGGCGGCGGAGTCTCGTCCCGTGAACTTGTTTTTGATTTTTTCCTTAATGAAAGACTCCATATAGCCAAATATGGGCATCGGAGGGCCACCTGGGGGCCCACGGGGCAGGGGCGCGCCTAGGGGGTAGGGCACGCCCCCACCCTCGTGGACGATGGGTGGCCCCCCTCTGGAACTTCTTGCGCTTAGTATTTTTTATATATTCTAGAAATAGCTTCCATGAAGTTTCAAGACTTTTGGAGCTGTGCAGAATAGGTCTCTAATATTTGCTCCTTTTCCAGCCCAGAATCCCAGCTGCCGGCATTCTCGCTCTTCATGTAAACCTTGTAAAATAAGAGAGAATAGGCATAAGTATTGTGACATAATGTGTAATAACATCCCATAATGCAAGAAATATCGATATAAAAGCATGATGCAAAATGGACATATCAACTCCCCCAAGCTTAGACCTCGCTTGTCCTCAAGCGAAAGCCGAAATCGAAAAATATGTCCACATGTTTAGAGATAGAGGTGTCGATAAAAATAAAATACGGACATGAGGGCATCATGGTCATTCTTAGAACAACAATATATACATACATACATATATATATTGTCATATGATCTCTTATGCTAAAGTAACAATTCAATCACAATTTCAAGTATGAATTATAAACTTCATTGAGAACCAACAAACTCTAATCTCAGTCATTGAGGCAATAGCAATTTATCATAACGTAGGGAAGAGTCGATATAAGAGCTTTTCAGCAAGTCCACATATTCAACCATCTTTTAGTCTTTCACAATTGCTAACACTCACACAATATTTTATGGGTATGAAGTTTTAATCGGACACAGAGAAAGATAGGGGCTTATAGTTTTGCCTCCCAACGTTTTACCTCAAGGGTAATGTCAACAATAATAGTTCATGAAGACTCACATCCAATTAGCTATATATATCAGGATCTTTCCAACATATTGTGCTTGCCAAAGGATAAAATGTAAAAAAGGAAGGTGAAGATCACCATGACTCTTATGTAAGGTAGGAGATAAAAGTAAAAGATAGGCCCTTCGCAGAGGGAAGCAGAGGTTGTCATGCACTTTTATGGTTGGATGCACAAAATCTTAATGCGAAAGAACGTCACTTTATATTGCCACTTGTGATATGGACCTTTATTATGCAGTCCGTCGCTTTTATTTCTTCCACATCACAAGATCGTATAAAGCTTATTTTCTCCACATTAATAAGTCATACATATTTAGAGCACAATTTTTATTGCTTGCACCGATGACAACTTACTTGAAGGATCTTACTCGATCCATAGGTAGGTATGGTGGACTCTCATGGCAAAACTGGGTTTAGGGATATTTGGAAGCATAAGTAGTATCTCTACTTGGTGCAAAGAAATTGGCTAGCATGAGAGGGAAAGGCAAGCTCAATATGTTGGATGATCCATGACAATATAATTCATCTCAGATGTAAGAAAACATAACCCATTACGTTGTCTTCCTTGTCCAACGTCAACTCTTAGCATGTCATACTTTAATGAGTGCTCACAATCATAAAAGATGTCCGAGATAGTATATTTATATGTGAACCTCTCTTTCTTTATTACTTCCTATTAATTGCAACGATGACCAAAACTATGTTTGTCAACTCTCAACAACTTTTATTCATCATACTCTTTATATGTGAAGTCATTACTCTCCATAAAACCCATATGATATCTTTGTTTATTTTTATTCTTTCTCTTTTATTTTTATTCCCTTGAGATCATAGCAAAATAATAAAGCCCTTGACTCAACACTAATCTTTATTATATATAGCTCACAGACTCGATTACATAGAAGGATCATAAAGCAAAAATCACAACTAGATCATACTAAAACTTTATTCTACTAGATCAAGATATTATCAAAAGGATCAAAATAAGAAAAAAGGTAAAGATAAAAGTGATGGTGCCCCATGCTTGGCAGCTGCCAAGGGGAGTGCCCATACCCATGTGTTTATATCTCCTTCTTTGTCGGTGAAGTGGGTGTTGGTGATGATGGATAGTCGCACATCGAGCGTAGGAGGTCTTCCAACTTGCGGATAATGCCCTTGAGTGCGATGATATGCTCCTTCAACAAAATATTTTCACGTGTGAGATACTTGTTTTGTATACGAGCTAACTCAATCATCTTGAAAGCTTCGATCTCAGTTGGGTAAGAATATTGTGATCAAGTTAAAGGATGTCTTCTGCTGCCGGGACTTGGTCCTCCGTGGCCTTCTTGATCCCTTCATCCTTGTTGATCTCTCCAGGCTCTTCTCTCTTCAGCTCTATCTTCATTAACCAAGCATTGTTGCCCTCATTGTTGGAGGAGGAGGGAGATGACATGATGCTTGGCCTTGACAACCCTGGCAGAAAATAGCTCGAAACAAGAACATGAGATTTTTGCATGATACGGTGGTCAAAACCTTTGGGAGATTATATAATGAATTTTTACCGACCGAAAGAAGTATCATGCAAGAAAACGGAGTCTGGAGAGCGCACGAGGTGCCCGCGAGGCAGGGGGCGCGTCCAGGGGGTAGGGCGCGCCTCCCACCCTCGTGGAAGCCTTGTGTCCTTCCCGGATTGCTTCTTGTTTTCCTATTTTTCTAAATATTCCAAAACGGAGAAAAATTGCCATTAGAACTGTTTTGGAGTCGGTTTACTTACCGTACCACGTACCTATTGCTTTTCGGAGTCTGAAACGTTCCGGAAAGTGTCCCTTATGTATTCCTCCGGGGTTACGGTTTCAATAACATTAGTTTCAACATTTATGGGATTACCTGAGATATAATGTTTGATTCTTTGACCGTTCACCACCCTCGGATTTGTGCCTTCGAAGTTGTTGATTTTTATGGCACCGGAACGATAGACTTCCTCGATAACATAAGGGCCTTCCCATTTAGAGAGGAATTTGCCTGCAAAAAAACTTAAATGAGAGTTGTACAGCAATACATAATCACCTACAATTAAACTCACGCTTTTGTATCCTTTTATCATGCCATCTTTTAACTTTTTCTTTAAACAGCTTGGCATTTTCATAAGCCTGGGTTCTCCATTCATCAAGGGAGCTAATGTCAAATAACCTCTTCTCACCCGCAAGTTTGAAGTCATAGTTGAGCTCTTTAATGGTCCAATATGCCTTATGTTCTAATTCAAGAGGTAAGTGGCATGCTTTACCATAAACCATTTTATACGGAGACATACCCATAGGATTTTTATATGCTGTTCTATAGGCCCATAATGCATCATCAAGTTTCTTGGACCAATTCTTTTCTAGATCTATAAACAGTCTTTTGCAAAATTAATTTGAGCTCTCTGTTACTCAATTCTACTTGATCACTAGACTGTGGGTGATAAGGAGATGCAATTCCATGATTAATGTCATACTTAGAAAGCATTTTAAGAAAGGCACCATGAATAAAATGTGAACCACCATCAGCCATTAAATATCTAGGGACTCCAAACCTTGGGAAAATAACTTCTTTAAGCATCTTAATAGAGGTGTTATGATCAGCACTACTAGTTGGAATAGCTTCTACCAACTTAGTAACGTAATCAACAGCAACTAAGATATGTGTATACCCATTAGAGGAAGGAAAAGGTCCCATATAATCAAAGCCCCAAACATCAAATGGTTCAATAACAAGTGAATAATTCATAGGCATTTCTTGACGTCTACTAATATTACCAATTCTTTGACATTCATCACAAGACAAGACAAACTTACGGGCATCCTTGAAGAGAGTAGGCCAATAAAAACCGGATTGCAATACCTTGTGTGCAGTTCTATCTCCAGCATGGTGTCCTCCATAAGCGTCGGAGTGACACTAGCGTAGGATCTGTTCCTGTTCATGCTCAGGCACACAACATCTAATAATACCATCTACTCCTTCTTTATAAAGATGTGGGTCATCCCAAAAGCAATGTCTCAAATCATAGTAGAATTTTTTCTATTGCTGGTATGTGAAACTAGGTGGTATAAATTTAGCAACAATATAATTAGCATAATCAGCATACCATGGAGCGGTACGGGAAGCATTTATGACATTTAATTGTTCATCGGGAAAGCTATCATCAATAGGTAGTGGGTCATCAAGAACATTTTCTAACCTAGACAGGTTGTCTGCAACAGGATTCTCAGCTCCCTTTCTATCAATAATATGCAAATCAAATTCTTGTAGAAGGAGAACCCATCTAATAAGTCTAGGTTTAGCATCTTTCTTTTCCATAAGGTATTTAATAGCAGCATGATCAGCGTGAATAGTTACTTTAGAATCAACAATATAAGGTCTGAACTTATCAAGAGCAAATACAACTGCTAAGAATTCCTTTTCAGCAGTAGCATAATTTCTCTGGGCATTGTCTAGAGTTTTACTAGCATATTGAATAACATTTAATTTCTTATCAGCTCTTTGCCCTAGAACAGCACCTAGATTATAATCACTAGCATCACACATAATTTCAAAGGGTAAATTCCAATCAAGTGGCTGAACAATAGGTGCAGAAATCAATGCGTTCTGAAGTATTTCAAATGCTTCTACACAATCATCATCAAAGACAAAAAGGAATATCTTTTTGTAATAGATTAGTCAGAGGCCGAGAAATTTTCGAGAAGTCCTTAATGAACCTCCTATAAAAACCGGCATGACCAAGGAAACTTCTTATACCTTTGATGTCCTTGGGACATGGCATCTTTTCAATAGCATCAACTTTAGCTTTATCAACTTCTATGCCTCTTTCAGAAATATTATGACCCAAGACAATACCTTCATTAACCATAAAATGGCATTTCTCCCAATTCAGAACAAGATTAGTTTCTTCACATCTCTGCATAACTCGATCAAGGTTGCTTAAGCAATCATCAAAAGAGGATCCATAAACAGAGAAATCGTCCATGAAAACCTCACATATCTTTTCACAAAGTTCAAAAAATATAGCCATCATGCATCTTTGAAAGGTAGCAGGTGCATTACATAAACCAAAAGGCACACGTCTATAACCAAAAGTACCGAAAGGGCAAGTAAAACTGGTCTTTGATTGTTCATCAGCTGACACAGGTATTTGAGAGAAGCCAGAGTAACCATCTAGAAAGCAAAAATGTGTATATTTGGATAATCTTTATAGCATTTGATCAATAAAAGGCAAAGGGTAATGATCCTTTTTAGTAGCCTTATTTAATTTGCGGAAATCAATTACCATCCTATAGCCTGTAATAATTCTTTGCGGGATCAATTCATCTTTATCATTAGGAACAACAGTAATACCTCCCTTCTTAGGGACACAATGGACATGACTTACCCACTTACTATCAGCAACGGGATAAATTATACCTGCCTCAAGGAGCTTTAATATTTCCTTTCTTACCACTTCTTTCATCTTAGGATTCAACCGTTGTTGGTGATCAATAACTGGTTTGGCGTCTTCCTCCAAATTTATTTTGTGTTGGCATAGAGTGGGATTAATGCCCTTAAGATCATCAAGAGTATATCCAATAGCAGCACGGTGCTTCTTCAAAGTTTTCAATAATTTCTCTTCCTCCTTCTCTGAAAGGTTAGCACTAATAATAATTGGATACATTTTCTTTTCATCAAGATAAGCATATTTAAGAGTATCGGGTAATGGTTTAAGCTCAAACACGGGATCACCCTTGGGTGAAGGAGGATCCCCTAGGATTTCAACAGACAAATTGTGTTTCAGAATAGGTCCCTGTTTAAATAATACTTCATCTATTTCCCTTCTTTCATTCATGAACATATCATTTTCATGGTCTAGCAAATATTGTTCTAATGGATCAGTAGGAGGCACGACAATAGAAGCAAGACCAATAATTTCATATTTACTAGGAAATTCTTTATCATGGGGTTGTCTATGAAATTTAGCAAAATTAAACTCATGAGACATATCCCCTAAACCAACAGAAACAATATCCTTATTGTAGTCTATCTTAGCATTGATAGTATTTAAGAATGGTCTGGCAAATATAATGGGACAAAAGCTATCTTGTGGGGAACCAAGAACAAGAAAATCAGCAGGATATTTAACCTTCCCACACAAGACTTCAACATCTCTAACAACCTCAACGGGTGAAACAGTATCTCTATTGGAAATCTTAATGGTAACATCGATATCTTCTATCTCAGCTGATGCAATATCATGCATAATTTCTTTGTATAAGGAAATAGGTATTGCACTAGCACTAGCACCCATATCACATAAGCCATGATAACAGTGATCTCCTATTTTAATAGAAATAACAGGCATGCCTACAACAGTTCTGTGTTTATTTTTAGCATCAGGCCTAGCAATTCTAGCAGCTTCATCACAGAAGTAAATAACATGCCCATCGATATTATCGGCCAAGAGATCTTAGACCACAGAAATTTTAGGTTCAACTTTAATTTTCTCAGGGGGTTTAGGTGTCTTAATATTAATTTTGTTGACCACAGTTGAAGCTTTAGCATGATTCTTTATTCTAACAGGGAAAGGTGGTTTCTCAACATAAGCAGTAGGAACAACAGGATCATTATAAGTGATAGTCTTTTCTTCAACTTTAATAGGTGCAACTACTTTTACTTCAATAGGAGGATTATATTTAAACCACATCTCCTTAGGGAGATCAACATGAGTACCAAAAGATTCGCATAAAGAAGCTACTATCTTAGAGTCAAGTCCACATTTAGTGCTAAATTTACGGAAAACATCGATATCCATAAAAGATTTAACACAATCAAACTTAGGTGTTATACCTGACTCTTTACCTTCGTCGAGATCCCAATCTTCAGAGTTGCATTTAATTCTCTCCAATAAATTCCATTTGTATTCAATAGTCTTCATCATAAAGGAACCAGTACAAGAAGTATCGAGCATGGAGGGATTGTTGTCAGAAAGCCGAGCATAAAATTTTGAATAATCATTTCTCTTGAGAGCTCGTGATTGGGGCATGAATATAACATTGACTTAAGCCTCCCCAAGCTTGAGCGATGCTTTCTCCTTCGCGAGGCCAAAAATTATATATATAATTATGATCACGATGAACAAGATGCATAGGATAAAACTTCTGATGGAATTCCAATTTCAACCGTTTGTAGTCCCATGATCCCATGTCATCACATCAGGGTCGGGCCAATAGTTGTATATGCTGTGCGGCCCGCACAGGGCCCATAGATTTTTGGGGGCCCCAAATTTGTATAAGGCCTATGTATATTTTCTTCCTGAGCGCGCGTCCCGGCCTGCTCCATACCCCGAACGTGATCCATTGCATCCAGAGCCTACCAACGATCGACCCCCTCAAAAGATTCAGGTAGCGCTAAATAGGGCTAAGATTTGATTCAGGTAGCGCTAAATAGGGCTAAGATTTTTACTCTAGCCGGAGATATAATTAGTTTAGGCCCAGCCATAATTACCTTAATGTGGTGTGTACTGAAGCCCAAAAGAGCCCACGCCCATTATCCTGTATTTAGGCCACCGTGGTAGATTGCCCAGTTTCGTTTGTATGTTTGGCAAGACCTAGCGTCTATTCCTAGCCGCTCAGGCCGATCTATTTCACGCCACCGTCGTTGTTATGCCGGTTGCCTTGTGAGTCGCCGGATATGCCACCTACACATCGCTGACATGGTTTGATGCTAGCCGGTAACTTACAATGTCTCTACCGATCCTACTCTCACAGCAGTGCGATGCCACATAGAGTATTCTAGTGCAGATCGTTGTATTGTATCATCATATCCGTTCCTTGAGCACTTGAATCTAAAGGTATGTATATTAAGTACTAGTTTGTATTATGTTGGTGGATTTCAATTTAGTAGTCTAGTGATTTTGTTTACTTGCATATAAGACAACTGGTTAATTCAACAATTAGGCGTGCCACTATTCTATTGGAGATGCTTTGATTAATTTGGCAAATCACGTGATCACTTAATCCAAATGAAATTGCTAGAGAAGACCCCATGCTCTAAAGTTCATATAATACCGAAGATTCACAAGGATCATTTTCCATGAAGTTTTATCTATTGTGTGGTCATTCTCTTTCGTCACCCCGCTCATATTTAAATTCTGGCTCCGCTCCTGCACTTGATAGCAAAGTGTTGAAGAAGATTGATCACGTGAGTTGGATAGGTATTATTTTATTGAAGAAGATTGATCATGTTTTAGTGAGGATATCATTGAAGATTTCATTTCAAAGAATACTAAAAGAATGATTTTGTTCAAATAAATATCAGGCAACCGGGAGTTGGATAGGTATTATTTTTTACATATCCAATTGTTATGTAAGACACTATATCATATAATCCCTCCATTCCAAAATGTAGTGCTTCCTCTATTTCCGTGCTTCAACTTTGACCATAATCAACGAGACCGACTGCGGCAGGAGCAAACATTATACCAATGAATTCGTACTCAAAAGAAGTTTTCAACTATATAATTTTTTCTTTCGCCGCAGTCGGTCTTGTTGGTTAAATTTATGGTCAAAGTTGGACCTCGGGAAGCGCGGGCGCACTATATTTTGGAATGGAGGGACTACATCATAACTGCTTGTTAGTGTATTTTAATGACATAGGGCCCTATTATTTAGTTTCGCACAGGGCCCCGAATTTTGCCGGCCCGGCCCTGCATCACATAGCCTATACCACGTCAATGCATCTCCCTTCGAGGATAAAGGGAAGATCTTCTTCTTGATAACATCATCAGGCATACCTGCAAGCTTAAATAATCCACAAACTTCATCCACATAGATTAAGTGTAAGTCGAGATGCAATGTTCCATCTCCTGCAAAAGGATTAGCTAGCAGTTTCTCTATCATACCCGAAGGAATTTCGAAGTAAACATTTTCATTTTCAGTAGGTTCAGTAGGTTGAGGAGTAACTAATTGTGGTTCCGGACAAGGTGAAGATACCCCGAACAAACCCCTCAAAGGATTACTTTCCATAGTAACAAGTGACAGTAAATTTTAGCACACTATATAAATTTTTCCTTACCAAATTCCACCTACCAAAGGCGCTTCACTCCCCGGCAACGGTGCCAGAAAAGAGTCTTGATGACCCACAAGTACAGGGGATCTATCGTAGTCCTTCCGATAAGTAAGAGTGATGAACCCAACGAGGAGCAGAAGGAAATGATAAGCGGTTTTCAGCAAGGTATTGTCTGCAAGCACTGAAATTATCGGTAACAGATAGTTTTGTGATAAGGTAATTTGTAACGAGTATCAAGTAATAAAAGTAAATAAGGTGCAGCAAGATGGCCCAATCCTTTTTGTAGCAAAGGACAAGCCTGAAAAAACTCTTATATGAAGGAAAGCGCTCCCGAGGACACATGGGAATTACCGTCAAGCTAGTTTTCATCACGATCATATGATTCGCGTCCGGTACTTTGATAATCTGGTATGTGGGTGGACCGGTGCTTGGGTACTTTCCCTACTTGTACAAGCATCCCACTTATGATTAACCCCCATTGCAAGCATCCGCAACTACAATAGAAGTATTAAGGTAAACCTAACCATAGCATGAAACATATGGATCCAAATCAGCCCCTTACGAAGCAACGCATAAACTAGGGTTTAAGCTTCTGTCACTCTAGCAACCCATCATCTACTTATTACTTCCCAATGCCTCCCTCTAGGCCCAAACAATGGTGAAATGTCATGTAGTCGACGTTCACATGACACCACTAGAGGGATGACAACATACATCTCATCAAAATATCGAACGAATACCAAATTCACATGACTACTAATAGCAAGACTTCTCCCATGTCCTCAGGAACAAACGTAACTACTCACAAAGCGTATTCATGTTCATAATCAGAGGGGTATTAATATGCATAATGGATCTGAGCATATGATCTTCCACCAAGTAAACTAACTAGCATCAACTACAAGGAGTAATCAACACTACTAGCAACCCACAGGTACCAATCTGAGGTTTGGATACAAAGATTGGATATAAGAGATGAACTAGGGTTTGAGATGAGATGGTGCTGGTGAAGATGTTGATGGAGATTGACCCCCTCCCGACGAGAGGATCGTTGGTGATGACGATGGTGATGATTTCCCCCTCCCGGAGGGAAGTTTCCCCGGCAAAACAGCTCCGCCAGAGCCCTAGATTGGTTCCGCCAAGGTTCCGCCTCGTGGCGGCGGAGTCTCGTCCCGAAAGCTTGCTTATCATTTTTTTCCTCAACGAAAGACTCGATGTAGCAGAAGATGGACATCGGAGGGCCACCAGGGGGCCCACAAGGCAGGGGCGCGCCCAGGGGGGTAGGGCGCACCCCTACCCTCGTGGCCAGGGTCTGGCCCCCCTCTGGAACTTCTTGCGCTCAGTATTTTTTATATATTCTAGAAATAGCTTCCGTGAAGTTTCAGGACTTTTGGAGCTATGAAGAATAGGTCTCTAATATTTGCTCCTTTTCCAGCCCAGAATCCCAGCTGTAGGCATTCTCCCTCTTCATGTAAACCTTGTAAAATAAGAGAGAATAGGCATAAGTATTGTGATATAATGTGTAATAACAGCCCATAATGCAATAAATATCGATATAAAAGCATGAGGCAAAATGGACGTATCAGGTTCGGATTTAAATCCACCCACCCACCTAGATAACGCGATCTCACCTACCTACGGCAGCAGTCTCAGGAAACAGTCCATCACTTTTGGGCCAGATTCCTCCTTGTCAAGAACAAGATCAAAGATTGCCGCGACGAAGATGCGGTCTCAATATTCCACAGTAATTGTATGGACGAAGGAATCCTCAACGCTATCAACCGCCGTCACGTATTACACTTCGCTGATTTGACAGCCATAGTACAGAAGTACTGCGCAATGGAAAGCGCCTGGAAAACTCAGGCATCTCATTGGGAGCCGCCAGCTCCCACTCAACCTTTCGTTCGGACAAAAAGGATACACCCTCGAGAGGTGCCCAACACAGCAGTAAAGAAATCCAAACCCATTACGGGGCGTGGAACTGTCCTGGAAGGATGGCTCGACAGGCCATGCAAAATATACACAACACCGGATACAATACCCACCCACAACCTTAGAGCATGTTGGATACTCTGGCAAGTGGCCAAGAGTGGCGAGGATATCCTCACAAAACATACCTTGGAATAACTCCCCCCGAAACACAACGACCGCAGAGTATTGACAGTCTTCGAGACTTTCCTTCAAACAATCGGCGCAAGAGGGCACTCCGCGACCTCGCCGAAGTCTGTCAAATCGCAACAATAAATCCTTGGAACGACACGGCCATAACTTTCAATGCCAGTGATGAACCAAAAGCCCGGTCAGTCCGAGCACCAGCGGCCTTGGTCCTCAATCCAATTGTCGACGGTTTTCGACTTACCAAAGTGCTCATGGACGGCGGTAGCGGGTTAAACCTCATCTACGAGGATACACTCAGTAAAATGGACATAGACAGTAGCCGTATTGAGCAAAGTAGCATGACCTTCCGAGGAATTATTCCCAGCCGAGAGGCACGATGCGTGGGAAAAATCACACTTGATGTGGTATTCGGCACGCCGGATAACTACCGGTCCGAAGAAATAACCTTCCAAGTGGCCTCTTTCAACAGTGGATACCATGCCCTGTTGGGGCGAGACGCATTCACACACTTTCAAGCCATGCCTCATTACGGGTATATGAAGCTCAAAATGCCCGGGCCCAATGGTATTATCACTCTAGCAAGTGATTCGGATATAGCCCTCCGCGCCAAAAACAAAACAGCCTCCCTGGCCCTTGAGGCACTCTCTGAGGCCCTTGTGGCCGAAGAGTTAAACGCGCTGCGCTCAACGGTGGATAGGGACGACATAATCCTCGACAAGCGCTCTAAATCCACCTCCTTCAAACCAGCAGATGAAATAGTCAAATTTCAAGTCCACCCGGCGAACCCAAAGAAAATAGCCTCCATCGGTGCATAGCTGGACTCAACGGTGGACGCCGCACTACGAGTGTTCCTATGCGAGAATTGGGACATATTCACCTGGCACCCTTTTGATATGCCAGCAATCACATGCAGGTTGGCTAAGCACAACCTCAACAATTGAAGGGATACAAGCTAGTTAAGCAAACACTGCGTCGCTTTTCCGAACCCAAACGACAAGCCATGGGGGAGGAGCTAGCCAAGCTAATCGAGGCCGGATTCATCAGCTAAATAAAACATCCGGACTGGCTAGCAAACCTGGTGATGGTGCCAAAGAAGGATAAATACTGGTGCTTGTGTGTCAATTTCAAAGACCTCAACAAAGCTTGACCTAAGGATCCATTCCCGCTGCCCCGCATCGATCAAATTATTGATGCCACTGCAGCACATGATTCACTGTGTTTCCTTGACGCATATTCCGGATACCATCAAATTAAAATGAAGGAATCCGACCAAGCCGCAATGGCATTTATTACCCCATACGGGCCTTTCTGCTTCAACACTATGCCCTTTGGGCTCAAAAACGCCGGTGCCACCTACCAATGCATGATTCAAACATGCCTGGAGAAACAAATCGGTAAAACAGTTGAAGCATCCGTGGACGATGTCTTTATCAAGAATAAGTGCATCGAATCATTAATAGATAACTTACGCCTCACATTCGACAATCTCTGGACATATGACATTAAGCTCAATCCGGAAAAATGTGTATTCGGCGTCCCCTCGGGAAAACTACCAGGCTTCATTGTTTCCAGTAGAGGAATCGAGGCAAATCCAGCCAAAATCCGAGCTTTATCACAATTGGCTACACCAACAGACCTTAAATAGGTCCAAAAGCTAGCTGGATGCATGGCAGCTTTAAGCCGCTTTATCTCCAGACTAGGAGAAAAAGCATTGCCACT
Organism: Triticum dicoccoides; assembly: GCF_002162155.2. Lineage (NCBI taxonomy): Eukaryota > Viridiplantae > Streptophyta > Magnoliopsida > Poales > Poaceae > Triticum > Triticum dicoccoides. The sequence goes on from NC_041384.1 coordinate 379,477,535, forward strand.
TTATCGGCTGCTCCGACGCACTGATCACTTCGAGTGGAGAGATGCAGCAATGGCAGGATTGGAAGAAATAAAGGCTCTTTTAGCAAGCAACCCAATCCTAGCAGCGCCAAGCGCTAGCGAACCAATGCTGTTATACATATCTGCAACACATCAGGTGGTGAGCGTAGTACTCGTCGTCGAACGAGAAGAGGACAGACACAAATTCCCGCTCCAGAAGCCGGTATAATACGTATCCACCGTCCTAACTCCATGCAAATCCCGGTACCCTCATTATCAAAAGATAGCATACGCGGTCTTCATGGCATCCCAAAAGCTACGACACTATTTCCAAGAGTGCTCGATCATAGTGGCTTCCGAAGTTCCACTGAACGACATAATAAACAATCGAGACGCAACGGGCCAGATTTCCAAGTGGGCCATTGAGCTCCTTCCATTCAATATAACATATAAGCCACGTCGGGCCATCAAATCCCAAGTACTGGCAGACTTCATCGCCGAATGGACAGAAGCCGAACTCCCTAAAGAGTATGGCACATATTCCAACTGGGTCATGCGTTTCGATGGTTCCAAAATACTAGCGGGATTAGGGGAAGGCGTTGTCCTAACATCCCCCACTGGAGATACAGTTCAGTACGTACTCCAAATATTATACCCGAACTCCAAGAATGCAGCCGAATACGAGGCTTTATTGCATGGTCTTTGGATAGCTGTCTCCATGGGCATACAACGCCTGGAAGTGCATGGGGACTTGAACCTCACGATATCTCAAATAAATGGAGATTTTGATGCCAAGGATCCGAAGATGGTGGCTTACCGTAACGCCGTTCTCAAAATGTCGGCTCGGTTCGAGGGGCTCGAGTTTCACCATGTGGCTCGAGAGAGTAACCAAGCGGTGGACGTCCTTGCTCGCATTGGCGCCAAACGCGACCCCGTCCCACCTAACATCTTCTTGGAAAGGCTCTTCAGGCCATCCATGGTGTGGCAAAGGGAGAGCAGCAATGTCAGTCCTGACTTGACCATAACCCCAGATGCCGAACATACCGACATCACCGGAGGCTCAGCCACCGAAACAACATCATCGGCCCATCTTGTAATGACAGTCATTGCCCCATGGACCGAACCATTCTTGGCCTACTTCAATAGGCGAGAGCTCCCCGGGGATCAGAATGAGGCCCGCCGCATTGTTCGGCGTTCGAAAGCCTATAAGGTCCATGAAGGAGAACTCTACAAGAAAAGCGCTACCGGAGTGGTTCAAAGATGTATCTCCGAGGAGGAGGGGCGGCAACTTTTGGCTGAAATTCATGCCGGTCTCGGAGGTCACCACGCTGCAGCTCGGGCCCTTGTAAGCAAGGCCTTTCGTATGGGTTTCTACTGGCCGACGGCCCGAGCAGATGCACATGACCTTGTCCAACGTTGCATCGGATGCCAGCTTTTCGCCAACCAAAGCCATATGCCACCCACTGCTCTACAAACAATCCCCATCACTTGTCCTTTCGCGGTCTGGGGGCTTGACATGGTTGGACCCCTTAAAGGAGGCACCCATAAGAAAAAATATCTGCTAGTTATGGTAGTTAAGTTCACTAAGTGCATTGAGGCCAAACCAGTTAAAACGGCCGAAGCCGGACTAGTGATAGACTTTATATCCGGTGTTGTGCACCGTTACGATGTTCCACACAGCATCATCACGGACAACGGCTCTAACTTTACAGCCGACGAGGTGAAAAACTAGTGTGCTAACCTCGGCATTAAGCTCGATTACGCCTCCGTATATCATCCGCAAACAAACGGTCAAGTCGAACGAGCCAATGGTCTTATTATGAGCGGCATCAAACCCAGACTAGTGCGGTCTTTAAAAGAATCAGACAAGCACTGGTTTGAGGAGCTCGACTCCATACTATCGGGGCTGCGGACCACACCCAATCGCACTACCGGATACACACCTTTCTTTATGGTGTACGGCGCAGAGGATGTGTTACCCTGCGACATTTTTCATGACTCACCTCGAGTGCGCAAGTACGAAGAGAGAGAGGCCGAGCTCGATCGGCAAGACAACTTAGATGCCTTGGAGGAGGAGCGCGATGTCGCAAAAGCCTGTTCCACATTTTATCAATAGCAGGCCCGCAGATATCAAAGCAGAGAAGTACGGGCCAAGACTTACAACATTGGCGAACTTGTTCTACACCTTCTAGAGAGGAAAAAGGACAAACTCAAGCCAAAGTGGGAGGGTCCCTTCATCATTGACAAACTTCTCACTGGGGGAGCGTACCGCCTGCGTGATGCATCTGACAATCGCCTAGAGCCGAAACCCTAGAACGCGGCCAGACTCCGAAGATTCTATGCCTAGTGCCGAACTCTTTGTTCGTTTCCTTCTACTTATTGTTTCCCATACTTTTTCCTCTCTTTTTGCTTTTTCCTTTTTAGCTTTAAAGCTCTTCTCGTGGCTCAACCGTGCACCTGTGACATACGCATACTCAAATATGTACGTCCATTATACCTAGGGGGCTTCTTGGACAGAAGCTTATTATTGTTTTTTCTGAGCATCAAGATCGTCTCATATGTGTGTTCCCCTCATATGTACCTTTTCTTCGCCATTATATGAATCGATATGACTTAAATTTTGGCCAAGCTGGGTTGCCTGGCTCCTGTGCTTATGCCCTACGTCCCCGTTAGTTCGGCTAGGGCATAAAGGGAGCACCTCTGCGATTGTTACTACCGGGTCATCCGGATGTGTACCTCAGACTGGGTGAAGCCGAAAGCTAGCATTCTTAAGGGAATATTCGGTCGGCGGACAAAAGATGTTTTTTTTCAGTCACCCCATGGTGAGCACCCCAGATGTTACGAACACTATGATTTCTGCAAATCACAGTTCAGACATGCACATTAATGCATGACTACCCAGGGAAAGGAACCCTTAACGGAACTATTCTCTCTGGAAGATATTTTTTACCATCACAATGTAATATAACATAGCTAGTCGGATACAACTTGTCTGTTCAAGCAACTATGATCCCTACGCCTAGTTTCCACGCATACCTCGGTCTATTTTTTGCCGCTCAGGTATTCGGAAACACTCTGCACCTTCGGGTCCAGAGGTTGAAGCGAAAAGGTCTGACATGACAATCGTTTTACAAATCCGGCTAGGGACAAATATGTCAAGGAAAGTACATAGTCAATCAGACTCAAAAATTTCCTCATCTATACCGTCTAACAAGCTGTCTAACTTACAATCCTGTTGGGAATATCGGGCAGCTACTTCGCCTTGGTCATATACCAAACTAACGGGAATTTATTTTCCATTTGACCCTAGAGGTCCGACCCGAGCCATATGATTTGGATCGATCTTGGTATACCGTGTTTTCACCATGGCTCAGGCTACTCATGCACCTTCCCGGCAGGCCGATATCTTCCATAATCAAAAATGCCGCCACACTCCCCTGAATAGCTGTATAAGCTCCTCCATTCTTCCTGGAGGGGAGGCGGATGGCCATAAAGCCTTGGCAACACGTCGCATCGCCTGCCGAGCTTGCTCGTGCACTTGCGACAGCTCTTCTAGCAGATCGCCCGAGAATCTGGACACCTCCTGTTCGGGACGGGTAGTCAGCATACCTACAGGCATAAATCTGTTAGTCCCCTTCATTTCCAAATTACACGGAGGAAAGTTTGACCACATACTAAATATGCCGCCTCGAAGCCTCTTATTTTCCTTCACGGAGTCAGCCAGTTGGGCCCGTACGTCTTTCAGTTCCTCACCCAGTTGGTTATGGGAATCCTGGAGCTTGTTTTTCTCCTCCACGACTCGTGTTAGCACACGCTCGCCCGTGGATAGTAGTTTTTTGGCTTCTCGTTCTCCCCCTTGAGTGGCTTTCAGTTGCTCTTGCAGTTGATATGATGATCCTATTAAGAGGTGAGCAACTGTGTTAGCATTATTGGTATACCATTATGTTTTCTCGATGGAGGGGAACATTACCGGGTGACGCCTTCTTGGATTTCTCCAGTTCGGCATTGATAGCAGTTAGCTGGGTCCGATACTTTTCTAGTTCCCGAGATAACAGGCTGTTCTTCTTCATAAGTACCTGGTTATACAATGATCCTTCAATCAGTTGGATCAACTGCTTCATGTCTCGGGGGCTACTGGTATATAACTATCAGCTTGGTATGATATAAGCTTACCCGCATATCTTTTAGATGCTGGTCTGTGGCTCTTACAAGCCCATCTCGAGCAGCTCGGATGTACGCATCGGCCGAGCTGAAGGCATCAAATGCCTCATTTGAAAAGCCGGGGTCACAGAGAGCGGCCCTCCGACGATGATGATTCATGGTGCTCTCCACTTCAGAGTTCGTGATGGACATATTGTCCGAATCCTCTGCGGAAGGACAGTTCGGCGCCACTCCCGTGTCAGCCCCCGTCCTTAGCGCAGGGTCCGGAACCTGACTAGTGGAGGCACGACCGACAGGATCCCTGGACATAGTCCGGCGGACACTTTTCCTGATAGAATGCGGCGAATGGCATCACGATTTGATGTGGTGATTAGAAAATGGATTCTTCAAAAGAAAGCCTTACCTCTTTGACGAGGGTTATGCCATATTATCATTTGCCTTTCTCTTCGAAGATGTGCTCGACGCGGGCGCCGCTCTCCTCAGAGACGCTTCTGGTGCACGTTGTGATGCTGAGCGCCTCCCCTTTGGAACATGAAATAGTGCGGTGGGTGAGGCATAGTAAAGAAAATCTTTTGAGGAAGGTGTCTTTTAAATTACTTACATGCGAAGCAGGAAGGAGGCTGGGGTAATCGGCGGTGATGGGTACTTCTGTGCCATCGTAGCTCGTCTAATAGAATACTCCATCCTCGAGCTCCACAAATATGTCCGGATCTTCTTCGAATCCGGGGTCAAGGTCCCGGTTGTGACCCTCTGGCTGGGGGCGGGGCTATGGATCCCCTCGATAGCCTTCCACCATTCCTATTGTGAGTGGATAGGTTACTGTCCATCAAAAAAGATTCAGGGAGAAGAGTAAAATGGTGGGATCGGAGCTTACCCATCTAGGAGGATTATACATGGAAAATCCATCTCGATATTGGAGACGAGTGAACTCCTCCTTCTCCCCTTTGTACAGTTCAGCCAATATTTTGGCCAAAGCGGCGGGGTTTTTCAGACCCTTCCGACGGCAGCATGAGGCATCATCTTCCCCATTATAGTGCCACATGGGAAGCCCTATGTATTGGAGTGGTTGGACTCCCCTATGGAGATCAACATTACCTCGATTATCGACAATCCGGACTGGGCGAGCGTCTTAATCTTGCCCATCAACTGACTGACTTCTGTGCTATCCTCCTCCTTGAGGCTCCGGGGACACTAGCTGTGGTGTTTCTTCTACGGAGCACTTGAAAATTTGGGAAGGCCCATTCGGGCTGGGTCGGGAAGAGCGACGTCATCAATATAGAACCATTCGTAAGGCCACTCTTCGGAAGCCTTCTTTGGTGTGCCGGATAGGTATCCAATCCCGGTGATACGCCACACTTCGGCTCCTCCCACTTCGAATATTGACCCCCCTTGATTACGAGGGACGAGGCAGAACAGTTTTCTCCATAATTCAAAATGGGCCTCGCAGCCTAGGAATAGCTCGCATAGAGCAACGTAACCCACGATGTGCACGATGGAGGCGGGGGTGAAACTGTGCAGTTGGAGGCCATAATACTCCAGAAGTCCTTGGAGTAAGGGATGGATTGGAAATCCGACGCCTCTTAGTAAGAAGGGAACGAAGCATACTCGTTCCCCCCTGGACGGATTGGGGAAGTTCTCCACCTAAGCCCCGCCATTGGAAGACGTCAATCCTGCATGGACGGGGACTAGATCTGCGGGAGGAAGAAAGCCATGTTTCTGCAGCTTCGTTAGCTGACCGTGAGATACGGAACATCTATCCCAATCACCCTTTTCGGAGCCTTGGGGACGAGAGGAAGAGCTAGGAGAGCTAGCCATGTTGGGGTGGTTCCGCTTAGTGAGATCTAGGGATTTTTTTCGCAAGATGTGGAATGGATCTGAGATCTATTCTCTTTAAATAGGCACCTCTCCGGTATGGTCAGGGTGGTATGTGCAAAAATACCCTGACCTCTCGTATTCGCTCACTACGTGGAAGCTAAAGTCAGGAAGGCGTGGAAGCCGATGGGCGCGACATTAAATGGAAAAGCCGAATACCGCTCTTTAAGTCATGGACTTTGAAGTAATCAGAGGGGGAACCCGCCTTGTAATGTCGAAGACAATCTGCGCGCCGGGCACCTCGTCATTGAAGTTTGGTTCGGGGGCTATTGAGGGAGTCTTGGACTAAGGGGTCCTCGGGCGTCCGGCCTGTTGCACATGGGCCGGATTATTGGGCCATGAAGATACAAGATGGAAGACTTTTTTCCATGTCCGGATAGGACTCTCCTTTGTGTGGATGGCAAGTCAGGCGGCCGGATATACTATTTCCTTTCTATGTAACCGACTTTGTATAACCCTAGTCCCCTCTAGTGTCTATATAAACTGGAGGGTTTAGTCCGCAGAGACAATCATAATCAGATAGGCTAGACTTCTAGGGTTTTAGCCATTACAATCTCATGGTAGATCAACTCTTGTAACCCCCATACTCATCAATATTAATCTAGCAGGACGTAGGGTTTTACCTCCATCGAGAGGGCCCAAACCTGGGTAAACATTGTGTTCCCTGTCTCCTGTTACCATCAACCTCAGATGCACAGTTTGGGACCCCCTACCCGAGATCCGCCGGTTTTGACACTGATAGGGGGCGCATGTCCTGCCCTGGCTGCCTCTCTCTCTCTCTCCACTAAAGCCCATTAGGGCCCATATACTCCCCGGGGGCTTCTGGTAACACCTCGGTACTCCGGTATATGCCCAAACTCACTCGAAACCTTTCCGATGTCCAAACATATGCTTCCAATATATCGATCTTCATGTCTCGACCATTTCGAGACTCCTTGTCATTCCCGTGATCACATCCGGGACTCTGAACAACCTTCAGTTCATCGAAACACATAAACTCATAATACCGACCGTCACCGAACGTTAAGCGTGCGGACCCTACGGGTTCGAGAACTATGTAGACATGACCGAGACATGTCTCTGGTCAATAACCAATAGCGGAACCTGGATGTTCATATTGGCTCCCACATATTCTACGAAGATCTTTATCGGTCAAACCGCATAATGATATATGTTGTTCCCTTTGTCATCGGTATGTTACTTGCCCGAGATTCGATCGTCGGTATCTCAATACCTAGTTCAATCTCGTTACCGGCAAGTCTCTTTACTCGTTCCGTAATGCTACATCCCGTAACTAACTCATTAGCTACATTGCTTGCAAGGCTTATATTGATGTGCATTACCGAGAGGGCCCAGAGATACCTCTCCGATACTCGGAGTGACAAATCCTAATCTTGATCTATGCCAACTCAACAAAAACCATCGGAGACACCTGTAGAGCATCTTTATAATCATCTAGTTACGTTGTGACGGTTGATAGCACACAAGGTGTTCCTCCGGTATTCGGGAGTTGCATAATCTCATAGTCTGAGGAACATGTATAAGTCATGAAGAAAGCAGTAGCAATGAAATTGTAACGATCATCGTGCTAAGCTAACGGATGGGTCAAGTCAATCACATCATTCTCTAATGATGTGATCCCACTTATCAAATGACAACTCTTTGTCCATGGCTAGGAAACTTAACCATCTTTGATTAACGAGCTAGTCAAGTAGAGGCATACTAGTGACACTCTGTTTGTTTATGTATTCACACATGTACTAAGTTTCCGGTTGATACAATTATAGCATGAATAATAAAAAATTTATCATGATATAAGGAAATATAAATAACAACTTTATTATTGCCTCTAGGGCATATTTCCTTTAGTCTCCCACTTGCACTAGAGTCAATAATCTAGGTCACATCGTCATGTGATTTAACACGAATAGTTCACATCTTTATGTAATTAGTTCACATCTCCATGTGACTAACACCCAAAGGTTTTACTAGAGTCGATAATCTAGTTCACATTGCTATGTGATTAACACCCAAAGAGTGATCATGTTTTGCTTGTGAGAGAAATTTAGTCAACGGGTCTGCCACATACAGAGCTGTATGTATTTTGCAAATTTTCTATGTCTACAATGCTTTGCACGGAGCTACTCTAGATAATTGCTCCCGCTTTTAATATGTATCTAGATCGAGACTTAGAGTCATCCAGATTGGTGTTAAAGCTTGCATCGACGTAACTCTTTACGACGAACTCTTTGTCACCTCCATAACCGAGAAACATTTCCTTATTCCACTAAGGATATTTTTGACCGTTGTCCAGTGATCCACTCCTGGATCACTATTGTACCCTCTTGCCAATCTTATGGTGAGGTACACAATAGGTCTGGTACACAACATAGCATATTTTATAGAACCTATGACTGAGGCATAGGGAATGACTTTTCATTCTCTTTCTATTTTCTGTCGTGGTCGGGTTTTGAGTCTTTACTCAACTACACACCTTGCAACACAGGCAAGAACTCCTTCTTTGACTGTTCTACTTTGAACTACTTCAAAATCTTGTCAAGGTATGTACTCATTGAAAATATATCAAGCATCTTGATCTATCTCTATAGATCTTGATGCTCAATATGTAAGTAGCCTCACCGAGGTCTTTCTTTGAAAAACTCCTTTCAAACACTCCTTTATGCTTTCTAGAAAATTATACATTATTTCCGATCAACGATATGTCATTCACATATACTTATCAGAAATGTTGTAGTGCTCCCACTCACTTTCTTGTAAATACAGGCTTCACCTCAAGTCTGTATAAAACCATATGCTTTGATCACTTTATCAAAGCATATATTCCAACTCCGAGATGCTTGCACTAGTCCATAGATGGATCGCTGGAGCTTGCTCACTTTGTTAGCACCTTTAGGATTGACAAAACCTTCTGGTTGCATCATATACAACTCTTCTTTAAGAAATCCATAAAGGAATGCAGTTTTGATATCCATTTTCCAGATTTCATAAAATGCGGCAATTGCTAACATGATTCAGACAGACTTTTAAGCATCGATATGAGTGAGAAAATCTCATCGTAGTCAACACCTTGATCTTATCGAAAACATTTTGCGACAATTCGAGCTTTGTAGATAGTAACACTACTATCATAGTCTGTCTTTCTCTTGAAGATCCATTTATCCTCAATGACTCACCGATCATCGGGCAAGTCAATCAAAGTCCATACTTTGTTCTCATACATGAATCCCATCTCGGATTTCATGGCCTCAAGCCATTTTGCGGAATCTGGGCTCATCATTGTCCTCATAGTTCGTAGGTCCGTCATGGCCTAGTAGCATGACTTCCAAAATAGGATTACCATACCACTTTGGTGCAGACCGTACTCTCGTTGACCTACGAGGTTCAGTAGTAACTTGATGATCATCATCATTAGCTTCCTCGCTAATTGGTGTAGGAATCACTGGAACTGATTTCTGTGATGAACTACTTTCCAATTCGGGAGAAGGTACAATTACCTCATCAAGTTCTACTTTCCTCCCACTCACTTCTTTCGAGAGAAACTCCTTATCTAGAAAGGATCCATTCTTAGCAACAAAATATCTTGCCTTCGGATCTGTGATAGAAGGTGTAACCAACAGTTTCTTTTGGGTATCCTATGAAGATGCACTACTCTGATTTGGGTTCGACCTTATCAGTTTGAAACTTTTTCACATAAGCATCGCAACCCCAAACTTTAAGAAACGACAGCTATGGTTTCTTGCCAAACCATGGTTCATACGTTGTCATCTCAATGGATTTAGATGTTGCCCTATTTAACGTGAATGCAGCTGTCTCTAATGCATAGCCCCAAAACGGTAGCGGTAAATCAGTGAGAGACATCATAGATCGCACCATATCAAATAAAGTGCGGTTACGACGTTCGGACACACCATTACGTTGTGGTGTTCCAGGTGGCGTGAGTTGCGAAACTATTCCGCATTGTTTCAAATGAAGTCCAAACTCATAACTCAAATATTCACCTCCATGATCAGATTTTAGGAACTTAATTTTCTTGTTACGATGATTTTCCACTTCACTCTGAAATTCTTTGAACTTTTCAAATGTTTCAGACTTATGTTTCATTAAGTAGATATACCCATATCTACTCAAATCATCTGTGAAGGTGAGAAAATAACGATATCCGACGCGAGCTTCAATGTTCATTGGACCACATACATCAGTTTGTATGATTTCCAATAACTCTGTTGCTCGCTCCATTGTTCCGGAGAACCGAGTTTTAGTCATCTTGCCCATGAGGCATGGTTCGCAAGTACCAAGTGATTCATAATCAAGTGATTTCGGAAGTCCATTAGAATGGGGTTTCTTCATGCGCTTTACACCAATATGACCTAAACGATAGTGCCACAAATAAGTTGCACTATCATTATCAACTCTGCATCTTTTGGCTTCAATACTATGAACATGTGTATCACTACGATCGAGATTCAATAAACCATTCACCTTGGGTGTATGACCACAGAAGGTTTTATTCATGTAAACAGAATACCAATTATTCTTTGACTTAAATGAATAACCGTATGAAATAAACATGATCCAATCATATTATGCTCAACGCAAACAACAAATAACATTTATTTTAGGTTCAACACTAATCCCGAAGGTAAAGGGAGTGTGCGATGGTGATCTTATCAACCTTGGAATCATTTCCAACACACATCGTCACCTCGTCCTCAACTAGTATTTTTTTATTTTGCAACTCCCGTTTCGAGTTACTACTCTTAGCAACTGAACTAGTATCAAATACCGAGGGGTTTGCTATAAACACTAGTAAATTACACATCAATAACATGTATATCAAATATACCTTTGTTCACTTTGCCATCCTTCTTTTCCGCCAAGTATCTAGGGCAATTCCACTTCCAGTGACCATTTCCTTTGCAGTAGAAGTACTCAGTTTCAGGCTTGGGTCTGGCTTTGGGATTCTTCATGGGAGTGGAAACTTGTTTGCCATTCTTCTTGAAGTTCCCTTTCTTTCCCTTGTCCTTTTACTTGAAACTACTGGTCTTGTCAACCATCAACACTTGATGTTTTTTCTTGATTTCTACCTTTGCCGATTTCAGCATCGTGAAGAGCTTTGGGAATCATTTCCGTTATCCCTTGCATATTATAGTTCATCACGAAGTTCTAGTAACTTGGTGATAATGACTAGAGAACTCTGTCAATCACTATCTTATCGGGAAGATTAACTCCCACTTGATTCAAGTGATTGTAGTACTCAGACATTCTGAGCTCATGCTCACTCGTTGAGCTATTCTCCTCCATCTTGTAGGCAAAGTACAGTCAGAGGTCTCATACCTCTTGACACGGGCATGAGTATGAGATACCAATTTCAACTCTTGGAACATCTTATATGCTTTGTGGAGTTTAAAACATTTTTGAAGTCCCGGTTCTAAGCCGTAAACCATGGTGCACTAAACTATCAAGTAGTCATCATACCGAGCTTGTCAAACATTCATAACGTCTGCATCTGCTCTTGCAGTAGGTCTGTCACTGATACGTCTCCGTCGTATCTATAATGTTTGATTGTTCCATGCCAATATTCTACAACTTTCATATACTTTTGGCAACTTTTTATACTATTTTTGGGACTAACATATTGATCCAGTGCCCAGTGCCAGTTCCTGTTTGTTGCATGTTTTTTGTTTCGTAGAATATCCATATCAAACGGAGTCCAAACGGGATAAAAACCGACAGAGATTTTTTTTGGAATATATATGATTTTTGGCAAGAAAAATCCACACGAGACGATGCCTGAGGGGGCCACGAGGCAGGGGGGTGCACCCCAGGGGGGTAGGCGCGCCCCTGACCCTTGTCCCGTAAGGCGGTTGGTGCCCTTCTTTCGCAGCAAGAAAGCTAATATCCGGATAGAGATCGTGTTAAAATTTCAGCCCAATTGGAGTTATGGATCTCCGGGAATATAAGAAACGGTGAAAGGGTAGAATTTGAGAACGCGGAAACACACACACACACACACACACAGAGAGAGAGAGAGAGAGAGAGAGAGAGATCCAATCTCGGAGGGGCTCTCGCCCCTCCCACGCCATGGAGGCCATGGACCAGAGGGGAAACCCTTCTCCCATCTAGGAAGGAGGTCAAGGAAGAAGAAGAAGGAGGGGGCTCTCTCCCCCTCACTTCCGGTGGCACCGGAGTGCCACCGGGGGCCATCATCATCATCGCAATCTTCACCAACAACTTCACCGCCATCATCACCAACTCTTCCCCTCTATATGCAGCGGTGTAACCTCTCTCTTACCCATTGTAACCTCTACTTAAACATGGTGCTCAACGCTATATATTATTTCCCAATAATGTACGGCTATCCTATGGTGTTTGAGTAGATCCGTTTTGTCCTATGAGTTATTTGATGATCGTGATTGGTTTGAGTTGCATGTTTTATTATTGGTGTTGTCCTATGGTGCTCTCCGTGTCGCGCAAGCCTAAGGGATCCCAGCTATAGGGTGTTGCAATACGTTCATGATTCGCTTATAGTGGGTTGCGTGAGTGACTGAAACACAAACCCGAGTAAGGGGGTTGTTGCGTATGGGATAAAGAGGACTTGATGCTTTAATGCTATGGTTTGGTTTTACCTTAATGATCTTTAGTAGTTGCGGATGCTTGCTAGAGTTCCAATCATAAGTGCATATGATCCAAGTAGATAAAGTATATTAGCTTATGCCTCTCCCTCATATAAAATTGCAATGATGATTACCGGTCTAGTTATCGATTGCCTAGGGACAAATAACTTTCTCGTAACAAAAAGATCTTTATTAAAATTAACTTAGTTGTGTCTTTATTTAAACAGCCCCTACCTTTTATTTACTTGCTCTTTATTACCTTGCAAACCTATCCAACAACACCTACAAAGTACTTCTAGTTTCATACTTGTTCTAGGTAAAGCGAACATCAAGCGTGCGTAGAGTTGTATCGGTGGTCGATAGAACTTGAGGGAATATTTGCTCTGCCTTTAGCTCCTCGTTGGGTTCGACACTCTTACTTATGAAAACTGTTGCGATCCCCTATACTTGTGGGTTATCAAGACCATTTTCTGGCGCCGTTGCCGGGGAGCAATAGCGTGGGGTGAATATTCTCGTGTGTGCTTGTTTGCTTGATCACTAAGTAATTTTTATTTGCTGTTCTTAGTTGTTCTTTATCTTTAGTTATGGATATGGAACACGAAATACCAAAAAAATTAGGTGTACTTGCTGCTCATGGAGATGAGGAACCTCCTAAAACCCTCGATGCTCGTTATGTGATAGATATTATGTACTACTTTAATAATCCTGAGAAAACCTCATTCAATTATGTAATGGGAGTAACGTTGGATCAACGTGAATACTTTAGGGATTACCGCTTGACACAAAAAGGGAAACTATTATGGGATCAAATTCATATATTGAATTGGTATGCTAGGCAACTATGCTTGAGATATAATTATACTTGTTGCTCTAGGATGAAGGCTCCACACCTTCCCTTTTTATGCGAATTTAATGATAATAAAACCTTAGCTTCTTATGCTAATGGTATATATGATTACTATGATGTGGAACAAATAGAAGAATTTGTTGCTTTTATGGGTGCTTATGAAATTGAATATATGTTTAAAGAGTTTGAAGATTTTGATGATTCGGTTTATAGACCTGAAAATTTAGCTATCCTTAAATATTGCTATGAGAATTATGAATACAATTCCGATATTAATGCACTTATTGAGAAAGTCTCCGCTGTCCAAGAAGAGAATACTATTTTGCAGGAATCTATGGAAGAAGAAGTTGATGAAACTGTGAGCTCATTGGATGAAAAAGATGAGGATGAGAGCGAAGAACCAAAGGAGGAAGAGCGGATTGACCACCCGTGCCCACCTTCTAATGAGAGTAACTCTTAAACTCATACATTGTTTAATTCCCCTTCGTGCTTACCGAAGGATGAATGCTATGATAATTGCTATGATCCCGTTGATTCTTTTGAAATATCCCTTTTTGATGATGCTTGCTATGCTTGTGGCCAAGATGCCAATATGAATTATGCTTATGGAGATGAGCTTGCTATAGTTCCTTACGTTAAACATGAAATTGTTGCTATTGCACCCACGCATGATAGTCCTATTATCTTTTTGAATTCTTCCAACTACACTATATTGGAGAAGTTTGCACTTATTAAGGATTATATTGATGGGTTGCCTTTTACTACTACACATGATGATTTTGATAGATATAATATGCATGTGCTTGCTGCTCCTACTTGCAATTATTATGAGAGAGGAACTATATATCCACCTCTCTATGTTTCCAATACGATAAATTGCAAGAAAATATCTATACTATGCATTGGAATTTACTATGTGTGCAAGAATTGTTCTTTTATGACATGCCGATGCATAGGAAGAGAGTTAGACTTCATCATTACATGATATATGTTGCTTTGTGCTCACTACTAAATTACAAATCATTGCTAATTAAAATTGGCTTTGATATACCTTGGGATCCGGGTGGATTCATTACTTGAGCACCGTATGCCTAGCTTAATGGCTTTAAAGAAAGCGCAGCCTGGGAGACAACCCGGAAGTTTTAGAGAGTCATTTATTTCTGTTGAGTGCTTTCATATAGTTTTAAAACAACAAAAATAAAGAGGGGAACCCAAAACTTTTTCAAAAAGGAAAGTGAAAGTGAGAAAGACAAGCATTGTTGAAGTGGGAGAGCTCCTTGAACTTTGTTCATGCTCACGGCAACTTTGTGAATCTTGATTACAGAAATTTTTTAACAAAAATAATTATGTCCTTGTACAATTCCATTGTATTATAAAAATAATGTGCCAAGGTTTGCATTTAGGATGTTTACATTTGCTTGATGGTTTGTACGGTGCAGGACAGAAACTTTGGCTGTAGTGCGCGATTTTACGTTTTTAGATGGAATGACAAATGGTTCTGATTCTTTTTGCACTGACTTTCTATAACAATTTTTTATTTTTCATAATTTTGGCAGAATTTTTCAAGTATCATAAGTATGGTGAATGTTCAGATTATTACATACTGTACTGTTTTAGACAGATTATGTTTTTGATGCATAGTTTGCTCATTTTGATGAAACTATCAATTCATATCTGTGGATTAAGCCATGAAAAAGCTATATTACAGTAGACACAATGCAAAAACAAAATATGAATTGGTTTGCAACAGTACTTAGAGTAGTGGTTTGCTTTATTATACTAACGGGTCTCACCGAGTTTTCTGTTGAAGTTTTGTGTGGATGAAGTGTTCGATGATCGAGAAGGTCTCGATGTGAGAAGAAGGAAGAGAGGCAAGAGCTCAAGCTTGGGGATGCCCAAGTAACCCCAAGTAAATATTCAAGGAGACTCAAGCATCTAAGCTTGGGGATGCCCCGGAAGGCATCCCCTCTTTCTTCAACAAGTATCGGTATGTTTTCGGATTCATTTCGTTCATGCGATATGTGCAATCTTGGAGCGTCTTTTGCATTTAGTTTTCACTTTTATATTATGCACCATGCTTGTATGAGATAGTCCTTGGTTGATTTATAGAATGCTCTTTGCACTTCACTTATATCTTTTGAGTATGGCTTTATATAATGCATCATGTGCTTCACTTATATCATTTGAAGTTTGGATTGCCTGTTTCTCTTTACATAGAAAACCGCCATTTGTAGAATGTTCCTTTGCTTCACTTATACTTGTTAGAGCGTGGGCATATATTTTGTAGAAAGAATTAAACCCTCTTGCTTCACTTATATCTATTTAGAGAGATAACAGGAATTGGTCTTTGACATGGTTAGTCATAAATTCCTACATAAAACTTGTAGATCACTGAATATGATATGTTTGATTCCTTGCAATAGTTTTGCGATATAAAGATGGTGATATTAAAGTCGTGCTAGTGGGTAGTTGTGGATTGTAGAAATACATGTGTTGAGGTTTGTGATTCCCGTAGCATGCACGTATGGTGAACCGTTATGTAACGAAGTTGGAGCATGATTTATTTATTGATTGTCTTCCTTATGAGTGGCGGTCGGGGATGAGCGATGGTCTTTTCCTACCAATCTATCCCCCTAGGAGCATGCGCGTAGTACTTTGTTTCGATGACTAATATATTTTTGCAATAAGTATGTGAGTTCTTTATGACTAATGTTGAGTCCATGGATTATACGCACTCTCACCCTTCCACCATTGCTAGCCTCTCTAGTACCGTGCAACTTTCGCCGGTACCTTAAATCCACCATATACCTTCCTCAAAACAGCCACCATACCTACCTATCATGGCATTTCCATAGCCATTCCGAGATATATTGCCATGTAACTTCATCATCATCATATACATGACTTGAGCATTCATTGTCATGTTGCCTTGCATGATCGTAAGATAGCTAGCATGATGTTTTCATGGCTTGTCCGTTTTTTTATGTCATTGCTACGCTAGATCATTGCACATCCCAGTACACCGTCGGAGGCATTCATATAGAGTCATATCTTTGTTCTAGTATCGAGTTGTAAGTAAATAAAAGTGTGATGATCATCATTATTAGAGCATTGCCCCAGTGAGGAAAGGATGATGGAGACTATGATTCCCCCACAAGTCGGGATGAGACTCCGAACGAAAAAAAAGAGAGAAAGGCCAAAAAAAGAGAAGGCCCAAAAAATTAATAAAAAAATAAAAAAATGAGAGAAAAAGAGAGTAGGGGCACTGTTACTATCCTTTTACCACACTTGTGCTTCAAAGTAGCACCATGTTCTTCATATAGAGAGTCTCTTGAGTTATCACTTTCATATACTAGTGGGAATTTTCATTATAGAACTTGGCTTGTATATTCCGATGATGGGCTTCCTCAAACGCTCGAGGTCTTCATGAGCAAGCAAGTTGGATGCACACCCACTTAGTTTCAATTTGAGCTTTCATACACTTATAGCTCTAATGCATCCGTTGCATGGCAATCCCTACTCACTCACATTGATATCTATTGATGGGCATCTCCATAGCCCGTTGATACGCCTAGTTGATGTGAGACTATCCTCTCCTTTTTGTCTCCTCCACAACCACCATTCTATTCCACCTATAGTGCTATGTCCATGGCTCACGCTCATGTATTGCGTGGAAGTTGAAAAGGTTTGAGAACGTCAAAAGTATGAAACAATTTCTTGGCTTGTCATCGGGTTTGTGCATGATGTGAATATTTTGTGTGGTGAAGATGGAGCATAGCCAGACTATATGATTTTGTAGGGATAACTTTCTTTGGCCATGTTATTTTGAAAAGACATGATTGCTTTATTAGTAGGCTTGAAGTATTATTGTTTTTATGTCAAATGATAGACTATTGCTTTGAATAACTTGTATCTTAATATTCATGCCATGATTATATATGTGATCAAGATTATGCTAGGTAGCATTCCACATCAAAAATTATCTTTTTTATCATTTACCTACTCGAGGACGAGCAGGAATTAAGCTTGGGGATGCTGCTACGTCTCCATCATATATATTATTTTTGATTGTTCCATGCCAATATTCTACAACTTTCATATACTTTTGGCAACTTATTATACTATTTTTGGGACTAACATATTGATCCAGTGCCCAGTGCCAGTTCCTGTTTGTTGCATGTTTTTTGTTTTCGCAGAATATCCATATCAAACGGAGTCCAAACGGGATAAACTAAAGGAGATTTTTTGGAATATATATGATTTTTGGGAAGAAAAATCCACGCAAGACGATGCCTGAGGGGGCCACGAGGCAGGGGGCGCCCCCCTGACCCTTGTGGCCACCCCGTAAGGCGGTTGGTGCCCTTCTTTCGCTGCAAGAAAGCTAATATCCAGATAGAGATCGTGTTAAAATTTCAGCCCAATCGGAGTTACGGATCTCCAGGAATATAAGAAATGGTGAAAGGGTAGAATCTGAGAACGCAGAAACAGAGAGAGACAAAGAGACACATCCAATCTCGGAGGGGCTCTCGCCCCTCCCACGCCATGGAGGCCATGGACCAGAGGGGAAACCCTTCTCCCATCTAGGGAGGAGGTCAAGGAAGAAGAATAAGGAGGGGGGCTCTCTCCCCCTCGCTTCCGGTGGCACCGGAGTGCCACCGGGGACCATCATCATCATCGCAATCTTCACCAACAACTTCACCGCCATCATCACCAACTCTTCCCTCCTCTATGCAGTGGTGTAACCTCTCTCTTACCCGCTGTAATCTCTACTTAGACATGATGCTCAACGCTATATATTATTTCCCAATGATGTATGGCTATCCTATGATGTTTGAGTAGATCCATTTTGTCCTATGGGTTATTTGATGATCGTGATTGGTTTGAGTTGCATGTTTTATAATTGGTGCTGTCCTATGGTGCTCTCCGTGTCGCGCAAGCGTGAGGGATCCCTGTTGTAGGGTGTTGCAATATGTTCATGATTTGCTTATAGTGGGTTGCGTGAGTGACTAAAACACAAACCCGAGTAAGGGGGTTGTTGCGTATGGGATAAAGAGGACTTGATGCTTTAATGCTATGGTTGGGTTTTACCTTAATGATCTTTAGTAGTTGCGGATGCTTGCTAGAGTTCCAATCATAAGTGCATTTGATCCAAGTAGAGAAAGTATGTTAGCTTATGCCTCTCCCTCATATAAAATTGCAATGATGATTACCGGTCTAGTTATCGATTGCCTAGGGACAAATAACTTTCTCGTAACAAAAAGCTATTTACTAAAATTAACTTAGTTGTGTCTTTATCTAAACAGCCCCTAGCTTTTATTTACTTGCTCTTTATTACCTTGCAAACCTATCCAACAACACCTACAAAGTACTTCTAGTTTCATACTTGTTCTAGGTAAAGCGAACATCAAGCATGCGTAGAGTTGTATCGGTTTTCGATAGAACTTGAGGGAATATTTGCTCTGCCTTTAGCTCCTCATTGGGTTCGACACTCTTACTTATCGAAAACTGTTGCGATCCCCTATACTTGTGGGTTATCAGGACCTTTTTCTGGCGCCGTTACCGGGAGCAATAGCGTGGGGTGAATATTCTCGTGTGTGCTTGTTTGCTTTATCACTAAGTAATTTTTATTTGTTGTTCTTAGTTGTTCTTTATCTTTAGTTATGGATATGGAACACGAAATACCAAAAAAATTAGGTGTACTTGCTGCTCATGGAGATGAGGAACCTCCTAAAACCCTCGATGCTCATTATGTGGCAGATATTATGTACTACTTTAATAATCCTGAGAAAACCCCATTCAATTATGTAATGGGGGTAACGTTGGATCAACGTGAATACTTTAGGGATTACCGCTTGACACAAAAAGGGAAACTATTATGGGATCAAATTCATATATTGAATTGGTATGCTAGGCAACTATGCTTGAGATATAATTATACTTGTTGCTCTAGGATGAAGGCTCCACACCTTCCCTTTTTATGCGAATTTAATGATAATAAAGCCTTAGCCTCTTATGCTAATGGTATATATGATTACTATGATGTGGAACAAATAGAAGAATTTGTTGCTTTTATGGGTGCTTATGAAATTGAATCTATGTTTAAAGAGTTTAAAGATTTTGATGATTCGGTTTATAGACCTGAAAATTTAGCTATCCTTAAATATTGCTATGAGAATTATGAATACAATTCCGATATTAATGCACTTATTGAGAAAGTCTCTGCTGTCCAAGAAGAGACTAATATTTTGCAGGAATATATGGAAGAAGAAGTTGATGAAACTGTGAGCTCATTGGATGAAAAAGATGAGGATGAGAGCGAAGAACCAAAGGAGGAAGAGCGGATTGATCACCTGTGCCCACCTTCTAATGAGAGTAACTCTTCAACTCATACATTGTTTAATTCCCCTTCGTACTTACCGAAGGATGAATGCTATGATAATTGCTATGATCCCGTTGATTCTTTTGAAATATCCCTTTTTGATGATGCTTGCTATGCTTGTGGCCAAGATGCCAATATGAATTATGCTTATGGAGATGAACTTGCTATAGTTCCTTACGTTAAACATGAAATTGTTGCTATTGCACCCACGCATGATAGTCCTATTATCTTTTTGAATTCTCCCAACTACACTATATCGGAGAAGTTTGCACTTATTAAGGATTATATTGATGGGTTGCCTTTTACTACTACACATGATGATTTTGATAGATATAATATGCATGTGCTTGCTGCTCCTACTTGCAATTATTATGAGAGATGAACTATATATCCACCTCTCTATGTTTCCAATACGATAAATTACAAGAAACTATTTATACTATGCATTGGCCTTTACTATGTGTGCAAGAATTGTTCTTTTATGACATGCCGATGCATAGGAAGAGAGTTAGACTTCATCATTACATGATATATGTTGCTTTGTGCTCACTACTAAATTACAAATCATTGCTAATTAAAATTGGCTTTGATATACCTTGGGATCCGGGTGGATTCACTACTTGAGCACTATATGCCTAGCTTAACGGCTTTAAAGAAAGCGCTGCCGGAGAGACAACCCAGAAGTTTAGAGAGTCATTTATTTCTGTTGAGTGCTTTCATATAGTTTTAAAACAACAAAAATAAAGAGGGGAACCCAAAACTTTTTCAAAAAGGAAAGTGAAAGTGAGAAAGACAAGCATTGTTGAAGTGGGAGAGCTCCTTGAACTTTGTTCATGCTCACGGCAACTTTGTGAATCTTGATTACAGAAAATTTTCAACAAAAATAATTATCTCCTTGTACAATTCCATTGTATTATAAAAATAACGTGCCAAGGTTTGCCTTTAGGATGTTTACATTTGCTTGATGGTTTGTACGGTGCAGGACAGAAACTTTGGCTGTAGTGCATGATTTTACGTTTTTAGATGGAATGACAAATGGTTCTGATTCTTTTTGCACTGACTTTCTATAACAATTTTTTATTTTTCATAATTTTGGCAGAATTTTTCAAGTATCATAAGTATGGTGAATGTTCAGATTATTACAGACTGTTCTGTTTTTGATGCATAGTTTGCTCGTTTTGATGAAACTATCAATTCATATCTATGGATTAAGCCATGAAAAAGCTATATTACAGTAGACACAATGCAAAAACAAAATATGAATTAGTTTGCAACAGTACTTAGAGTAGTGGTTTGCTTTATTATACTAACGGGTCTCACCGAGTTTTCTATTGAAGTTTTGTGTGGATGAAGTGTTCGATGATCGAGAAGGTCTCGATGTGAGAAGAAGGAAGAGAGGCAAGAGGTCAAGCTTGGGGATGCCCAACTAACCCCAAGTAAATTCAAGGAGACTCAAGCGTCTAAGCTTGGGGATGCCCCGGAAGGCATCCCCTCTTTCTTTAACAAGTATCGGTAAATATTCAAGGAGACTACAGCCAAAGTTTCTGTCCTGCACCGCACAAACCAACAAGAATTGTAAACATCCTAAAGGCAAACCTTGTACAAGGGGATAATTATTTTTATTTAAAAGTTTCTGTAATCAAGATTCATAAAGTTTCTGTGAGCATGAACAAAGTTCAAGGCTAGCTCCCACTTCAACAATGTTTGTCTTTCTCACTTTCACTTTTTTTTTGAAAAAGCTTTGGGTTCCCCTCTTTATTTTTGTTGTTTTTAAACTATATGAAAGCACTCAATAGAAATAAATGACTCTCTAAAACTTCCGGGTTGTCTCCCTGGCAGCGCTTTCTTTAAAGCCGTTAAGCTAGGCATATAGTGCTCAAGTAGTGAATCCACCCGGATCCCAAGGTATATCAAAGCCAATTTTAATTAGCAATGATTTGGGATTTAGTAGTGAGCACAAAGCAACATATATCAAGCAATGGCGAAGTCTAACTCTCTTTCTATGCATCGACATGTCATAAAAGAACAATTCATGCACACCTAGTAAAGGCCAATGCATAGTATAAACAGTTTCTTGCAATTTTATCGTATTGGAAACATAGAGAGGTGGAGATATAGTTCCTCTCTCATAATAATTGCAAGTAGGAGCAGCAAGCACATGCATATTATATCTATCAAAATCATCATGTGCAACGGTAAAAGGCAACCCATCAATATAATCCTTAATAAGTGCAAACTTCTCCGGTATAGTGTAGTTGGGAGAATTCAAAAAGATAATAGGACTATCATGCGTGGGTGCAATAACAACAATTTCATGTTTAACGTAAGGAACTATAGCAAGTTCATCTCCATAAGCATAATTCATATTGGCATCTTGGCCACAAGCATAGCAAGCATCATCAAAAAGGGATATTTCAAAAGAATCAACAGGATCATAACAATCATCATAGCAATCATCGTCCGGTAAGCACGAAGAGAAATTAAACAATGTATGAGTTGAAGAGTTACTCTCATTAGAAGGTGGGCACGGGTAGCTAATCCGCTCTTCCTCCTTTTGTTCTTCGCTCTCCTCCTCATCTTTTTCATCCAATGAGCTCATAGTTTCATCAATTTCTTCTTCCATAGACTCCTGCAAAATATTAGTCTCTTCTTGGACAGCGGAGTAGACCTCGATATATGGTTTAACATAGGCATTAGAAGCATAATTATCATAGAAATATTTAAGTATGGCAAAATTTTCAGATTTGTAAAGAGTAGCATCATACTTTTCAATCAAAGAAACAATTTCGTAAGCACCCTTAAAAGCAACAAATTCTTCAATTTGTTGAACATCATAGTAACTATAAACACCCTTAGCATAAGAGGATACGATTCCATTATCACTAAACAAACATTGGTAGGGAAGGTGTTTCTTAGGGTCTTCAGAACAACAAGTATAATCATATATTTCACATAAATTCCAAGCATAGCATTGCAAACGATGAATTTGATCCAGTAAAGTTTTTCCTTTTTCAGATATTCGGTGTCGCACATAACAAGCATGCTCATCTAAAGATTTGCCCTCAACTAAGCTAGTTGGGGTTTCTGCACGAGCACATAGGGATCGAAGATGATCCAAGTAATAAGCTTCAGCAGTGTGATAAATTTTGAGTGGTTCTTCAACCATTGGTTTAGTAGGTACAACTAATTTTTTTTGTATTTTGCGTTTCCTACCCATAACTAAAGATAGAAAACAACTAAGAATAGCAAATAAAAATTACTTAGTGATAAAGCAAACAAGCACACACGAGAATATTCACCCCACGCTATTGCTCCCCGGCAACGGCTCCAGAAAAAGGTCTTGATAACCCACAAGTATAGGGGATCAATTGTAGGCTCTTTAGATAAGTAAGAGTGTCGAACCCAACGAGGAGCTAAAGGTAGAACAAATATTCCCTCAAGTTCTATCGACCACCGATACAACTCTACGCACGCTTGACGTTTGCTTTACCTAGAACAAGTATGAAACTAGAAGTACTTTGTAGGTGTTTTTGGGTAATCTTGCAAGAAAGTAAAGAACACGAAAATAAAAGCTAGGGGCTGTTTAGATAAAGACACAACTAAATTAGTTTTAGTAGAGAGATTTTGTCAACAAGAAAGTTATTTGTCCCTAGGCAATCGATAACTAGACCGGTAATTATTATTGCAATTTTATTTGAGGGAGAGGCATAAGCTAACATACTTTCTCTATTTGGATCATATGCACTTATGATTGGAACTCTAGCAAGCATCCGCAACTACTAAAGATTCATTAAGGTAAAACCCAACCATAGCATTAAAGTATCAAGTCCCCTTTATCCCATACGCAAACAACCTACTTACTCGGGTCTGTGCTTCTGTCACTCACGCCACCCACCATAAGCAAATCATGAACATATTGCAAATCCTACAGCGGGAATCCCTCACGCTTGCGCAACACGGAGAGCACCATAGGACAACACCAATAATAAAACATACAACTCAAACCAATCTTGATCATCAAATAGCCATTAGGACAAAACAGATCTACTCAAACATCATAGGATAGACATACATCATTGGTATATAGTGTTGAGAACCATGTTTAAGTAGAGATTACAGCGGGTAAGAGAGAGGTTACACCGCTGCATAGAGGGGGGAAGAGTTGGTGATGATGACGGTGAAGTTGTTGGTGAAGATGGCGGTGATGATGATGGCCCCGGCAGCGCTTCGGCGCCACCGGAAGCAAGGGGGAGAGGGCCCCCTTCTTCTTCTTCTTCCTTGACCTCCTCCCTGGATGGGAGAAGGGTTTCCCCTCTGGTCCTTGGCTCCCATGGCGTGGGAGGGGCGAGAGCCCCTCCGAGATTGGATCTATCTCTCTGTTTCTCGCTGGTTCTACGTTCTCTCCTGGCTCTATTTCACCGTTTCGTATATATATGGAGATCCGTAACTCCGATTGGCCTGAAACCTTCGCCGTGATTTTTTTCCGAATATTAGCTTTCTTGCGGCAAAAGAAGAACGTCAACCGCCTTACAGTGAGCTCACGAGGGTAGGGGCGCGCCCTAAGGGGGGCGCTCCCCTGCCTCGTGACCACCTCAGGCACTGGTTCGTGTTGATTTTCCTTCCGAATTTTCCATATTTTCCAAAAATAAGCTCCATCCGTTTTTATCCCGTTTGGACTCCGTTTGATATGGATATTCTGCGAAACCAAAAACATGCAACAAACGGGAACTGGCACTGGGCACTGGCTCAATATGTTAGTCCCAAAAATAATATAAAAAGTTGCCAAAAAGTATATGAAAGTTGAATAATATTGGCATGGAACAATAAAAAATTATAGATACGATGGAGACGTATCACGAAGCATTATGACAACGCGGATGATGTAGTCGTACGTCTTCATGATCGACCGATCCTAGTACCGAAAGTACGGCACCTCCGCGATCTGCACACGTTCAGCTCGGTGACATCCCACGAACTCGCGATCCAGCAGAGTGTCGAGGGAGAGCTTCGTCAGCACGACGGCGTGATGACGGTGGTGATGATGCTACCGGAACAGGGCTTCGCCTAAGCACCGCTACGATATAACCGAGGTGGATTATGGTGGAGGGGGCACCGCACACGGCTGGAAACAATCAACTTGTGTGTCTATGGGGTGCCCCCCTCCCCCGTATATAAAGGAGTGGAGGAGGGGGGAGGGCCGACCCTCTATGGCGCGCCCTGGAGGATTCCTACTCCCTCCGGGAGTAGGATCCCCCTTTCCCTAGTTGGACTAGGAGAGAAGGAAGGGGGAGAGAGGAAGGGAGGAAAGGGGGGCGCCGCTCCCCCTTCCTAGTCCAATTCGGACCAGAGGGGGAGGGGACGCGCGGCCTGCCCTGGCTGCCTCTCTCTCTCTCTCCACTAAAGCCCATTAGGGCCCATATACTCCCAGGGGGGTTCTGGTAACCTCCCGGTACTCTGGTATATGCCCAAACTCACTCAGAACCTTTCCGATGTCCAAACATAGGCTTCCAATATATCGATCTTTATGTCTCGACCATTTCGGGACTCCTCGTCATGCCCGTGATCACATCCGGGACTCCGAACAACCTTCGGTTCATCAAAACACATAAACTCATAATACCGATCGTCGCCAAACGTTAAGCATGCGGACCCTACGGGTTCGAGAACTATGTAGACATGACCGAGACATGTCTCCGGTCAATAACCAATAGCAGAACCTGGATGTTCATATTGGATCCCACATATTCTACGAAGATCTTTATCGGTCAAACCGCATAACGATATACGTTGTTCCCTTTGTCATCGGTATGTTACTTGCCCGAGATTTGATCGTCGGTATCTCAATACCTAGTTCAATCTCGTTACCGGCAAGTCTCTTTACTCGTTCCGTAATGCTACATCCCGTAACTAACTCATTAGCTACATTGCTTGCAAGGCTTATATTGATGTGCATTACCGAGAGGGCCCAGAGATACCTCTCCGATACTCGGAGTGACAAATCATAATCTTGATCTATGCCAACTCAACAAAAACCATCGGAGACACCTATAGAGCATCTTTATAATCATCTAGTTACGTTGTGACGGTTGATAGCACACAAGGTGTTCCTCCGGTATTCGGGAGTTGCATAATCTCATAGTCTGAGGAACATGTATAAGTCATGAAGAAAGCAGTAGCAATGAAACTGTAACGATCATCGTGCTAAGCTAACGGATAGGTCAAGTCAATCACATCATTCTCTAATGATGCGATCCCACTTATCAAATGACAACTCTTTGTCCATGGCTAGGAAACTTAACCATCTTTGATTAACGAGCTAGTCAAGTAGAGGCATACTAGTGACACTCTGTTTGTTTATGTATTCACACATGTACTAAGTTTCCGGTTGATACAATTATAGCATGAATAATAAACATTTTATCATGATATAAGGAAATATAAATAACATCTTTATTATTGCCTCTAGGGCATATTTCCTTCAGTACATACTAACGGAAACGTATTTCTTGGATTGACTGTGTGAAATGTACATACGAACGAAAATGTTTAGCGGGGCTGACTGTGTGGGATGTACTTATGACCGGAAATGATTTGGCCTGTATAATTGTATTTTTTAGCACAATTATACGTATAACCGTATTTGATCGCTCGCCGGTCACACACGACCTCATTTTGCTGAGCGTGTGTGCCAGGAGGGCATATCCCCGACGGTTTCTGGGTCGTGTGGGAAGAACCCCTTATCGTTCTCACTTACTAGGCGACGGTTCAGAATGCCGTCACGGAAAGGGGTTAAAAACCGTTTATATAGCACCCCGTTGTACCAGTGCTCCTATCTACTACCTCCACTAGAGTCATGATAAACGGCCACCCCACCCCCACCCCCCCATTGGTCATGCCTGCGGCCTGCGACAGGGCGACCCCATATCACCCATTCTATTCGCCGTCATCATTGACGTCCTCAACTCGATTCTCCTCCGTGCCATCGACCTTGGCCTTATCCAGCACCTCACGGCTCGACATGCTGCCTCGAGCATATCTCTCCATGTGGATGACGTCGTCATATTTTGCCACCCAGACCACCACAACATCTCGGTTGTTCGTGAGCTTTTGCGTGTCTTCGGACTGGCATCCGGCCTTCACACAAACTTTGGCAAATGCTCGGCCACGCCTATCCAGTGCTCGGATGATCACATCGCCACCCATCACGGTCGAAATGCAATGCCCGGTGAAGACTTTCCCGGTGCAGTACCTTGGTCCCCACTCTGCATCCGCAAGCCTTCCACCACGAGCCTTCTACCGATCGTTCACAAGCTTGAGCGGAAGCTATCTACATGGAGGGCGTCCATGTTATCCAACGGAGATCGGCTTGCCCTTACTCGGCACGTCCTTTGCGCCATCCCGACCCACTTCCTCATCGCCATCGCCCTCAACCAGTCTGTCCTTAAGAAAGTGAACAAGATGATCCGTGGATTTCTTTGGGCTGGGAGTAAGGAGGCGAATGGTGGCCAATGTCTCATCAACCGACAGAGAGTCTGTCGACCACTCTCTCTCGGTGGGTCGGGCATTCATGACTTCCAGCGCGCAGACATTGCCCTTCGGACGCGCTGGCTTTGGCTCCAACGCATGGATCCCTCTACGCCATGGAGCCACCTGCATATTTCACACAACGACGACGTGAGCGTCATCTTTCGGGCATCCATCACCTGGACTATCGGGAATGGTACTAGCTGCAAATTCTGGACCGACCACTGGATCAGCGGGCGATCAGTGGCCGAGATTGCACCTCAAGCCTACGCGATGATTCCTCAGCGGCGCCGCAAGATACACACTGTCCGCGATGGCCTACACCATAGATCTTAGGTGCAGAATACTACTTCCTTTGTCCCATAATATAAGAGCGTTTTTGACACTAAGATTATTTTAACATGCGTCTCACCGTGTGGCCAGCTCCCGAATTCCACCGAATTTCCCATCCTATCTGACCCAGTTCTCACTACTCCTAGATCCTTGCTCCATCTCTCCTCGCAGACAAAAATATCCTCGCTCTCCTTTCAAAAGAAAAAAATTCCTCGCTCTACCTCTCTTCTAGCCTTATCACCGACAAGCAAATACTACTCCACTAGGCAAATATTCACAAGCACTATTCAATACAGAAAATAGCATTACCAAACACTAAGCCGCATAAATGTTTAGAGAGAGAAAGCCATCATCAAGAAAGAGGAAATGAAGCGCAAAACTACAGCCGTTGCAGATCGGGAGTGGCAGAGGGAAAGCAAGAAAAAGGGAAAGGAACCAGCTGCGGACTCTGGACGGTGAAGCACGAGTGAACCTGACAAAGCCAAAGAGAGAGAGAGCGCGTGTGTCCTCCAGCGAGCGCCTCACTTCACTTCACTTCACTTCACTCCCACTCCCGGTGGAGGGAAAGCACCGAAAGGCGCCGCGTTTCCGCTACTTTTTTTCCACCGCACTTCCCTCCCTTTCCAGCTTCAGTCCTTCCCATGGCGTCCTCCGCGCTGCCGGCACCGTCCGTCGTCGCCGTCGCCGTCGCGGTCGCGTTCGCGGTGGCCACCCTCGCTGCGACGGCGTCGGCGGCCGTCACCTACGACCGCAAGGCACTAGTGGTGAACGGCCGGCGCCGCATCCTGCTCTCCGGCTCCATCCACTACCCGAGGAGCGTGCCCGAGGTACCGGCTTCTTGCTTCTCCAACAACCCCTGTCCCGCTCTCTTTCCCGAGAATGCCGGCTCCCAGCGTGACTATTTTCTTTCTTTGCTTGTTTCTGCGGCCGCGTGCAGATGTGGCCGGATCTGATACAGAAGGCCAAGGGCGGCGGCCTGGACGTGGTGCAGACGTACGTGTTCTGGAACGGCCACGAGCCCTCCCCTGGCCAGGTTGCTGCTTTCTCCAAGAACCCACCCGCCTGCTATGCTATGCTATGCTAAAAAAAGGTTGATTTGTTTTGCTTTCTGATGCTGTTGGGTGAATCGATTATATTGTGCAGTACTATTTCGAGGGGAGGTATGATCTAGTGCGCTTCATCAAGCTGGTGAAGCAGGCCGGACTCTACGTGCACCTCCGCATTGGCCCCTACGTCTGCGCCGAGTGGAACTTCGGGTAACAACCACCTACTACACCCGCATTGCTCTCCACATTTGTTACTCTACCAAATAAGCACTAGCAGGCTGATTAGGCTGGTCATAGTGGGAGTAACATAGGTAGTAACTTAGGTGCCACGTAAGCAAAAATGATGAGGTGGCAAGTAGTTAATGAGGAGAGAGGCAAATAGAGTAACATAATATGTTACCATCACATAGCGCTTCCCAATGCAAAATGAGTCTACAAAGTAATAAATGAAGACATGTATGTTACCACATATATGATACTACCCACTATGAAGGTAGTAACATAGACTAGTAACATATGCATGTTACTAGTCTAAGTTACTCTCCACTATGAGCAGCCTTAGTAAACGCTCTTATATTTCTTTACGGAGGGAGTAGTGATTTTCTAGGTGCCAGTTACTGCTCGTGCTAAATCATTTACTTCAGTACAGTTTTGTGGACTCAGTTTACCTAACGAGGGATGTTGCTATATTGAGAAGTCTTGATGTTGACTTCTTTTAAAATACGAGTATGCTAAATCACACTCCGTTTGACTGCAGTGGTTTCCCTGTTTGGCTCAAGTATGTCCCCGGCATCAGCTTTAGAACTGATAATCAGCCATTCAAGGCAAGTGTCGTCTTGGCAGCTCTGCTCTGTTTTAATCCCTAGCTTCTTTCTAAAATGTCTGTATTTTCCATCATGATTCTTTCAAACAGCTTGAGATGCAGAAGTTCACCACCAAGATCGTTGACATGATGAAGTCGGAAGGGCTCTTTGAGTGGCAGGGAGGACCAATAATCCTCTCCCAGGTATGTATGCTTCAAATTGTTTAACCTCTGTTGCTAGCATATTGGATTTCTTTTCAACCAGACCCACCTTTAAATCCTCATTGTCCTTGCAGATCGAGAACGAGTTTGGCCCCTTGGAGTGGGATCAGGGCGAGCCTTCCAAGGCCTACGCTTCATGGGCAGCTAACATGGCGATTGCGCTCAACACAGGTGTTCCATGGATCATGTGTAAAGAGGACGATGCCCCAGATCCAATTGTATGCTCTGCACTCCTTGGCTTTAATATATGTACCGCATAGACACTAGTTCCTTACAACAACAACAACAACAACAACAACAACAACAAAGCCTTTAGTCCCAAACAAGTTGGGGTAGGCTAGAGGTGAAACCCATAAAATCTCGCAACCAACTCATGGCTCTGGCACATGGATAGCAAGCTTCCACGCACCCCTGTCCATAGCTAGCTCTTTGGTGATACTCCAATCCTTCAGGTCTCTCTTAACGGACTCCTCCCATGTCAAATTCGGTCTACCCCGCCCTCTCTTGACATTCTCCGCACGCTTTAGCCGTCCGCTATGCACTGGAGCTTCTGGAGGCCTGCGCTGAATATGCCCAAACCATCTCAGACGATGTTGGACAAGCTTCTCTTCAATTGGTGCTGCCCCAACTCTATCTCGTATATCATCATTCCGGACTCGATCCTTCCTCATGTGGCCACACATCCATCTCAACATACGCATCTCCGCCACACCTAACTGTTGAACATGTCGCCTTTTAGTCGGCCAACACTCAGCGCCATACAACATTGCGGGTCGAACTACCGTCCTGTAGAACTTGCCTTTTAGCTTTTGTGGCACTCTCTTGTCACGGAGAATGCCAGAAGCTTGGCGCCACTTCATCCATCCGGCTTTGATTCGATGGTTCACATCTTCATCAATACCCCCATCCTCCTTGTTTCTTTTAATGTGCTGGGGTCATTCACCTTCATGGCCCCATTTTCCAAGAATGGGAAGAAAACGTGTCCATCATATTTACTCACTGGATTATCTGCCAAGCCTTTCATTTCTGAAAGGAACTTCCACCCTTACATGACATAATTTGGACTAGGAGATTTCACTCCGCTAGATCTCACTGTTGATTTACTGCTGGCAGATTAATACATGCAATGGATTTTACTGTGACTGGTTCTCTCCGAATAAACCTCACAAGCCTACCATGTGGACTGAGGCTTGGACTGCCTGGTAAATCCATGCTTCTCTCTCTAAAGGGCTAGTACCACATGATATTTTATATGTTTATCTTTCTCCATGTAAATCTTCTTTTTCCTTACCGCAGGTATACAGGCTTTGGTGTTCCGGTTCCACATAGACCAGTAGAGGATCTAGCATATGGTGTTGCCAAGTTTATCCAGAAGGGGGGCTCTTTTGTTAACTATTACATGGTAAGTCACACTGATCCTTTCTGTTTAACTGAAGCTTATCATGTCACCAACTTTTAGGTACCAAATTGTGACGCCTCTTTTCAGTATCACGGAGGGACAAACTTCGGGCGGACAGCTGGTGGTCCATTCGTTGCAACTAGCTATGACTACGATGCTCCTATTGATGAATACGGTGAGTTCAGTTCTCCATGCTCTGTTTATCTTCAATGCATGCCTTGCTTTTGGCACATGTTACATTTTTTGGTAGAAAATTGAAGCTTCCTTACCCCCGGCCTCTGTACCAACTAAGGATGCATACAACCAAATTATTACAAATCTGATTAAACCGGCAAAAGAAAAAAGGGAAACATCATGGCAGATTATCAAACACAAACACAATACAACCCGTAGCCGAGTCCCTTGTAATCCCAAGGTTGAAGGCTACCAAGAGATTGTCCACACGCTAACACCAGCTACACAACAATGAGGCGTAGAGGAACTTAGTCTTCAATGCGACGCCTCCAACAAGAAATAGGACTAGCATAGTCGTCACCGGATTCAACCAATAAGGCCACATCCTGGATTTTCATCGGACAGCATGTATCGGTCGGCGCACCATAGCAACGCCTTCAGGAAGGGAATGCCGTGGTTGCTAAGTCTAGATAGGCAGATAGCCAGACCTAGGTTTTCACCCTGGATAGAAGCTGCCGACTGAGCCCTGTGAGATGCCCCCATGGCCGGATCCAGTTAAAGACTGCACCACCATGCAGTGCCTTGATCTGTCACCACCACAGCTGATTGCCTCGGACCGGCCTAGCTGATCATGCCGGCTGCCAAACGGCTACCGTGAAATGATAGCTGATACCGGCAAAAGGAGATCTCCAAAAGGAGACACATGAGGAGCTGACCGCCGTCGTCACCATCTGCCGGAGTAGCTGAACTGCCGCGATCTCCACTGATCACCATTGGATCCTTATAAGCAGGCCGCCCTACGATCTGAGAAGCTGCGCCGCCTTCTTGGATCAGTTGTCCCATATCCGTGCTGCCATGCCTCCAGAGGAGACCCGACGACGACGAGTAGGAGGGAGAGTTCCCCGATGTCAGGGGCTGGATAGGAGGCGGTCCCTGACAACGACGAGGTGATAGATCACAAGAGGCGGTGGTGGCGGCTGCTGCTCTGGGGGAAACCCTAATCGCCCCTGGTTGCATGTGGGCCGCTCAGGGAGCGAACCCTGTTGGCACATGGTATATACTCCGATTCACAAATATAATATGTTTTGGGTATTTCAATATGGACTAGTACATACGGACTGAAATGAGTGAATACACACACTAAAATGTGTCTGTATACATCCGAATCAGAAAAGGTTACAGTAGAACATCTTATAAATAGTGAACGGAGGGAGTACTTTGAACTTATTTCATGCCATATAGTGGTTGCTGCCACTTGTATGTATTTTTGTCTGAAGCGGCCCTTGTATAGGCAATTGCCCTTACTAGTGAACTTGAATGAAACAATGATGCAGTTTAGGTATTTTCTGACACCTTCATCCCTTAATTAATTGTACAAAGCAATGTGGCAACATCCACATTCCACTCTGCAGTATCCAGGTTCAAGTCCACTAGTGGTAGGGGCGCCACCCTGTGGCGCCGCTTGAGAGGAAGCTGTGCTCATGTTTTCATTTAAAAAAAACATAGAGTCCTCGTCTCCGTCTAAAAGAACATCTCGGAAAAAAAATCCTAACCTTCATCTAAAAAAAAGTAAAAAGGAAAAAGAAATTACCACCGCAGCCTACCAGCGAGTGCCACTTTGCATAATCCTCCATTTAAAAAATACCAGAGGTCCTCACCTCCATCTAAAAAGAAAAAAATACATTTAAAAAAATAATCCACACCTTCATCTAAAAAAATTCTCACCGCGGCCAACCAGCTTGCACCACGTGGCATAGCTGGTTGGCCGCCCTTCACGCGTAGCTTAATGGGTTTAATTGCCTGAGTTACAGAGAGATTTTCATCCACTCCAATTCTCAATGTCCATAACCTTTTAAAGACACAGATGGAAAATAATTTGTTTCTCTAAACAATGGATTAGCAACAATGCAGTGTCTGATTGCACAAATCGTTTTATATATCACCTACATCTTAATGGTAACATTTCGTGCTACATTACAGCAAAGTTGTCGTTCTTTCTTTTTCGATGTTATACAGCATGTACTTTGTTATTATGTACCCTACCAATTTGACCGAACTTTTTCCCTTTGCTTCCTCAGGCTTATTGAGAGAACCAAAATGGGGTCACTTGAAGGAGTTGCATAGAGCCATCAAGCTTTGCGAACCAGCCCTGGTTGCAGGAGATCCCATTATATCTTCCCTTGGGAAGGCTCAGAAGGTTGTGATGACATTCTGTTCTTTTCTCTACTTGAGACCTACACTATTTCGTTCATAAGCCAGAACTGACTTCTTGGTAACTTTCTGTTCAGTCATCCGTTTTTAGGTCAAGCACAGGAGCTTGTGCAGCTTTTCTTGAGAACAAGGATAAGCTATCTTATGCAAGGGTATCATTCAGCGGAATGCATTATGACCTGCCTCCTTGGTCTATCAGTATTCTTCCGGACTGCAAAACAACAGTCTTCAACACCGCTAGGGTGAGATTAGGCACTTGAGCTACCTGGTTAATTTAGTTGGCTTGCTTACATCGTATATTCATCCAAGCTTAATCTGTGTAGTTTCTTTTTTACTAACGTTATTTAAAATCTGTATCTGATCTGAATTTTTGCCTTTTTATCATTATTTAAAGTTTTTGTGATATGCTTATACAGGTTGGCAGCCAGATTTCACAAATGAAAATGGAATGGGCTGGAGGACTCACATGGCAGTCATATAATGAGGAGATTAATTCCTACAGTGAGGAGGAAGCATTTACAGCGGTAGGATTACTGGAACAAATAAATATGACGAGGGATAACACAGACTACTTGTGGTATACAACATAGTAAGTTGCCTAACTCCACCAACAATATGAATATATGACTCTTTGCAATTCACTGGTACTAAAAGTTTCATTTTCAAGTGTTGATGTTGCGAAGAATGAGCAGTTCCTCACCAGTGGGAAGTCTCCAAAACTCACTGTGATGTCGGCTGGTCATGCTTTGCATGTTTTCGTTAATGGACAATTAACAGGTAACTATGAAAGTCTCTGCCACGCTTGACAAAAAATTGTGTATCTCTTAACTGTCAAAAGCAATTGATCTTGAAATGCTCTCCAATCTGTTCACAGGAACTGTTTACGGCAGTGTAGAAGACCCAAAACTAACGTATACTGGGAGTGTGAAACTATGGGCAGGAAGCAACACTATTTCGTGCTTAAGTATAGCAGTTGGTCTCCCGGTAAGTGAATAGTTTGCTAACTAAGATAGTACTCTTGGTCATGCAATATTTGAGCCTTCGTATATTTATTTTCCATTCCTGTATACAGAATGTTGGAGAACATTTTGAGACTTGGAATGCTGGAATTCTTGGTCCGGTGATACTTTATGGCCTGAATGAGGGAAGAAGAGATCTCACATGGCAGAAATGGACCTATCAGGTAATGTATGTTGTTTTAATGTGCCGTCAAGTATTAACCTTGTGCACAAGCATTAACATAAAAAACCTAATGTATATGGGCAGGTTGGTTTGAAAGGTGAGGCTATGAGTCTTCATTCACTTAGTGGAAGCTCATCGGTAGAATGGGGAGAACCTGTGCAGAAGCAGCCGCTGACATGGTACAAGGTAATGTGAAATTTGCATGTGATTAGTTGCTACCCATGTGGTATAGCCATCATTTTTTTAGAAGATTTATCCCACAGTTCTCTCTTTTCAGGCTTTTTTCAACGCACCAGATGGTGACGAGCCATTAGCCTTGGACATGAATAGCATGGGGAAGGGGCAAATCTGGATAAATGGTCAAGGCATTGGACGGTATTGGCCTGGCTACAAGGCCCCCGGAACATGTGGTTACTGTGATTACCGTGGTGAATATGATGAGACGAAGTGTCAAACCAACTGCGGCGACTCTTCTCAGAGATGGTAGGAACTCCATGGTTTAGAAGTAACTATTACAGAACCACCCATGACATTATTTACAAGTGAAGCTCTTACATCTATGTCATGTTCCTTCAGGTACCATGTTCCTCGCGCATGGCTTAATCCTACTGGGAACCTATTGGTGATATTCGAGGAGATGGGTGGTGACCCTAGTGAAATTTCAATGGTGAAAAGAACTAGGGGAAGTGTCTGTGCTGATGTGTCTGAATGGCAGCCGTCGATGACGAACTGGCGTACCAAAGACTACGAGAAAGCTAAGGTCCACCTCCAGTGTGATCATGGGCGGAAAATAACTGAAGTAAAATTTGCCAGCTTCGGCACACCACAGGGGTCCTGCGGGAGCTACTCAGAAGGCGGATGCCATGCACACAAGTCGTATGACATATTTTGGAAGGTAATGGGTTTGCGACCATCGCATTAGTTGGGTTAGATCACAAAATCCTTTCTTTACCTAGTCGTGCTTGTACCTAGAATCTGAATTGGCATTTCTTGCAGAACTGCATTAACCAAGAGCACTGTGCGGTAAGCGTGGTTCCAGAGGTATTTGGTGGAGATCCTTGCCCTGGGACAATGAAAAGGGCTGTTGTGGAGGTTATGTGTGGCTGAACTGCCAAGGTATGTTGTGGAGCATGGTCCATACAGGATTCTGGCAACAGGTGAAAGTCACAGTGACCGTGACGCACAAACTGTCAGAAGTTACAGAAATGAGTTGTATTTTAGACCGAATCATCAGCGTACGTATGTATTTAGTCTAGCCTATATATACATGAATTTGCACGGATGGTTAGATTAGGATCTGTAGGTGTGGAAAAGGGTCTACATACCGCTCGTCTGGTTTGCGGAGAGCCTGGATGAGACTGCTGCTCACCTGAATCCTCAAGTGCAACGGCTTCTTCTGGATTGGAAGAGGTCATGTTCATTTTTCGCTCATTGAAGGATGCAAAATGTAATGTGCAGGGGCACCACTCTATTCATGCATTGCTATCTTGATTCAAAGTAGTGAAAACAGGAAAATGGTTCAGCTCATTAATAAAATTGCTCCGTTGTGTTATGTACTCATGCGTCGCATATGTGCTGTGATTATTGAGATGTGGTTTGGTTCAGTTGGTGTCAGGTCACGTGTCAATTTAGGCCTGTCGTGTGATGGCTGATTTGTTTGGATGTGAGTGAGAGTGGTGGATCTGGTAGTACAAGAGACAAGCGATCTATTTAGTTTAGGGCCTATTAGGCATGTACAATGGTGAGAGAGAAAACGTAAGAAAAGACTTGTCTTCTCTTATTTATTAAGAGATGATCTCTTAGCATAATATGGCTCATCACGTTTTTACAAATAGTTTGTTATAGAAGATAAGCATAAGAGATAACCCATTATAGATGTTTATTCTTTTGTCATCTCTAAATTAAATGTAATATGTAAGATAAAATTGTCTTATCAACTATTGTGCATGCCCTTATGATTGTATTGCTCCAGTGTTGGTCGGTGATAGGGAAGATCATCGGAGAGAGGTTTCTTGGATAACAAGGTTTTTGCCATGACAATGACTCAGGAAGAAAAAGGGGTAGGTGAGAACCTTACCACCAGATGACCCTACAATAACACAATAGCTAGATTTTTCGATTTTGAACTTCGTCGGAGGGAGGTCGGAGGGAAGGAAGGAGCTCGCCGGAGGGCTACCCACCATCTATCTTAGGGTGGGAGGTGGGGACGGAAGAGCGACGGTGGCTGGGGCGGTGGTGCAACTTCGCCGGAGAAAATCTCCGTCGACGCCGGGGCTAGAGGGATGGGGGAGGGCAGCACGGTGGTGGGCTGCGGTTGGGGAGAGGGCGGTGCAGTGAGGATGTGCGGGAACGCCGCGGGCGACGGAAGCAGGCGGCTAGACCAGTGGGGCGTGACAGTTCAAAGGAACAAGAAGAGGGGCTGGATGTTGAAGAAGGTGACCCGTCCGTCCATTTCCCAACGGCATAAACCAAATCGTCTGACCACAAATTTTCTCCAGGCGACTTTTATCTAGCCATGCCCATAGAATAACTTGGATCCTTCTCGAGAGGCCCCTAGCTCCCCTTATATACCTGGTCGAGCTAGGGTTACATGGCTTGGGTCGGACTACAGGTGGACCATGTTGTGTATCAGTGGATTGTCCGTTCCCCTGCATCCCAAATGGCGCGAAAACCGGCTAATGTCTAGGCCTCGGAGATTATGTGCCAGCCTTCGCCTGGCTGACAACGCCTGGGTGTCATATCCCGACAGTAGCTCCTTAGTGCCCCGTGATCTACCTGCTAGGGGAGTTAAATGCACAGAACCACCACTTTCGTGTCACGACTTGCGAAAAAATCAAAACTTTACAAAACGTGACATTTTGCATCGAACAGAAAATTTGACAGTGGCAAAAAATACTAATGGTAGATGCTAAGCGTGTGGATGATGTCACTAATCAACGGGACCCGCCCGTCATGATGAGTTGGCAAAAAAGTGCTTGGCGGACATGTTGACTTGGTCTTCTTCTTCCCCGCCTGCTTTCTCACACACTCTGTATGGTACTCCGACTCCAATATTTTTTTCCCGACGAAGGAGACGACGGAGGAAGCAACCCAAGGCCACCGGCGCTCCTTGGGGTCGCCATGGCGCTCCACCGGCCGGACGACAACACCGGCGGCAGTGCACCCTTGAAAATGCAACTAATCCCCGGGTGGTTTTGGTAATTCATAACAACATATAGCTCATTGAACTAATATCCATTCAAGTTAAATATTTCAGAAAGTTCAATGATTGACATGGCATGGACTAGAGATGTGGACCCCTCAGAATGCTAAGGACAAAGATTGGCAAAATCTCAAGACTCTTTATTTTCATTTTAGTGATCCAAGATCACATTGAGTCCATAGGAAAGCCAATACTATTAAAAGGGGATGAGGTGTTGCTTAATGGTCTACTTGCTCAAAGTGCTTAGTGATATTGCTCCAAAACCGCCAGCCACTTTCTCATTTGCACATTTGTCCAAAACCTAAAGTCAAACTCGGCCCCATTGATTTGATCTATCCGGCGCCACCGAGTTTATTTGACCTAGCCACCGCCAGAAACCCTAGTCAATTTGGTCTCACCGATCGGGATCTCGGTCTCACCGAGATGGCCTTGCAAACTCTCTGTTACTTGTTGTAATTATTTCAGTCTCACTGAAATATGCAATCGGTCCCACCGAGTTTGCTTGAGTAACTCTCTGTTTGCTCATTGTTGAAATCAATCTCACCGAGTTCATGCAATCGGTCTCACCGAGATGAGGTTTTGCCCTAACCCTAGCGCATCGGTCCCACCGAGTTGATCATGTCGGTCCCACCGAGATTCCTAACGTTCATATTTTGAACTAAATCGGTCTCACCGAGTTCTTCTATTCGGTCTGACTGAGTTGGGTCAAATGTGTGTAACGGTCGGATTTTGTGTGGAGGCTATATATACCCCTCCACCCCTTCTCCATTCAAGAGAGAGCCATCAGAACGTGCCTACACTTCCACTACTCATTTTCTGAGAGAGAACCACCTACTCATGTGTTGAGACCAAGACATTCCAATCCAACCCCAAGAATCTCGATCTCTAGCGCTCCCGAAGTTCCTTTCCACTCAAATCATCTTTCCACCATACCCAAATCTATGAGAGAGAGAGAGAGAGTTGGATGTTGGGGATACTATCATTTGAAACACAAGAGCAAGGAGTTCATCATCATCATCACACCATTTATTAACTTTTGGAGAGTGGTGTCTCCTAGATTGGTTAGGTGTCACTTGGGAGCCTCCGACAAGATTGTGGAATTGAATCAAGGAGTTTGTAAGGGAAAGGAGATCGCCTACTTCAGGAAGATCTACCCAAGTGAGGCAAGTCCTTCATGGGCGATGGCCATGGTGGGATAGACAAGGTTGCTTCTTCGTGGACCCTTCGTGGGTGAAGCCCTCCGTGGACTCGCGCAACTGTTACCCTTCGTGGGTTGAAGTCTCCATCAACGTGGACGTACGATAGCACCACCTATCGGAACCACGCCAAAAATCTTCGTGTCTACATTGCATTTGCCTTCTCCAAACCCTTCCCTTTACCTTCATATGCAATATTTACTTTCCGCTACTACACTCTTAGAATTGCATGTGTAGGTTGATTGCTTGACTTGTGATAAGTTGCTAAAATCTGCCAAGACTTAAAATTGGGAAAAGGCTAGATTTTTATTTGGTCAAGTAGTCTAATCACCCCCTCTAGACATACTTTCGATCCTACAAGTGGTATCAGATATTTGGTCTCCATTTGCCTTGATTTCCATAGCTTTGGTGATCATAGCCTTGGTTTCACAACCTAGAAGAGTATGACGTCTAGCGAGGGAAATTACCACTGTAGAGGTCCTTACTTTGATGGTAGTAATTTTGCTAGTTGGAAGCACAAGATGAAAATGCATATTCTTGGTCATAACCCCATTGTTTGGGCTATTGTGCGT
Organism: Triticum dicoccoides; assembly: GCF_002162155.2. Classification (NCBI taxonomy): domain Eukaryota; kingdom Viridiplantae; phylum Streptophyta; class Magnoliopsida; order Poales; family Poaceae; genus Triticum; species Triticum dicoccoides. Next base: position 379,517,289 of record NC_041384.1, read on the forward strand.
ATTGGCTTGCAAGGTGAATAATTTGAGGATGGAAGAGAACCGGGCCGTGAAGCGTCCGCGGAAGAATTGAAGATGTTGCAATACAATGCTCAAGCTTGCGATATTCTTTTTAACGGATTGTGCCCCGAAGAATTCAACAAAATCAGTCGCCTTGAGAATGCAAAGGAAATTTGGAATACTTTGGTTTATATGCACGAAGGTACCGAGTCCGTCAAGGAATCCAAATTGGACGTGCTTCAAAGTCAACTTGACAAGTTCAAAATGAAGGATGGTGAAGGAGTCGCTGAAATGTACTCTAGGCTTGCTCTCATCACAAATGAGATCGCCGACTTGGGAAGCGAAGAGATGACCGACAAATTCATCATCAAGAAGATACTAAGAGCCTTGGATGGAAAATATGATACCGTGTATACCTTGATCCAAATGATGCCCAATTACAAAGATCTCAAACCAAAGGAAGTCATTGGTAGAAATGTTGCTCATGAGATGTCACTCAAGGATAAGGAAGAGCTCCACAACAATTCTAGTGGTGCTTACAAAGCTTCATGTGATGCTCCTACACCATCAAGTGAGAAACAAGTCTTCAATGAAGAATTGAGCTTAATGGTGAAGAACTTCAACAAGTTCTACAAGAGTAGAAGCAAAGATAGAAGTTCCAACTCAAGGTCCTACAATGACAAAAGATCTTCTGGTCGTGATCGCAATTTCTACAATTGTGGAAGACCCGGACACTACTCCAATGAGTGTACGGCTCCCTACAAGAGAAGAGAAGAGTCACCTAAAAGGAGAAGTAAAAGAGATGAATCACCACCAAGAGAGAGAAGGAGTAGAGATGATCGTTATGAACGAAGACCCTCTCGTAGAAGCAAGGATTCAGAAAGCAAGGACAAGTCATCAAAGAGCTACACACGACGAAGGCATCAAGCTCATGTTGGTGAATGGGTATCCGGTTCCGACTCCGATAACTACTCCGAGAGAAGCTATCACTCCGACTCTGAATATACTCAAGATGAAGGTGTTGCCGGTCTTGCACTTGCGTCATCCAACTCCTACGATATATTTGACTCACCAAATGAAGGAATTGGAAGATACTTCATGGCTAAAGGCCCTAATGTATCACACCCCGAGTATGTTGATTTCAATAGTGATGAAGATGACTTGCTAGGTGATGATGATTTACTTGTTGAGAAAACTACGATGAATTGCTGTTAATCATGCTAATCAAGATGAAACGAATGACAATGATAATAAGGAGATTGAGCGTTTAACTAAAGAACTAAACACTCTTAAGTTAGCTCATGAAACTACCTTAGATAATTATCGAGAGCTTTTAGAGACTCATGAGAAGCTACGCTTCGAGAAGCTAAATTTAGAGCAAGAGCATGGGTTCTTAAAAGCAATCAATGATGATCTTCGAAAGAAAAGTTCTTCTTACATTGCCAAGCGTTTACTCTTGTCTACTTACATGCCACAAGTAAAATCTAGCAACAAGAGCAAGAAAGATTCTTCTTCTAGTAGTAACAATAATCATGCTAAATCCAATATTGTTGCTTCTGGTAGTTCTCTTGATTCCACTAATGATTCTCTTAGCCAAGTTACACTTGAGCAAGAAAATAGCTTATTGAAGGGAATTATAGAGAAAGGTGTTTACAAGAGCCTTGCCTAAAGTAAGAAATTTGAAGAAATTGTACGCAAGCAAGGAAGGCACCGGAAGAATCAAGGTGTTGGTTTTGAACGCAAATTCAATGCCAATGAAGTTGGGTGGGAAGAAGATCAATACCCCAAGACGAAGTTTGTTCCTCAACAGGAGAAGTATGACCCTACTTCTTTCAAGGGAACACAAGCTCAAGATGATCTTCCACCACAAGACCACAAGCTAAAAGTCAAGGACAAGCTTCAAGAAGAGATTGATTCATTTGAAGAAGCTCCAAAGGCCTTGGTCAAGTGGGTTCCCAAGACCACGTCAAGTTCTACTTCATCAAGTACGACTACACCTCCAAGGATTCCCATCAAGCTGATGTGGGTCCCAAAGAAGAAGAACTAGAGAGTTCTTGAGGGTGACTCCGCAAACATACTTCACTCATATTCATCTTGGCAAGGACAAGTACAATCAACTTCCATATCTTGCACTAGTTCAAGGAGTCACAAACCCTCTTGATTGGTAAGACAAGGGACAAGGTAACCTAATGCTTTCATGGACATCATCATATGTGTATTTCACTCTATGTCTATGGATATCCTTGTGTGTTCCTTGTGGGACTAACCCATGTAGGTATTGAAAGTGCAACTCACTCCAATGGATTTCTCCAAATGATCTACATCAACATTGAGTATCCACATATTCAACACCTACATGAAGTCATCATCGACAAAACCCAATGTTAGTTCATCCCTCTAAGGGGGGATATCACACTTAGGGGGATCTTTGCTCTAAGAATTGAGCTAAAGCAACTCTAATGGTGTGAACACAATAATGCTTTTATGTAAAAGTGGTAACCGCACTTGTGCTTAAACGATGAGTATGACCTACGATCAAATGTTCTCATCTGACTCCTCAGTCAATATACTCATATATAGATGACTTAGTCATTGCCAATTGCTTCATAGATGCTAGAGTGTTTGTGCATGCTTTGCCACATATTTTATTTGCTATCTTATTGTGTGAGCATGTTGGTTGCATAAGTTTCTCCATTCCAGGACATCCATTTGTTGCTTTGATTGTTTGGTTTCTCTATCTGCCAAATGGATGGAAAAGAATGCCTAAGTACTCCCTCTAGATATCTATGTTTTTCTCGTCTCAAACTCTATTCATGCTACATCACAAAGTTTGAACAAGTCGAATTTGACCCTCCGGGTGAGGAGCTCTTGGAGCCACCGATCCGTCAAGGGCTTAAACTTCCAAAACCTCTTAATGCATCTCGGTCAGACCAACTCATCACACTTGGTCTCACAGAATTCATTAAGTTGATCTAGGTTTTCACCTCAGTGCAACTGATTTGAACAATTTGGTCACACCGAGTTGCAGTAACTGCTCGCAGTTTTGCATCTCAATGCCACCAAGTCGTTCCACTCGGTCACACCGACAGTGACTGGGTATATATACCGCAGGTTGAAATTTTGGAAATTCCTCCAAATCACTCGTTTGTGCCTCCCAGCTCTGCCGCCCCCTTGGTCTTCAGATCGTCACCGTCATCGCCAGTGTCCTCCTGCCGCTGGTCTCCGTCGCCGACAACGGAAATCTCACCGCCATTGTCGCCGTAGCGAGTTCGTCGCCAAGTTAGGGTACGGACTCGACCTCTTTGTGCGTTCTCTTTTCCCGATTCTTGCACAAAGATCATTGCCATTATTCTTACCACAAATGAGATCAATCTATCCACTGAAAAGTTCCATTAGAATAGATTTGATGCAAAAACTTAGGGTTAGGTTTCCGCCGAACTCATCTTGGACTGACCGATATGAGGATCTTGGTCTCACCGATTTGGCTCAGGCCATTGCACAAGTACAACTCGGTCTGACCGAAGCGTACTAATCGGTGTGACCGAAATCACTTACTCTGTGAAATCCTAGCATCTCGGAGTCACCGAACTGCATTTTGGTCTGACCGAAATTGCATTAGATTCTGTTAATGCTTCAGTGTCACCGAGTTTTTCATATCGGTAGCTCCGAAATACTTTCTACAGAAAACTAAAGTTAAGTTTTTGTCTCAATATTTTTTGCAAAATAGATGTGCTTTGTGATGCTCATCTACTCTACTTATACCTATCTATTCACAGGGTCAATTTCAGAGATGTTAGAGGGCAGTGATAGTCAAAACAAGTCTGAAGAGAAAGTGAATCTCAGTGAGGGCACTAGTCCCTCCAATAGCAGTTATGAAGATGGTAGCAGAAGCACTCCAAGCAACTTGCCTAAGGCTGCTACTAGGCAAAGAAAGAAGAGAACTTCGGAATCTGAGGATGAGGACTTTGTTGTTGATGAGGTGACCTCGAAGAAGAAAGTGCTCAAGAAGAAGTATGCTGCTGCTGTTGCCACAAAACCTGGTATGCCAAAGAAAGCTCCTGCCAAGAGGAAGCCTATGTCTAAAGCCAGTGCCTCCACTCAAGAAACTATGGAGTTCACTCTTGAACCAAGAGAAGAAGAGGCTGCTGAAGGAAAGATGAGAAAGGAGAGAGTCAAGGAGACTATGGCCAGAGTTATTAGCAAACCTTCCATGATGAGAGGATCAGATGAAGAAGAGGAGGAGGAAGAGCCAGCTGCACCGCCTCCAAAGGCTCAGAAGCTCATGGGGGATGCTAGCAAGTCTGGGGCTGCTCCATCAAGGCCCAAGATAGCCCCAAGCCTCCAACTCAAGCTCAAGCTCCAAAACCTTCTACACCCAAGAGATCCACCAGGAACATGCCTGCTGCTGAGAAGAACAAGGCCCCAGTACCTGAAGCTCAAGAGGATGAGGATCAACAAGTGCTTAGAAAGTTGAAGCCAAAGATTCCAGATCATAGTGACGATTCTCCTGTTGCTGAGAACATGAAGGAAAGAAATGATGCAGGTCTGAGACTCTGGAGATAGACAAATCCTTATGCCACCAGGAGAAGGACTTCTGTAGATTATCGTTTCCACACCAAGGAACAACATGACTTCTATGAGGCAGTCTTACTAGACAAGAAGCCTATTGTCAGTGATATGAGATGGGTTGACTGGACATACATCGATGACAATGAGGACTACTTCCCAGGTGTGCATGAGAGCTTCAGGATGAATGAAGTTGATAAGTTTGTTGGTGAAAAGTTGACAAAGTGGAACGATGAAATGATTATGCAATTCTACTCCACTGCTCATTTCTATCCAGATGGCAAGATTGTCTGGATGATAGAAGGAACCATATATCAATCTACAATTTCTGAATGGGCCAAGTTGATCAATGCCCCCAAGGAAGATGAGAATGACATAGATGTATATGCCAAGCCAAGGAAGGATCACAACTCCATGGCAAATATGTACAAAACTATTCCGGATGATGCCTTGGAGACTCACAAGCTTGGGTCCATATATTATCTGCTGTCAGGTTTGACCACCATCAACACCATTCTGAGGCACACTCTGTTGCCCAAGTCAGGAGATCATAGAATGATCCATGGTCACTCCATCAACTTGCTCCATATGTTTGATGTGCCACAGAAGTTCAAAGTGATGACTTTGATTGTTGAGACAGTGAAGAGAACTGCAGCTGATTAGAAGAGATCATGTGGATATGCCCCTCATATATAGATGTTGATCAACTCCAAGATGGGAACATGGACATATCTTCTTGATAAAGAGCATCTTCCCATGAGGCCAAAATTTGAGGACAATGAGATTGTCATGGATGCTTCTCATCCAACATGTGCTGAAGCCCAGGAGAAGAGAGAGAGAGAGAGAGCAAAGGCTGCAAAAGCAGCAAAGGCAGCTAGTGCACCAGATGCTTCACAAGTGATGCTCAAGACCAAGCAAGATCAACTCAGTTATCTGCTTGAGGCTACTGTGAGGATTGAGAAGGGCTTGGCCACCCCGACTCAGAATCAAGAGAGTCTTGAGAGGATCATTGGGACTAAATTCCATGATCTAGATGTGAAGGTCACAGAGATCCAGACTACCATGGAGAAGCTCCAGGAAGAACTTGAGGACAGGAGTGATAGACCTACCACAAACACTTTTCAGAGAGTGCCAAGGGCACAAAGGTCTGCAGTTGTGACAATTGTTAGTGACACTAGGACTACACTTTCAGCACCGACAGCAACTACCACTATTGTTCCTCCAGTTTCAACTCCTCCAGCTCCTCAGACATCCTCAGAAGCATTTGCAGATGCTGTCCTCTCCACGCCATCTACACACACGGGAGCAACCAGCCAGAAGACCCCTTCAGGAGCTCCCGGAGATCGTGCCTAGAGTGCCGCATATCACTATGCATTTTCAAGCTTTGGTAACTTGTTGACAAAGGGGGATAAAGTGTATAGATCATTAGGCTTCGAGATAGAAAGAGAGAGAGAGAGCATTTTGCCTTTTATTGCCTCTCTTGCTACTTTGATCATTTGCTTTGATCGTTTGCTTGTTTGATTCCTAGTCTACAATATTTGTGCTTGTTTGTGAGATACTGTTGTGATCATGTGTTTGATCATACTATACTTTAATGTGTGCTCGCATGATGCTATCTATGATACTTGTGTATGATCAATCATGTTTATCCTTGGTGATGAGTGCATGTTCTTTATATCATATCATTTTGAGCGCTCCACCAAGATGTATGTGACATGGAAGAGTGACCCATGGTCATAATCGATTGTGCATTTGCATTCAAAAGAAATTTTTAAATAATGCACAAATTTAGAGGGAGCTCTTGCTCCTCACATACTTCTCAAAGTGACGATGTATTTCATTCATATTATCATTTGTCGAAAACTTTGATCTATATGTTGTCATCAATTACCAAAAAGGGGGAGATTGAAAGTGCAACCAATCCCCGGGTGGTTTTGGTAATTCATAACAACATATAGCTCATTGAACTAATATCCATTCAAGTTAAATATTTCAGAAAGTTCAATGATTGGCATGGCATGGGCTAGAGATGTGGAACCCTCAAAATGCTAAGGACAAAGATTGGCAAAAGCTCAAGACTCTTCATTTTCATTTTAGTGATCTAAGATCACATTGAGTCCATAGGAAAGCCAATACTATTAAATGGGGATGAGGTGTTGCTTAATGGTCTACTTGCTCAAAGTTCTTAGTGATATTGCTCCAAAATCCTCAGCCACTTTCTCATTTCCACATTTGTAGAAAACCTAAAGTCAAACTCGGCCCCACTGATTTGATCTATCTGGTGCCACCGAGTTCATTTGACCTAGCCACTGCCAGAAACCCTAGTCAATTCGGTCTCATCGATCGGGATCTCGGTCTCACCGAGATGGCCTTGCAAACTCTCTACTACTTGTTGTAATTATTTCGATCTCACCGAAATGTGCAATTGGTCCCACCGAGTTTGCTTGACCAACTCTCTGTTTGCTCATTGCTGAAATCGGTCTCACCGAGATGAGGTTTTGCCCTAACCCTAGCACATCGGCCCCACCGAGTTGATCATGTCATTCCCACCGAGATTCCTAACGTTCACATTTTGAACTAAATCGTTCTCACCGAGTTCTTCTATTCGGTCTGCCCGAGTTGGGTCAAATGTGTGTAACGATTGGATTTTGTGTGGAGGCTATATATACCCCTCCACCCCTTCTCCATTCAAGAGAGAGCCATCAGAACGTTCCTACACTTCCACTACTCATTTTCTGAGAGAGAACCACCTACTCACGTGTTGAGACCAAGACATTCCAATCCAACCACAAGAATCTTGATCTCTAGCCTTCCCCAAGTTGCTTTCCACTCAAATCATCTTTCCACCATAGCAAAATCTGTGAGAGAGAGTTGAGTGTTGGGGAGACTATCATTTGAAGCACAAGAGTAAGGAGTTCATCATCATTACACCATTTATTACCTTTTGGAGAGTGATGTCTCCTAGATTGGTTAGGTGTCACTTGGGAGGCTTCGACAAGATTGTGGAGTTGAACCAAGGAGTTTGTAAGGGCAAGGAGATCACCTACTTCGTGAAGATCTACCCGAGTGAGGCAAGTCCTTCGTGGGTGATGTCCATGGTGGGATAGACAAGGCTGCTTCTTCGTGGACCCTTCATGGGTGGAGCCCTCCGTGGACTCGCGCAACCGTTACCCTTTGTGGATTGAAGTCTCCATCAACATGGACGTACGATAGCACCACCTATCAGAATCATGCCAAAAATCTTCGTGTGTGTTGGGGAACGTAGTAATTTCAAAAAAATTCCTACACACATGTTGGCTAACGTAGTAATTTCAAAAAATTTCCTACGCACACGCAAGATCATGGTGATGCATAGCAACGAGAGGGGAGAGTGTTGTCTACGTACCCTCGTAGACCGGAAGCGGAAGCGTTAGCACAACACGGTTGATGTAGTCGTACGTCTTCACGGCCCGACCGATCAAGCACCGAAACAACGGTACCTTCGAGTTCTAGCACACGTTCAGCTCGATGACGATCCCCGGACTCCGATCCAGCAAAGTGTCGGGGAAGAGTTCCGTCAGCATGATAGCGTGGTGACGATCTTGATGTTCTATCGTCGCAGGGCTTCGCCTAAGCACCGCTACAATATTATCAAGGATTATGGTGGAGGGGGCACCGCACACGGCTAAGAGAACGATCACGAAGATCAACTTGTCTGTCTAGGGGTGCCCCCCTGCCCCTGTATATAAAGGAGCAAGGGGGGAGGCCGGCCGGCCCTTGAGGCGCGCCAAGGAGGGGGGAGTCCTCCTCCTAGTAGGAGTAGGACTCCCCTTTCCTAGTCCAACTAGGAAGAGGGAAGGGGGAAGGAAAGAGAGGGAGAGGGAGAGGGAAAGAGGGGCCGCGCCCCCCTCCCCTAGTCCAATTCGGACTCCCCATGGGAGGGGGCGCGCCACCTCCTGGGCTTCTGTCCTCTCTCTCCTCCCAGGCCCACTAAGGCCCAATACTTCCCCGGGGGGTTCCGGTAACCCTTTCGGCACTCCGATTTTCTCCGAAATCACCCGAAACACTTCTGGTGTACGAATATAGCCATCCAATATATCGATCTTTATGTCTCGACCATTTCGAGACTCCTCGTCATGTCCGTGATCATATCTGGGACTCCAAACAACCTTCGGTACATCAAAATATATAAACTCACAATGAAACTGTCATCGTAACGTTAAGCGTGCGGACCCTACGGGTTCGAGAACAATGTAGACATGACCGAGACACGTCTCTGGTCAATAACCAATAGCGGAACCTGGATGCTCATATTGGCTCCCACATATTCTACGAAGATCTTTTATTGGTCAGACCGCATAACAACATACGTTGTTCCCTTTGTCATCGGTATATTACTTGCCTGAGATTTGATCGTCGGTATCTCAATACCTAGTTCAATCTCATTACCGGCAAGTCTCTTTACTCGTTCCGTAATACATCATCCCGCAACTAACTTATTAGTTGCAATGCTTGCAAGGCTTATGTGATGTGCATTACCGAGAGGGCCCAGAGATACCTCTCCGACAATCGGAGTGACAAATCCTAATCTCAAAATACGCCAACCCAACAAGTACCTTCGGAGACACCTGTAGAGAACCTTTATAATCACCCAGTTACCTTGTGACATTTGGTAGCACACAAAGTGTTCCTCCGATAAATGGGAGTTGCATAATCTCATAGTCATAGGAACATGTATAAGTCATGAAGAAAGCAATAGCAACAAACTAAACGATCAAGTGCTAAGCTAACGAAAAGGGTTAAGTCAATCACATCATTCTCCTAATGATGTGATCCCGTTAATCAAATGACAACTCATGTCTATGGTTAGGAAACATAACCATCTTTGATCAACGAGCTAGTCAAGTAGAGGCATACTAGTGACACTATGTTCGTCTATGTATTCACACATGTATTATGTTTCTGGTTAATACAATTCTAGCATGAATAATAACATTTATCATGATATAAGGAAATAAATAATAACTTTATTATTGCCTATAGGGCATATTTCCTTCAATCTCCCACTTGCACTAGAGTCAGTAATCTAGATTACACAGTAATGATTCTAACACCCATGGAGCCTTGGTGCTGATCATGTTTTGCTCGTGGAAGAGGCTTAGTTAGCGGGTCTGCAACATTCAGATCCGTATGTATCTTGCAAATTTCTATGTCTCCCACTTGGACTAAATCTCGAATGGAATTGAAGCGTCTCTTGATGTGCTTGGTTCTCTTGTGAAATATGGATTCCTTTGCCATGGCAATTGCACCAGTATTGTCACAAAAGATTTTCATTGGACCAGATGCACTAGGTATGACACCTAGATCAGATATGAACTCCTTCATTCAGACTCCTTCGTTTGCTGCTTCCGAAGCAGCTATGTACTCTGCTTCACATGTAGATCCTGCCATGACGCTTTGTTTAGAACTGCACCAACTGACAGCTCCACCGTTTAGTAAAAACACGTATCCGGTTTGCGATTTAGAATCGTCCGGATCAGTGTCAAAGCTTGCATCAACGTAACCATTTACGATGAGCTCTTTGTCACCTCCATATATGAGAAACATATCCTTAGTACTTTTCAGGTATTTCAGGATGTTCTTGACCGCTGTCCAGTGATCCACTCCTGGATTACTTTGGTACCTCCCTGCTAGACTTATAGCAAGGCACACATCAGGTCTGGTACACAGCATTGCATACATGATAGAGCCTATGGCTGAAGCATAGGGAACACTTTTCATTTTCTCTCTATCTTTTGCAGTGGTCGGGCATTGAGTCTTACTCAACTTCACACCTTGTAACACAGGCAAGAATCCTTTCTTTGCTTGATCCATGTTGAACTTCTTCAAAACTTTGTCAAGGTATGTGCTTTGTGAAAGTCCAATTAAGTGTCTTGATCTATCTCTATAGATCTTAATGCCCAATATGTAAGCTGCTTCACTGAGGTCTTTCATTGAAAAACTCTTATTCAAGTATCCCTTTATGCTATCCAGAAATTCTATATCATTTCCGATTAGCAATATGTCATCCACATATAATATCAGAAATGCTACAGAGCTCCCACTCACTTTCTTGTAAATACAGGCTTCTCCAAAAGTCTGTATAAAACCAAATGCTTTGATCACACTATCAAAGCGTTTATTCCAACTCCGAGAGGCTTGCACCAGTCCATAAATGGATCGCTGGAGCTTGCACACTTTGTTAGCTCCCTTTGGATCGACAAAACCTTCTGGTTGCATCATATACAACTCTTCTTCCAGAAATCCATTCAGGAATGCAGTTTTAACATCCATTTGCCAAATTTCATAATCATAAAATGCGGCAATTGCTAACATGATTCGGACAGACTTAAGCATCGCTACGGGTGAGGTCTCATCGTAGTCAATCCCTTGGACTTGTTGAAAACCTTTTGCAACAAGTCGAGCTTTATAGACAGTAAGATTACCGTCAGCGTCAGTCTTCTTCTTGAAGATCCATTTATTCTCAATTGCTTGCCGATCAACAGGCAAGTCAACCAAAGTCCATACTTTGTTCTCATACATGGATCCCATCTCAGATTTCATGGCTTCTAGCCATTTTGCGGAATCTGGGCTCACCATCGCGTCTTCATAGTTCGTAGGTTTATCATGATCTAGTAGCATGACTTCCAGAACAGGATTACCGTACCACTCTGGTGTAGATCTTACTCTGGTTGATCTACGAGGTTCGGTAGTAACTTGATCTGAAGTTTCATGATCATTATCATTAGCTTCCTCACTAATTGGTGTAGGTGTCATAAAAACCGGTTTCTGTGATGTACTACTTTCCAATAAGGGAGTAGGTACAGTTACCTCATTAAGTTCTACTTTTCTCCCACTCACTTCTTTCGAGAGAAACTCCTTCTCTAGAAAAACTCCGAATTTAGCAACAGAAGTCTTGCCTTCGGATCTGTGATAGAAGGTGTACCCAACAGTCTCCTTTGGGTATCCTATGAAGACACATTTCTCCGATTTGGGTTTGAGCTTAGCAAGTTGAAGCTTTTTCACATAAGCATCGCAGCCCCAAACTTTCAGAAACGACAACTTTGGTTTCTTGCCAAACCACAGTTCATAAGGCGTCGTCTCAACGGATTTTGATGGTGTCCTATTTAACGTGAATGCAACCGTCTCTAAAGCATAACCCCAAAATTATAATGGTAAATCAGTAAGAGACATCATAGATGGCACCATATCTAATAAAGTACGATTACGACGTTCGGACACACCATTACGCTGTGGTGTTCCGGGTGGCGTAAGTTGCGAAACTATTCCGCATTGTTTCAAATGTAGACCAAACTCGTAACTCAAATATTCTCCTCCACGATCAGATCGTAGAAACTTTATTTTCTTGTTATGATGATTTTCAACATCACTCTGAAATTCTTTGAACTTTTCAAATGTTTCAGACTTATGTTTCATTAAGTAGATATACCCATATCTGCTTAAATCATCTGTGAAGGTGAGAAAATAACGATATCCGCCACAAGCCTCAACATTCATTGGACCACATACATCTGTATGTATGATTTCCAACAAATCCGTTGCTCTCTCCATAGTGCCGGAGAATGGCGTTTTAGTCATCTTACCCATGAGGCACGGTTCGCAAGTACCAAGTGATTCATAATCAAGTGGTTCCAAAAGTCCATCAGTATGGAGTTTCTTCATGCGCTTTATACCGATATGACCTAAACGGCAGTGCCACAAATAAGTTGCACTATCATTATCAACTCTGCATCTTTTGATTTCAACATTATGAATATGTGTATCACTACTATCGAGATTCATAAAAAATAGACCACTCTTCAAGGGTGCATGACCATAAAAGATATTACTCATATAAATAGAATAACCATTATTCTCTGATTTAAATGAATAACCGTATCGCATCAAACAAGATCCAGATATAATGTTCATGCTCAACACTGGCACCAAATAACAATTATTTAGGTCTAATACTAATCCCGAAGGTAGATGTAGAGGTAGCGTGCCGACCGCGATCACATCGACTTTGGAACCATTTCCCACGCGCATCGTCACCTCGTCCTTAGCCAATCTTCGCTTGATCCGTAACCCCTGTTTTGAGTTGCAAATGTTAGCAACAGAACCATTATTAAATACCCAGGTGCTACTGTGAGCATTAGTAAGGTACACATCAATAACATGTATATCACATATACCTTTGTTCACTTTGCCATCCTTCTTATCCGCCAAATACTTGGGGCAGTTCCGCTTCCAGTGACCAGTCTGCTTGCAGTAGAAGCACTCAGTTTCAGGCTTAGGTCCAAACTTGGGTTTCTTCTCCTGAGCAACAACTTGCTTGCTGTTCTTCTTGAAGTTCCCCTTCTTCTTCCCCTTGCCCTTTTTCTTGAAACTAGTGGTCTTATTGACCATCAACACTTGATGCTCCTTCTTGATTTCTACCTCCGCGGCTTTTAGCATTGCGAAGAGCTCAGGAATAGTCTTATTCATCCCTTGCATATTATAGTTCATCACGAAGCTTTTGTAGCTTGGTGGCAGTGATTGAAGAACTCTGTCAATGACACTATCAACAGGAAGATTAACCCCCACTTGAGTCAAGTGATTATGATACCCAGACATTTTGAGTATATGTTCACTGACAGAACTATTCTCCTCCATCTTGCAGCTATAGAACTTATTGGAGACTTCATATCTCTCAATCCGGGCATTTGCTTGAAATATTAACTTCAACTCCTGGAACATCTCATATGCTCCATGACATTCAAAATGTCGTTGAAGTCCTGATTCTAAGCCGTAAAGCATGGCACACTGAACTATCGAGTAGTCATCAGCTTTGCTCTGCCAGACGTTCATAACATCTGGTGTTGCTCCAGCAGCAGGCTTGGCACCCAGTGGTGCTTCCAGGACGTAATTCTTCTGTGCAGCAATGAGGATAATCCTCAAGTTACGGACCCAGTCCGTGTAACTGCTACCATCATCTTTCAACTTTGCTTTCTCAAGGAACGCATTAAAATTCAATGGAACAACAACACGAGCCATCTATCTACAATCAAACATAGACAAGCAAGATACTATCAGGTACTAAGTTCATGATAAATTTAAGTTCAATTAATCATATTACTTAAGAACTCCCACTTAGAAAGATATCCCTCTAATCCTCTAAGTGATCACGTGATCCAAATCAACTAAACCATGTCCGATCATCACGTGAGATGGAGTAGTATCAATGGTGAACATCAATATGTTGATCATATCTACTATATGATTCACGCTCGACCTTTCGGTCTCCGTGTTCCGAGGCCATATCTGTTATATGCTAGGCTCGTCAAGTTAAACCTGAGTATTCCGCGTGTGCAACTGTTTTGCACCCGTTGTATTTGAACGTAGAGCCTATCACACCCGATCATCACGTGGTGTCTCAGCACGAAGAACTTTTGCAACGGTGCATACTCAGGGAGAACACTTATACTTTGATAATTTAGTGAGGGATCATCTTATAATGCTACCGTCAATCAAAGTAAGATAAGATGCATAAAAGATAAACATCACATGCAATCACTATAAGTGATATGATATGGCCATCATCATCTTGTGCTTGTGATCTCCATCTTCGAAACACCGTCATGATCACCATCGTCACCGGTGCGACACCTTGATCACCATCGTAGCATCGTTGTCGTCTCGCCAATCTTATGCTTCCACGACTATCACTACCGTTTAGTGATAAAGTAAAGCATTACATCGCAATTGCATTGCATACAATAAAGCGACAACCATATGGCTCCTGCCAGTTGCCGATAACTCAGTTACAAAACATGATCATCTCATACAATAAAATTTAGCATCATGTCTTGACCATATCACATCACAACATGCCCTGCAAAAACAAGTTAGACGTCCTCTACTTTGTTGTTGCAAGTTTTACGTGGCTGCTACGGGCTTAGCAAGAACCGTTCTTACCTACGCATCAAAACCACAATGATAGTTTGTCAAGTTGGTGCTGTTTTAACCTTAGCAAGGACCAGGAGTAGCCACACTTGGTTCAACTAAAGTTGGAGAAACTGACACCCACCAGCCACCTGTGTGCAAAGCACGTCAGTAGAACCAGTCTCGCGTAAGCGTACGCGTAATGTCGGTCCGGGCCGCTTCATCCAACAATACCGCAGAACCAAAGTATTACATGCTGGTAAGCAGTATGACTTATATCGTCCACAACTCACTTGTGTTCTACTCGTGCACAACATCAACGCATAAAACCTAGGCTCGGATGCCACTGTTGGGTAAAGTAGTAATTTCAAAAAAAATTCTTACACACACACAAGATCATGGTGATGCATAGCAACAAGAGGGGAGAGTGTTGTCTACGTAGCCTCGTAGACCGGAAGAGGAAGCGTTAGCACAACATGGTTGATGTAGTCGTACGTCTTCACGGCCCGACCGATCAAGCACCGAAACTACGGTACCTCCGAGTTCTAGCACACGTTCAGCTCGATGACGATCCCCGAACTCTGATCCAGCAAAGTGTCGGGGAAGAGTTCCATCAGCACGACGGCGTGGTGACGATCTTGATGTTCTACCATCGCAGGTCTTCGCCTAAGCACCGCTACAATATTATCTAGGATTATGGTGGAGGGGGGCACCGCACACGGCTAAGAGAACGATCACGAAGATCAACTTATGTGTCTAGAGGTGCCCCCTGCCCCTGTATATAAAGGAGCAAGGGGGGAGGCCGGCTGGCCCTTGAGGCACGCCAATGAGGGGGGAGTCCTCCTCCTAGTAGGAGTAGGACTCCCCTTTCCTAGTCCAACTAGGAAGAGGGAAGGGGGAAGGAAAGAGAGGGAGAGGGAGCGGGAAAGAGGGGCCGTGCCCCCCTCCCCTAGTCCAATTCGGACTCCCCATGGGAGGGGGCGCGCCACCTCCTGGGCTGCTGCCCTCTCTCTCCCCTCAGGCCCACTAAGGCCCAATACTTCCCCAGGGGGTTCCGGTAACCCTTCTGGCACTCCGGTTTTCTCCGAAATCACCCGAAACACTTCCGGTTTCCGAATATAGCCGTCCAATATATCGATCTTTATGTCTCGACCATTTCGAGACTCCTCGTCATGTCCGTGATCATATCTGGGACTCCGAACAACCTTCGGTACATCAAAATATATAAACTCATAATGAAACTGTCATCGTAACGTTAAGCGTGCGGACCCTACGGGTTCGAGAACAATGTAGACATGACCGAGACACGTCTCTGGTCAATAACCAATAGCGGAACCTGGATGCTCATATTGGCTCCCACATATTCTACGAAGATCTTTTATTGGCCAGACCGCATAACAACATACGTTGTTCCCTTTGTCATCGGTATATTACTTGCCTGAGATTTGATCGTCGGTATCTCAATACCTAGTTCAATCTCGTTACCGGCAAGTCTCTTTACTCGTTCCGTAATACATCATCCCGCAACTAACTTATTAGTTGCAATGCTTGCAAGGCTTATGTGATGTGCATTACCGAGAGGGCCCAGAGATACCTCTCCGACAATCGGAGTGACAAATCCTAATCTCGAAATACGCCAACCCAACAAGTACCTTCGGAGACACCTGTAGAGCACCTTTATAATCACCCAGTTACGTTGTGAAGTTTGGTAGCACACAAAGTGTTCCTCCGGTAAACGGGAGTTGCATAATCTCATAGTCATAGGAACATGTATAAGTCATGAAGAAAGCAATAGCAACAAACTAAATGATCAAGTGCTAAGCTAACGAAAAGGGTCAAGTCAATCACATCATTCTCCTAATGATGTGATCCCGTTAATCAAATGACAACTCATGTCTATGGTTAGGAAACATAACCATCTTTGATCAATGAGCTAGTCAAGTAGAGGCATACTAGTGACACTATGTTCGTCTATGTATTCACACATGTATTATGTTTCTGGTTAATACAATTCTAGCATGATAGTAAACATTTATCATGATATAAGGAAATAAATAATAACTTTATTATTGCCTCTAGGGCATATTTCCTTCAGCACATGCAACGAGAGAGGAGAATATCGTCCACGTACCCTCGTAGACCGTAAGTGGAAGTGTTATGAGAATGTGGTTGATGTAGTCTGATACGTCCATTTTGCATCATGCTTTTATATCGATATTTATTGCATTATGGGCTGTTATTACACATTATGTCACAATACTTATGCCTATTCTCTCTTATTTTACAAGATTTACATGAAGAGGGAGAATGCTGGCAACTGGGATTCTGGGCTGGAAAAGGAGCAAATATTAGAGACCTATTCTGCACAGCTCCTAAACTCCTGAAACTTCATGGAAGACGTTTTCAGAATATATAAAAAATACTCAGCGGAAGAGATTCACCAGGGGGGCCACACCCTGCCCACGAGGGTGGGGGCGCACCCTACCCCCTGGGCGCGCCCCCTACCTCGTGGGCCCCGTGGTGGCCATCTTCTGCTATATGAAGTCTTTCGATGGGAAAAAATAAGAAGCCATCTTCTTGGAGAAACTCCGCCGCCACGAGGCGGAACCTTGGCGGAACCAATCTAGGACTCTGGCGGGGCTGTTCTGCCGGGGAAACTTCCCTCCCGGAGGGGGAAATCACCGCCATCGTCATCACCAATGCTCCTCTCATCGGGAGAGGGCAATCTCCATCAACATCTTCATCAGCACCATCTCCTCTCAAAACCCTAGTTCATCTCTTGTATCCAATTCTTGTCTCCAAGTCCGGGATTGGTACTAGTAGGTTGCTAGTAGTGTTAATTACTCCTTGTAGTTGATGCTAGTTGGTTTAATTGGTGGAAGATCATATGTTCAGATCCTATATGCATATTAATACCCCTCTGATTATGAACATGTTTATGCTTTGTGAGTAGTTACGTTTGTTCCCGAGGACATGGGAGAAGTCTTGCTATTAGTAGTCATGTGAATTTGGTATTCGTTTGATATTTTGATGAGATGTATGTTGTCTCTCCTCTAGTGGTGTTATGTGAACGTCGACTACATGAAACTTCACCATTAGTTGGGCCTAGAGGAAGGCATTGGGAAGTAATAAGTAGATGATGGGTTGCTAGAGTGACAGAAGCTTAAACCCTAGTTTATGCGTTGCTTCGTAAGGGGCTGATTTGGATCCATATGTTTCATGCTATGGTTAGGTTTACCTTAATACTTTTGTTGTAGTTGCGGATGCTTGCAATAGAGGTTAATCATAAGTGGGATGCTTGTCCAAGTAAGGACAGCACCCAAGCACCGGTCCACCCATATACCAAATTATCAAAGTACCGAAGGCGAATCATATGAGCATGATGAAAACTAGCTTGACGATATTCCCATGTGTCCTCGGGAGCGCTTTTCTCTATATAAGAGTTTGTCCAGGCTTGTCCTTTGCTACAAAAAGGATTGGGCCACCTTGCTGCACTTTATTTAGTTTTGTTACTTGTTGCTCATTACAAATTATCCTATCACAAAACTATCTGTTACCACTTATTTCAGTACTTGCAGAGAATACCTTGCTGGAAACCGCTTATCATTTCCTTCTACTCCTCGTTGGGTTCGGCACTCTTACTTATTGAAAGGACTACGATAGATCCCCTATACTTGTGGGTCATCAAGACTCTTTTCTGGCGCCATTGCCAGGGAGTGAAGCGCCTTTGGTAGGTGGAATTTGGTAAGGAAAAATTTATATAGTGTGCTGAAATTTACTATCACTTGTTACTATGGAAAGTAATCCTCTGAGGGGCTTGTTTGGGGTATCTTCACCCCAACCACTAGAGCAAAGAGTTGCTCCTCAACCTACTGAACCTACTGAAAATGAAAATGTCTGCTTTGAAATTCCTTCGGGTATGATAGAAAAACTGCTAGCTAATCCCTTTTTAGGAGATGGAACAACACATCCTGATGAGCATCTAATATATGTGGATGAAGTTTGTGGATTATTTAAGCTTGCAGGTGTACTCGGAGATGTTGTTAAGAAGAAGGTCTTCCCTTTATCTTTGAAGGGAGATGCATCGACATGGTATAGGCTATGTGATGATATGGGGTATTGGAATTACAAACGATTGAAATTGGGATTTCGTCAGAAGTTCTATCCTATGCATCTTGTTCATCGTGATCGCTATTATATATATAATTTTTGGCCTCGCGAAGGAGAAAACATTGCTCAAGCTTGTGGGAGGCTTAAATCAATGTTATATTCATGCCCCAATCATGAGCTCTCAAGAAAAATGATTATTCAAAATTTTTATGCTCGGCTTTCTGATAACAATCGCACCATGCTTGATACTTCTTGTGTTGGATCTTTTATGATGAAGACTATTGAATTCAAATGGGATTTATTGGAAGGAATTAAACGCAACTCTGAAGATTGGGACCTCGACAAAGGTAAGGAGTCAGGTATGACACCTAGTTTTGATTGTGTTAAATCTTTTATGGATACCGATGCTTTCCGTAAATTTAGCACTAAATATGGACTTGGCTCTGAGATAGTAGCTTCTTTCTGTGAATCTTTTGCTACTTATGTTGATCTCCCCAAGGAGAAGTGGTTTAAATATCATCCTCCCATAGAAGTAAAAGTAGCTGCACCTATTAAAGTTGAAGAAAAGATTGTCACTTATAATGATACCATTGTTCCTACTTCTTATGTTGAGAAACCACCTTTTCCTGTTAGGATAAAGGATCATGCTAAAGCTTCAACTGTGGTTCATAAAAGCAATATTAAAACTTATACACCTCGTGAGCAAATTAAAGTTGAACCTGATATTGCTATTGTTAAAAATCTCTTGTCTGATAATATTGATGGGCATGTTATTCATTTGCTTGATGAGACTGCTAGAATTGCTAAACCTTGTGCTAAAGATAAAAACATACCTGTGGTAGGCATGCCTGTTATTTCTATTAAAATAGGAGATCATTGTTATCATGGCTTATGTGATATGGGTGCTAGTGCTAGCGCAATACCTTATTCCTTATACAAAGAAATTATGCATGATATTGCACCTGCTGAGATAGAAGATATTGATGTCACAATTAAACTTGCCAATAGAGATACTATTTCACCAATGGGAATTGTTAGAGATGTTGAAGTCTTGTGTGGGAAAACTAAATATCCTGCTGATTTTCTTGTTCTTGGTTCCCCACAAGATAGCTTTTGTCCCATTATATTTGGTAGACCCTTCTTAAACATTGTTAATGGTACCATAGATTGCAAAAGGGATGTTGTTACTATCGGTTTAGATGATACGACTCATGAATTTAATTTCTCTAAATTTAGTAGACAACACCGCGAAGAAGAATTACATAGTAAGGATGAAATTATTGGTCTTGCTTCTATTGCCGTACCTCCTAGTGATCCTTTAGAACAATATTTGCTAGACCATTAAAATAACATTTTTATGAATGAAAGAAGGGAAATAGATGAAGTATTCTTTAAACAGGAACCTATTCTGAAACACAATTTGCCTGTTGAAATCCTAGGGGATCCTCCTCCACCCAAGGGTGATCCCGTGTTTGAGCTTAAACCGTTACCTGATACTCTTAAATATGCTTATCTTGATGAGAAAAAGATATATCCTATTATTATTAGTGCTAACCTTTCAGAGCATGAGGAAGGGAGACTATTGAAAACTCTGAAGAAGCACCGTGCTGCTATTGGGTATACTCTTGATGATCTTAAGGGCATTAGTCCCACTCTATGTCAACATAAAATTAATTTGGAAGAAGATGCTAAACCAGTTCGTGATCATCAACGACGGCTGAATCCTAAAATGAAAGAAGTGGTAAGAAAAGAAATACTAAAGCTCCTTGAGGCAGGTATAATCTATCCCGTTGCTGATAGTCAGTGGGTAAGTCATGTCCATTGTGTCCCTAAGAAGGGAGGTATTACTGTCGTTCCTAATGATAAAGATGATTGATTCCTCAAAGAATTATTACAGGTTATAGGATGGTAATTGATTTCTGCAAATTAAATAAGGCAACTAAAAAGGATCATTACCCCTTACCTTTTATCGATCAAATGCTAGAAAGACTATCCAAACATACACATTTTTGCTTTCTAGATGGTTATTCTGGTTTCTCTCAAATACCCGTGTCAGCCAAAGATCAATCAAAGACTACTTTTACTTGCCCTTTTGGTACTTTTGCTTATAGACGTATGCCTTTTGATCTATGTAATGCACCTGCTACCTTTCAAAGATGCATGATGGCTATATTCTCTGACTTTTGTGAAAAGATTTGTGAGGTTTTCATGGACGATTTCTCCGTCTATGGATCTTATTTTGATGATTGCTTGAGCAACCTTGATCGATTTTTGCAGAGATGTGAAGAAACTAATATTGTCTTGAATTGGGAAAAGTGCCACTTTATGGTTAATGAAGGTATTGTCTTGGGGCATAAAGTTTCTCAAAGAGGTATTGAAGTTGATAAAGCCAAGGTTGATGCTATTGAAAATATGCCATGTCCCAAGGACATCAAAGGTATAAGAAGTTTCCTTGGCCATGCCGGATTTTATAGGAGGTTCATTAAGGACTTCTCAAAAATTTCTCGGCCTCTGACTAATTTATTAAAAAAGATATACTATTTGTTTTTGATGATGATTGTGTAGAAGCATTTGAAATACTTAAGAAAGCATTGATCTCTGCACCTATCGTTCAGCCACCTGATTGGAATTTACCCTTTGAAATTATGTGTGATGCCAGTGATTATGCTGTAGGTGTTGTTCTAGGGCAATGAGTTGATAAGAAATTAAATGTTATTCAATATGCTAGTAAAACCCTAGACAATGCTCAAAGAAATTATGCTACTATTGAAAAAGAATTTTTAGCAGTTGCATTTGCTTGTGATAAGTTCAGACCTTATATTGTTGATTCTAAAGTAACTATTCACACTGATCATGCTGCTATTAAATATCTTATGAAAAAAAGATGCTAAACCTAGACTTATTAGATGGGTTCTCCTGCTACAAGAATATGATTTGCATATTATTGATAGAAAGGGAGCTGAGAACCCTATTGCAGACAACTTGTCTAGATTAGAAAATGTGCTTGATGACCCACTTCCTATTGATGATAGCTTCCCGGATGAGCAATTAAATGTCATAAATGCCTCTCATACTGCTCCATGGTATGCTGATTATGCTAATTACATTGTTGCTAAGTTTATACCACCTAGTTTCACATACCAGCAAAAGAAAAAGTTCTTATATGATTTGAGGCATTACTTTTGGGATGACCCACATCTTTATAAAGAAGGAGTAGATGGTGTTATTAGACGTTGCGTACCTGAGCATGAACAGGAATAGTTCCTACGCAAGTGTCACTCCGAAGCTTATGGAGGACACCATGCTGGAGATAGAACTGCACATAAGGTATTACAATTTGGTTTTTATTGGCCTACTCTCTTCAAGGATGCCCGTAAGTTTGTCTTATCTTGTGATGAATGTCAAAGAATTGGTAATATTAGTAGACATCAAGAAATGCCTATGAATTATTCACTTGTCATTGAACCATTTGATGTTTGGGGCTTTGACTATATGGGACCTTTTCCTTCCTCTAATGGATATACACATATTCTAGTTGCTGTTGATTACGTTACTAAGTGGGTAGAAGCTATTCCAACTAGTAGTGCTGCTCATAACACTTCTATTAAAATGCTTAAAGAAGTTATTTTTCCAAGATTTGGAGTCCCTAGATATTTAATGACTGATGGTGGTTCACATTTTATTCGTGGTGCTTTCCGTAAAATGCTTGCTAAATATGATGTTAATCATAGAATTGCATCTCCTTATCACCCACAATCTAGTGGTCAAGTAGAATTGAGTAATAGAGAGCTCAAACTAATTTTGCAAAAGACTGTTAATAGATCTAGAAAGAATTGGTCCAAGAAACTTGATGATGCATTATGGGCCTATAGAACTACATATAAAAATCCTATGGGTATGTCTCCGTATAAAATGGTTTATGGAAAAGCATGTCACTTACCTCTCGAACTAGAACACAAGGCATATTGGGCTATTAAAGAACTCAATTATGATTTCAAACTTGCTGGTGAGAAGAGGTTATTTGATATTAGCTCACTTGATGAATGGAGAACCCAAGCCTATGAAAATGCCAAGTTGTTTAAAGAAAAAGTTAAAAGATGGCATGATAAAAGGATACAAAAGCGTGAGTTTAAAGTAGGTGATTATGTATTGCTATACAACTCTCATTTAAGATTTTTTGCAGGAAAACTTTTCTCTAAATGGGAAGGTCCTTACGTTATCAAGGAGGTCTATCGTTCCGGTGCCATAAAAATCAACAACTTCGAAGGCACGAATCTGAAGGTGGTGAACGGTCAAAGAATCAAACATTATATCTCAGGTAATCCCATAAATGTTGAAACCAATGTTATTGAAACCGTAACCCCGGAGGAATACATAAGGGACACTTTCCGGAATGTTTCAGACTCCGAAAAGGAATAGGTATGTGGTACGGTAAGTAAACCGACTCCAAAACAGTTTTTAAGGCAATATTTCTCCATTTTGGAATATTTAGAAAAATAGAAAAATAAGAAGTAGTCCGGGAAGGACACGAGGGCTCCACGAGGGTGGAGGGCACACCCTACCCCCCTGGGCGCGCCCCCTACCTCGTGGGCACCTCGTGTGCTCTCCGGACTCCTTTTTCGTACACGACACGTATTTTGGTCGATAAAAATTCATTATATAATCTCCCGGGGGTTTCGACTCCTGTATCACGCAAAAATCTCCTGTGTTTGTTTCGAGCTGTTTTTTGTCAGGGTTATCAAGGCCAGGCACTATGTCGTCTCCGTCCTCCTCCAACCACGAGGGCAACGATGCTTGGCTAATGAAGATAGAGCTGAAGAGAGAAGAACCCATGGAGATCAACAAGGATGAAAGGATCAAGAAGGCCATGGAGGACCAAGTTCCGGCAACAGAAGACACCCTTCAACTTGATCACAATCTTCTTACCCCAACAGAGATCGCAGCTTTCAAGATGATTGAGTTAGCTCGTATACAAAATAAGTATCTCACACGTGAAAATATTTTGTTGAAGGAGCACATCATCGCACTCAAGGGCATTATCCGCAAGTTAGAAGACCTCCTACGCTCGATGTGTGACTATCCATCATCAACAACTCCACCTTCTTCACCAACAAAGGAGACATAACCACATGGGTATGGGCACTCCCCTTGGTAACTGCCAAGTTTGGGGGAGTGCCCCGGTATCGTATCACCATCACTTTTATCTTTAACTTTTTCTTAGTTCGATCCTTTTGGTAATATCTTGATCTATTAGAATAAAAGTTCTTAGTATGATCTAGTCGTGAGTTTTGCTTTATAATTCTTCTATGTAATCGAGTCCGTGAGCTATATAATAAAGATTAGTGTTGAGTCAAGGGCTTGATTATTTTGCCATGATCCTAAGGGAACAAAAGAAAAGAGAAAGAAATAAAAAGAAACAAAGAGATCATGTGAGTCTTATGGAGAGTAATGACCTCACATAGAAAAAAAGTATGATGAATAAAAGTTGTTGAGGGTTGACAAGCATAGTTTTGGCCATCGTTGCGATTAATAGGAAGTAATAAAGAAAGAGAGGTCTTCACATATAAATATACTATCTTGGACATCTTTTATGATTGTGAGCACTCATTAAAATATGACATGCTAAAGAGTTGACGTTGGACAAGGAAGACAATGTAATAGGTTATGTTTTCTTACATCTGAGACAAATTATATTGTCATGGGTCATCCAACATGGTTGAGCTTGCCTTCCCCCCCTTGCTAGCCAAATTCATCCCACCAAGTAGAGATACTACTTGTGCTTCCGAATACCCTTAAACCAGTTTTGCCATGAGAGTCCACCATACCTACCTATGGATTGAGTAAGATCCTCCAAGTAAGTTGTCATCGGTGCAAAGCAATAAAAAATGCTCTCTAAATATGTACGATTTATTAGTGTGGGAGAAAATAAACTTTATATGATCATGTGATATGGAAGAAATAAAAGTGATAGACTGCATAATAAAGGTCCATATCACAAGTGTCAATATAAAGTGACGTTCTTTCGCACTATGATTTTGTGCATCAAACCATAAAAGGGCATGACAACCTCTGGTTCCCTCTACGAAGGGCCTATCTTTTACTTTTATCTCCTACATTGCATAAGAGTCATGGTGATCTTCACCCTTCCTTTTTACATTTTATCCTTTGGCAAGCACAGTATGTTGGAAAGATCCTGGTATATATGGCTAATTGGATGTGAGTTATCATGAACTATTATTGTTGACATTACCCTTGAGGTAAAACGTTGGGAGGCAAAACTATAAGCCCCTATCTTTCTTTGTGTCTGATTAAAACTCCATACCCATAAGTATTGCGTGAGTGTCAGCAATTGTGAAAGAATCTATGATAGTTGAGTATGTGGACTTGCTGAAAAGCTCTTATATATTGCCTCTTTCCTATGTTATGATAAATTGCAATTGCTCCAATTACTGAGATTATAGTTTGTTAGTTTTCAATGAAGTTTACGATTCATACTTGAAATTGTGATTGAATTATTACTCTAGCATAAGAAATCATATGACAAGAATTATGTAAGTTGCTGTTCTAAGAATGATCATGATGCCCTCATGTTCGTATTTTATTTTTATCGACACCTCTATCTCTAAACATGTGGACATATTTTTCGATTTCGGCTTTTCGCTTGAGGACAAGCGAGGTCTAAGCTTGGGGGAGTTTATATGTCCATTTTGCATCATGCTTTTATATCAATATTTATTGCATTATGGGCTGTTATTACACATTATGTCACAATACTTATGCCTATTCTCTCTTATTTTACAAGGTTTACATGAAGAGGGAGAATGCCGGCAGCTGGGATTCTGGGCTGGAAAAGGAGCAAATATTAGAGACCTATTCTGCACAGCTCCAAAAGTCCTGAAACTTCACGGAAGACGTTTTCAGAATATATAAAAAATACTCAGCGAAAGAGATTCACCAGGGGGGGCCACACCTTGCCCACGAGGGTGGGGGCGCGCCCTACCCCCCTAGGCGCGCCCCCTACCTCGTGGGCCCTGTGGTGGCCCTCCGGTGGCCATCTTCTACTATATGAAGTCTTTCGATGGGAAAAAATAAGAAGCCATCTTCTGGGACGAATCTCCGCCGCCACAAGGCGGAACCTTGGTGGAACCAATCTAGGGCTCTGGCGGAGCTGTTCTGCCGGGGAAACTTCCCTCCCGGAGGGGGAAATCATCACCATCATCATCACCAACGCTCCTCTCGTCGGGAGCAGGCAATCTCCATCAACATCTTCATCAGCACTATCTCCTCTCAAAACCCTAGTCCATCTCTTGTATCCAATTCTTGTCTCCAAGTCCGGGATTGGTACTAGTAGGTTGCTAGTAGTGTTAATTACTCCTTGTAGTTAATGCTATTTGGTTTAATTGGTGGAAGATCATATGTTCAGATCCTATATGCATATTAATACCCCTCTGATTATGAACATGTTTATGCTTTGTGAGTAGTTACGTTTGTTCTTGAGGACATGGGAGAAGTCTTGCTATTAGTAGTCATGTGAATTTGGTATTTGTTTGATATTTTGATGAGATGTATGTTGTCTCTACTCTAGTGGTGTTATGTGAACGTTGACTGCATGACACTTGACCATTATTTGGGCGTAGAGGAAGGCATTGGGAAGTAATAAGTAGATGATGGGTTGCTAGAGTGACAGAAGCTTAAACCCTAGTTTATGCGTTGCTTCGTAAGGGGCTGATTTGGATCCATATGTTTCATGCTATGGTTAGGTTTACCTTAATACTTTTGCTGTAGTTGCGGATTCTTGCAATAGAGGTTAATCATAAGTGGGATGCTTGTCCAAGTAAGGACAACACCCAAGCACCGGTCCACCCACATACCAAATTATCAAAGTACCGAATGCGAATCATATGAGCATGATGAAAACTAGCTTGACGATATTCCCATGTGTCCTTGGGAGCGCTTTTTATCTATATAAGAGTTTGTCCAGGCTTGTGCTTTGCTACAAAAAGGATTGGGCCACCTTGCTGCACTTTATTTACTTTTGTTACTTGTTGCTCATTACAAATTATCCTATCACAAAACTATCTGTTACCACTTATTTCAGTACTCGCAGAGAATACCTTGCTGGAAACCGCTTATCATTTCCTTCTGCTCCTCGTTGGGTTCGACACTCTTACTTATCGAAAGGACTACGATAGATCCCCTATACTTGTGGGTCATCATAGTCGTACGTCTTCACGATCCGACCGATCCAAGTACCAAACGTACGGCACCTCCGAGTTCAGCACACGTTCAGCTCGATGACGTCCCACGAACTCCGATCTAGCAGAGTTTCACAGGAGAGTTTCGTCAGCAGGATGGCGTGATGACGGTGATGATGTTGCTACCGACGCAGGGCTTCGCCTAAGCACCGCTACAATATTATCGAGGTGGATTATGGTGGAGGGGCGCACCGCACACGGCTTGGAACAATCAACTTGTGTGTCCTAGGGTTCCCCCCTACCCCCGTATATAAAGGAGTAAGGGGGAGGCCGGCCGGCCCTTGTAGGGTGCGCCAGGAGGAGGAGGAGTCCTCCTAGTATGAGTAGGACTCCCCTTTCCTGCTCCTACTAGGAGGGGGAAAGGAAGGAGGAGAGGGAGAAGGAAAGGGGGGCGCCGCCCCCTTCCCTAGTCCAATTCGGACCAGAGGGGGAGGGGGCGTGC